>NC_056747.1:988119779-988222279 GCF_019279795.1 Protopterus annectens
ATTATACAAGGAATATAATTTAATACAATCAGGAAGGTGTATTAAAAAATACATGTGTTTCATGTACAAGGGGACTGTGATTTGAAAACAGCCCAAAGGTAATCTTTCTCTGTCACTGGCCATCTGCATTTTTTTTAATGTGGGTTTCAATACTATTTCAATTAATGTGAGTTTCAAGAGCAAAGAAGTTTTAATGCTATGTCTATTTTCATTGTGAGAGTGTGTTGCTTTGTTTAGCAGATGTCTATTAGTGTTTGTGCTATAAAATGTAAAATACAAGTTTTAAGTGAGGGGGAAGAGCGGCACAAACTCTAGCTATGCCACTGATGAGTAGGACATGGAGAATGACTTTTGGAGGTCCTAGCAAACTATAATATTCTTTTGCTAAGATTAGAATATTGCCTAAAATGTCCCACTTTTACCACAAAACCCACATTCTGCAAGTCACCAGGAATAAAGTCCTAAGGTTCATCATCTTCTCCCTTCCTAGTGAATATCATTGCTATACATTTCCAAAAAAAATGATTACCATTTACTACAGGGTCAGTGGCTATATTTTGGTTGTCTGTTCTTCGATTGCATTTGAAAGTTGGTATCCTACAATTCCATTGGAGTGGTCTGGGCTACATAACTTTATATGTAAATTTTATGTTAATCAGCGCACAGATTTTTACCTATTTTTCATTTGCCTTTGTTCAGATTTTTGATGTTTTCAGGTTGAGCCTTTATCCCATGCATGGGACCCCTTAAAATATCCATAGAATGATCTCAGTTGTTATTCTTATTGCGGGTAATATATAATTATTGACCAGGGAATGGCTAAGGCCAATCTCTAGTCAAATGATCTAGCTTAATTTGAGCACAAAAGGCAAAACTGGCTGGGCTTAAAATGGTCCACAAGGGTAGCTAGCCTAGTACTTACCTAAGAAACAATGACCCTATTAGTGCAATTAAGCTGCATAATGAGCAGTCCAGAATCCATGGGTTATCATGCCTACTGCTTTCCAATCTGCCCTCTCCACTCCTTACTATATACATAATATCCACTTCTCCTCTTATTAGCTCTTCTATTACAGCTCTTAGCATTCTACAAATTCTGCTCTCTTCATTGCTAAAATTTCCCTCTGTAGTTGTATATACTATGTCCATTCTTTTGGCAGGACCGCATTTACCTCACCTATAATACCTGTTCTATGCATTGCATACTCTCGACCCTACCTCGTTTTAAACCTTCTTGTAAATACATGTATATTTTTTTACATTTATGTTATCTTATGTCACTATACTGTATGATTGGGTCCTATTAGAATGATGAAAATGCATTTTGTCAAATGCTTTTTCCTCGACACATAAAGAGCGAACAGGCAAAACAGCAAAGCGACTGTTCAGTGAATTATTTCCTTGGGAAAGAAGTTGCTTAACCACTTCATTGCTTTGCCGTGTCCTTCACTGTAGTGTGGTACCTTGTCTGGTATAGCTCCCGAGCGTGAATGTGCAACAGTTACTAACCTTAGGGTTAGGGTGCGGGTTAAGGTAAGTTCATATGTATGAAAGTGTTTACTTTTTTTTTGCGTTAGATGTATGGTTGAGTTACGTGTGTATGTGTTTTCAGCTGTTTACTTTTGTTTTGGGGGGTAGAATTAGGGTTAAAGTAAGTGTGTATGTGTTTGGAACTAGTTACGTAAATGTGCAAGAGTTACTTACCTTAGGGTTAAGGTGCGGGTTAAGGTAAGTGCATATGTTTTAAAATGTTTACTTTTTTTTCCCGTTAGATGTATGGTTGGTGCGTGCATATGTGTATTCAGTTTTACTGTTTTTGGGGGTACAATTAGGGTTAGGGTACATGTGTATGTGTTTGGAAGTGTTTAATGTTTTTTTTTGTTGGAACAGGGATTTCTTTCCCTAGGAAAGAAATCGCTGTTCTATGGTTTCAACATTTTCAGCTTTCACTGAAAATGTGTCAGTGAAACATCGTTCGCTGTTTTCAGTGTTCGGTGTTTCAGTATAGACCCGTATAATTTAACTACACCTTTAATGTTACTTTACTGTTGTTATTTTGTATGTTACCCAGGCTGAGCCAGAAAAGTTTGATCAATGCTCTGATCCTGGAAACAAAATAAAAAAAATTAAATAAATAAAATGTCTCTATCAAACCACTGATATATTCCGGCAGAATGTTTGGACTTCTATATTCCAGCATTATGTTATCCCTGGTACTTCCTGCTCTCAAATGGTTCAATGTCAATTATCTGAAGTCAAATCAGAAAATTATGTAACCAATATATAGCAGAAGAAAAACAAAAGAAAACAGTTGTAAGAGAATCTTAAGTTAGAAATAAAAACAGCAGCTATTCATTTGTAGAATCACTAAGCAGAGAGAAAGAGTGGAGTAGAAGAGCGAGATGAATTATAGATACTGTAGATACTGAAAGAAATACAAATGAGAAAATAATAAAGCTCAGATATTAAGGTGACAAATTTCTCAGCTTAAGACATAATACAAAATGTCAAACTATGGTACTGTTATTTTCAAGCTGGAAGTATTTCATATTTTCTTGGATGAAAGCAGTCCCCTAATTTAAGTGACGAAAGAATTAAGGAAGAGACGAGAGACACATTTATAGGTTCATAGGTTCATAGGCTAGCCATTTATCAAAATTTTCAGTGATGACAAAAACACCCCTCATCCAAATATTTATTGTGGTAATCAAATTATGGTTAAGACCTACCAGTTTTTTAGAATTTATTGAGCTAACTCAGATTTCTCACTTGAAACTAGAGATACTCAGTATATCTCTTAGAAACTAGAAGATTCAAAACAAAATCTGGGTTCTCTCAAAAAGAAAAGTACGTGGTCCAGGTGGCCTACTAATGGAGTGATATAAACAGTTTACTGTTGTTATATTTCCTAGTTTAATCCTGATGTTTAACCAAGTAGAAGACATGGAACAATTTCCCAGTTCCTTATGACTGGCATCCATAATACTTTTTATAAAAGGCTAATCAAGGCCCACAGTCACCACTTAATTACAGACCTATTTCATTACTGCAGAGTGAAACTAAAATACATAAAAAGATCTTTGCAGTTAGGTTACAGGAACTGTTATCCAGGTTAGTTCACAAATCACAGCAGATGTTCATGAACAGCAGACAAGGGGGTGTTGATCTGACCTGATAAGACTATGGTTTAGCTTTCTCCAATTTTTGTAAGTAAGTAACACCACAGTAGTTACCTATTTTCACTTTTGAACCCATTGTTTCCAGTGAAGGGTGGGTCACTTCTCATGTGTCCAGTTTTTTAGAGTATCTCCTTAGACCTGTTGTTATCAGATACCCTTCTATTTTGAGGGATACATATGATTTGTTGGACACTTTGGACAGATTAACATTAGATACTTCTACCAACTATCTCCTCATCTCCTTGGATGTTAACAGTTTGTTTACGTCCATACCCAATGATGTAGGTATGCAATACTTGGATGAACTTTTGGCCAAGGAACATGGTTTCAGTAATGATAGGAAGATTTTGATTCACCAATTACTTGAAATCGTGCTTTATAACAATGTGTTTTTGTTTAAGGGCCAACACTATTTGCAGCAGTGGGGGGTAGCCATGGGCACCCCCTGCGCCAACACTTATGCCAATCTAGTGGTTTTGCAATGGGAGAAACAGTTTTTATTTCCACATGAAATGTATAGTTTTGTTTGACTATACAAACATTTTGTGGATGACATCCTCATAGTTTGGGGAGGGACTAGAGAGGATTTCACGAACTTTTTGTGTTACTTGGAAACGACCACCCCATTTCTTAGATTTACCAGTGAAGTTTCGTCTGATGAGATACATTTCCTAGATGTGACTTTAAAATTACATATGGATGGCTCCATTAGATCCACTCTATATAGGAAGTCTGTATGGAAAAACAGTTTACTTCCTTTTGATAGTATGCACCCGAGAAGTATGTTTCCTGGCATTGTCAAGAGCCAGTTTCTCAGGGTGCAGAGATTATGTAGAGAGAGACCTTCTTTTTTGAGAGAAGCGGACATCATGGAAGGTCTATTTCTAGATAGGGGATATGACTGTACTATGTTCAGTAACATCAGACGGGATACCCTTGGCAGCCCACGTTGTGGGAGCAACATTGAGTGTCTTGTGGATAGACAACTGGCCACTACCAGGAGTTACCTTGTTAGCAATAGGTCCCCTAGATCGACTGAGATGGTTAAGTTTTTTACCAAATATACCAGTAACATCAATGCCATCAAAACTGTTATATCTAATAATTGGAATGTACTCATGATTGACAATAACACTAGAAAATTAGTAGGTGTTAGACCAGGTTTTGTCTTTAAAAACTGTGAGAACTTGAAAATTATTCTATGCAATGATCACCTTGCTGCTTCTTTACCTACAAATCTTACACCACTACCTCATGGCACCTTTCCTTGTCACCATTGTAAACAGTGTCGTTATATAGTAGATATACAAACATTTTGGAATCCTCTTACTCATTTTATGTTTCATCCCAGGTTTCATGCCACATGTAACACTAAGAATTTAATATATCTTGCAACCTGTAATGATTGTGAAGTGTTCTATGTAGGGTTAACTACCCAGAGGTTGCAAGATAGGATATATAATCACTTGTATAACATTCGCAAGTCAAAGGAAACCAATGCTTTAGCTAAACACATAATGGAGTTTCCCACACATGTTTTTTCCTTTAGGGTGTTACAAATATTGGGACATAAACTACGGGGTGGAAACCTAGCCAATGAGCTTGCATTGATGGAATTAAAATGGATTTTGCAACTTGGTTCACACATACCTCCGGGGCTTAATAATTATGTACCCCTGAAACCAGTTCTTGAGCTGAGTAATAAATGATGGTGATATGATGAATTTTGTTTTTAACACTTTATTCTCATTTTGGTCTTATGTTTGTTTGTTTCTTATAGTTATTTTTAGTCTATATTTAGAGGTTCTATTTATATTTTTCAGATTCATTTAGATGTTTCTTTATTATGTCTTGTCCTTATTTTTATTTTTAGTTTTTATATTGTGGTCATATGTGAGGTTGTGGCACATTATGGTATATATTTTATTTATTCATATCATACATGTTACCTCATTAATGCTTTCATATATATGCATAAAAAATTTTTTGCACACAATGCATTTCCATATAATGTATACCAAGATATGGTTTTATATTGTGATATAAAAGCATGATTATTATTTTTATATATTTTTATATATTTTTATGTAAGAGTTTCTTATGTGATATATATTTTTATTATGTTTTCAGTTATATATTCCATATACGAAGACTGTATATATGTCCATGTATATAACATGGTTTTAGGTATTGATAGATTTAGGGAATTTTAATGATATATACATATTAAGCATTTAGTGGGTTTATGGCAAAGATGCAGTTTTAACTGCAGTCCACTACCTTTGTGATGAATGAATTTGCATACACCCACATATAATCTTCTTATATTTATATTTAATGAAGCTAATTGATGTTTAATGAAATATTTCCTTAGGTTTATGTGTGTTTTTTAGACATACAGTGATATAGTTGAGCTGCATGTAGTTATTAGTTTGATAGTCGCGATTCTTAGCGTAAATAAACATTTTTGATGTATGTATGCTGAGATGATAGTAGTCTTTTAGCTGGAGTATGCGTTTAAACATGAACAATTTTTGACAAGTTGATTGATTGATTAATTAACTAATTTTCCTGCCTTGCTGTTGGCAAGGAATATATAATGGGTTTGTAGTTCATGCATTTCATTGTCTGATGAAGTGTGGGATGACCCACGCGAAAGTGCTTACATTTCTGTATGGAATAAAGAACTTGTTTTTCATTATATGTTGCTGAACGTTTCTATTTTTGACTTCATCGTGGTTTGGTACTCCTTTTACCTTTCATACTTGGATTCCATTTCTTTGGAAGGAGGACCATTTGGCAGAGACGTTGCTTCCTGTTTGTTTCTTAAATTTTATGTTAATCAGCGCACAGATTTTTACCTATTTTTCATTTGCCTTTGTTCAGATTTTTGATGTTTTCAGGTTGAGCCTTTATCCCATGCATGGGACCCCTTAAAATATCCATAGAATGATCACAGTTGTTATTCTTATTGTGGGTAATATATAATTATTGACCAGGGAATGGCTAAGGCCAATCTCTAGTCAAATGATCTAGATTAATTTGAGCACAAAAGGCAAAACTGGCTGGGCTTAAAATGGTCCACAAGGGTAGCTAGCCTAGTACTTACCTAAGAACCAATGACCCTATTAGTGCAATTAAGCTGCATAATGAGCTGTCCAGAATCCATGGGTTATCATGCCTACTGCTTTCCAATCTGCCCTCTCCACTCCTTACTATATACATAATATCCACTTCTCCTCTTATTAGCTCTTCTATTACAGCTCTTAGCATTCTACAAATTCTGCTCTCTTCATTGCTAAAATTTCCCTCTGTAGTTTTATATACTATGTCCATTCTTTTGGCAGGACCGCATTTACCTCACCTATAATACCTGTTCTATGCATTGCATACTCTCGACCCTACCTCGTTTTAAACCTTCTTGTAAATACATGTATATTTTTTTACATTTATGTTATCTTATGTCACTATACTGTATGATTGGGTCCTATTAGAATAATGAAAATGCATTTTGTCAAATGCTTTTTCCTCGACACATAAAGAGCGAACAGGCAAAACAGCAAAGCGACTGTTCAGTGAATTCTTTCCTTGGGAAAGAAGTTGCTTAACCACTTCATTGCTTTGCCGTGTTCTGCACTGTAGTGTGGTACCTTGTCTGGTATAGCTCCCGAGCATGAATGTGCAACAGTTACTAACCTTAGGGTTAGGGTGCGGGTTAAGGTAAGTTCATATGTATGAAAGTGTTTACTTTTTTTTTTTGCGTTAGATGTATGGTTGAGTTACGTGTGTATGTGTTTTCAGCTGTTTACTTTTGTTTTGGGGGGTAGAATTAAGGTTAATGTAAGTGTGTATGTGTTTGGAACTAGTTACGTAAATGTGCAAGAGTTACTTACCTTAGGGTTAAGGTGCGGGTTAAGGTAAGTGCATATGTTTTAAAATGTTTACTTTTTTTCCGTTAGATGTATGGTTGGGGTACGTGCATATGTGTATTCAGTTTTTTACTGTTTTTTTGGGGGGGTACAATTAGGGTTAGGGTACATGTGTATGTGTTTGGAAGTGTTTAATGGTTTTTTTTGTTGGAACAGCGATTTCTTTCCCTAGGAAAGAAATCGCTGTTCTATGGTTTCGACATTTTCAGCTTTCACTGAAAATGTGTCAGTGAAACATCGTTCGCTGTTTTCAGTGTTTGCTGTTTCAGTATAGACCCGTATAATTTAACTACACCTTTAATGTTACTTTACTGTTGTTATTTTGTATGTTACCCAGGCTGAGCCAGAAAAGTTTGATCAATGCTCTGACCCTGGAAACAAAATTAAAAAAATTAAATAAATAAAATGTCTATATCAAACCACTGATATATTCTGGCAGAATGTTTGGACTTCTATATTCCAGCATTATGTTATCCCTGGTGCTTCCTGCTCTCAAATGGTTCAATGTCAATTATCTGAAGTCAGATCAGAAAATTATGTAACCAATATATAGCAGGAGAAAAACAAAAGACAACAGTTGTAAGAGAATCTTAAGTTAGAAATAAAAACAGCAGCTATTCATTTGTAGAAGCACTAAGCAGAGAGAAAGAGTGGAGTAGAAGAGAGAGATGAATTATAGATACTGAAAGAAATACAAATGAGAAAATAATAAAGCTCAGATATTAAGGTGACAAATTTCTCAGCTTAAGACATAATACAAAATGTCAAACTATGGTACTGTTATTTTCAAGCTGGAAGTATTTCGTATTTTCTTGGATGAAAGCAGTCCCCTAATTTAAGTGACGAAAGAATTAAGGAAGAGACGAGAGACACACTTATAGGTTCATAGGTTCATATGCTAGCCATTTATCAAAATTTTCAGTGATGACAAAAACACCCCTCATCCAAATATTTATTGTGGTAATCAAATTATGGTTAAGACTTACCAGTTTTTTAGAATTTATTGAGCTAACTCAGATTTCTCACTTGAAACTAGAGATACTCAGTATATCTCTTAGAGCACAGAAGATTCAAAACAAAATCTGGGTTCTCTCAAAAAGAAAAGTATGTGGTCCAGGTGGCCTACTAATGGAGTGATATAAACAGTTTACTGTTGTTATATTTCCTAGTTTAATCCTGATGTTTAACCAAGTAGAAGACATGGAACACTTTCCCAGTTCCTTATGACTGGCATCCATAATACTTTTTATAAAAGGCTAATCAAGGCCCACAGTCACCACTTAATTACAGACCTATTTCATTACTGCAGAGTGAAACTAAAATACATACAAAGATCTTTGCAGTTAGGTTACAGGAATTGTTATCCAGGTTAGTTCAAAAATAACAGCAGATGTTCATGAACAGCAGACAAGGGGGTGTTGACCTGACCTGATAAGACTATGGTTTAGCTTTCTCCAATTTTGTAAGTAAAGTAACACCCACAGTAGTTACCTATTTTCTAAATTGTAGGAAGGCCTTTGAGTCCCAGTAGTGTCCTTTTCTGTGGTACACACTGCAAGCCCTTGGAATTAAAGGATCTATCCTCAAAAGCTGTTAAGTTGTTTTGGCAGACTCCTTTTCTTTATATAATAATCAGTGGCATTACATCTCCTCAGTCTTATCTCAGAGGGTTCCAGACAAGGGTGCCCTCTTTCTGCTCTTTTGTTTGTTCTGAAAATAGAAATCCTTGTGGCATATATTAGGTGGGTTTATATTACTTCACCGAGTTTTTGGAAACCCAAAATTCAGATGGTCGAGACCATATTATTAAGTGTCCAAAAACTCGAAATAAGAAAAATCTATATTTTTGCAGGAGGGAAGTTCTCTTGCACCCCTAACCCCCTGCAAATTATATTTACCAACTCTGAGATCTCACTACAGTGGGGAAAATGTCTTACAAAAAAGAAATAATTGTATTTAATCCTTTTAGCTAGGATTAAAGTGCTAAAGGTATTCTGATTGCCAAAATTCCTCTTTTTGGTTCATCATATCCATTTTTATGTAAATTCCAGTTCCCCAATAAAGTTTGAAATGTTCTTATGAACTTTTTTAGGACTTATACCTACTATGGGTGCCTTGGAAAAAAACACATACTAGTGACAAGCGAGAGTTGTCAAGAACTCCTTGTCTTAAACAATTATGCCTACCCAGCAGTGATCCTATCCAGAACTCATCCTGCTCTTATACAGTTGCTTTTAGAGGTAAAAGTGATAATCACCAAAAGTTGCAATTTTACAGAGGAAGGGAGGAAAAGGACCTGGAAGTGTGGTGGGTTGGACAGATTTAAGTATAGTATGGAGTCTGCATGTCCTCCCCACAGTCGAGTGGCCTCTGAAAGACATGCGTGAATGAGCGTGCCTTTGCTGAAGGTTGGGCATCGGGTTGGCAACTTGGCACCATAAAAATCGACTGCCAATCATTAGCGGACCAGAGTTCCACTGTGGTGACCCCTAACTGGGAAAAGCCGAAAAGACAAACATAGTATATATTTAGTTCAGTAAAGTTTCCACCTCTGTGGAGAGGTATTGTGAAGTATTTTTACAGATTTCAGAGACATTATTTGCTGTTAAGGATCTCTTGATAAGTATAGAGACAGGATATGCTATGATTTCAGCTACAGTTTTCATGTATTTTGTATGAATATTGTCAGTGGCCATTGCTGTTGGTTTAAGGTTTAGTAGGTTCCTTTTAATTAGTGAATGGGAGACTGGCTTGAAGTTAAATTGTATTGTATTATTATATTGTGCTATTGGGATGGTGAAGGTTGAGAGCATCTGTTTGGTGAGAGACAGAATAGAGTTAATAAAATGGGATTTGAACTGGATGACAATACCACCTGAGTGGTTAATATTCAGTTTTAAGGGGAGTGGTTTGTCCTGGTTGGAGTAGTTTTTGTACTGCAGAAAAGAGGTGTTTGGCATTATTTTGCTGGTTGATCTGTAGGCTGGGCAAAAAAGGAATTTTTATTGTTGTTTATGTGCTATTTTTTAAGGTTTCTTAGGTACCTAAAGGTCTGGAGGGTGGTCTGGTTCTTGTTTAGGGATCATGTTTTCCAACTATGGTCTATCTGTCTAAGGAGTTACCTAGTGGATCTAGTTAGCCATGGGGCAGGGTTTGATCGAAAGTTCTAAGGGTTGCATGATCATTCATTATGTTTGCGTAGACTTGGTTAAAGTTGGATACTTCTTTGTCTAAAGCCAGTGTTTTAAGGATGTTCCCATTATATTGTTTAAGGGTTAATTTGAAGTTATCTGGGTTAAATTTTATTAGGTTGTGAACTTGCTTATAAGATTATATGTTTGGGGTTATTTATTTGCTGTTTGTTGGCACAAGTTGGCAGGTGATCACTGATCGTGCCTGGTAAGGTCTCTATTGAAGTCATGACATGACCGTGGATCTGTTTGTAAGGATCCAGTCTAGAGTGGATTCCTTGTTTGTTTTATTGTGCACTGATGTGGCGAAATCTACTAGTTGTGTGAAGCCACTTAGATTTATGTTAGTTTGCTTCCCGTCTGTTTACTTCACCTATAGTAATGGTATCTTGGGTAATGTTACGATTTAACCATAGTAGAATTTATTCCACAGTGGATGAGCTGTTGTCTGGGGGAATGTATAAGTTAATAATGCAAATGTTTTATTGTTATTTATTTTAGATGTGTAATTAGTATTTCTGCATTCTGGAAAGTACAGGGAGGATAGGGATGTAGGGTTATGTTAAATTTGTTTTGTGTGTGTGTGTGTGTGTGTGTGTGTGTGTGTGTGTGTGTGTGTGTGTGTGTGTGTGTGTGTGTGTGTGTGTGTGTGTGTGTGTGTGTGTGTGTGTGTGTGTGGGTGTATAATAGCTATGCCAACTTCACATTTTTTTTCTCTCTGCTCTGATTATATTGAAGCCTGGAGGCAGTCTTTCATTGTCATTTTTGTTGGTTTTAACCAGGTTTCTGTTGTGACTACTATATCTGGGGAGTAATTTGCAGTGCATGCACGGATATCCTGAATTTTGTTATAGATGCTCTGAAAACTAATGTTGAGCAGAAGTAAGCTGTGTCCTTTTATCTGTGGTACAAGGAATGGGAGTGACATAGTTGTGGCAGATTTTGGCATGGCTTCCTTATTTGAGGTAGGACCTGGGTCAAGATGTAAGTTACCACCAGGTTTGAGTCTGATGCCAGTATTTTTGAAAGGATAGTAGTATTTCATTTTTGTGATTTTGACATGATAGAATTTTGTATTTCTGGTATTTACAGACTTGTAGTTGTGCGGGTTAAATATTGTGTGTTTGCACATTTAGGAGAGATGGTAGATTTATAGGATTTTGTGAAGGATATGTTGGATTGTGGGTTTGTTGATGAGAAATAATGTGATTATAGTGTATTTGTGGTACTGTGTGATGTGTGTGAGGAAGATGAGGACTAATGCTGAGACCATGTGGAAAAATAATGCAGTGGTGGAGGGGGTGGGTGAGATCGAGATTAGTTTTAATATAGTGTGTTTCTTTGCCACTAACAGTATTATGGTAGGGGAGATTAGTTGGTTATTGGAGAAGTGATGTGTGTATGCGTGTGTGTTAGGGTTATGGGAAGGGAAGCTGGGATGATGAGTTAGCAGTACTTGTGGTCTGAAGAGATTATTTGAACTGATTAGATGGTAGAAGTGTCTGCTCTGCTGAATGGCTGAAAGAGAAAAAGAGATGTGGTTAGGTGAGTATAAAAGTAGATATGGTGGGGGTCATTGGGGATTAGGGGTTAGGTTAGGGAGTGGAGTGAAGCCTAAGCATAGTGAGGACTGAACAGAGCAGACCCCATATCATGGATTGAGATTTATCAGAAAATAATCAGTAAGGGTACTGTTTTCTAATATTAAGGTAGGGAAAAATGCTATAGTTCTATGACCTTTCTAAAGTGGCCACGTTTCTGGATATGAGAAAAAGCAGGCACCTGACTTGTAAGGCAATACATGATAATGACTAGGCTTCTGTGACAATAATCAAAGACTGATTTTGATTAAAACAGTTTGCTAAGCTGTTTACTGCCAGTATCTAGTCAGGCAAAAATGTTATTTAGTAGAGGAGGTGGTGGGCAAAATATAAAAAGTGGCTTATATGTGTGGCTGGGGAGGGGGTGTTTAAGCTCTACTTTTGTGCATACTAGGATAGGCACATTTGACTACATTTTAACAATGGTCCCATAATCCTGATGTTAGTTTATTAAAAACAGTACTATATGTTGGCAATGATTTTGTTTGGAGAGAAATGTTTGGGAGTTCAAATGCAGTACTTAGAAACTGTGGTCTCACAAAGGGACAAGCTCCCAAGAGATCAGGAGATGTTTGTGTATGCATCATAGGGACAAAAGTTATGGTCTAATAAGGAGTTTGTCAGTGATGAGTACATTTAGATTCAATTTTGGTGTGGGAGTGGCAAGCAGACAGATATTAAGAAGAAGATGTGGATACATATAACAGCCAGTTGCAGTTTTTTGAGAACAAAGTTAAAATGTTGCACAGTACAGAATGCATCAGCATTTCACATTACAATATATAAAACTAGTACCATGAGGTATGTTGCATGTTTTAATGTAATAAAATAAAGCAAAACTACAGAGAAGCAGTGGTCTCATTTAAGAGTACTATTGAATTGCCAGGGTCATAAGCTGTCATACTTTTATATTAATGGGTCATACATACAGTGGATATAAAAACTTTACACATCCCTGTTAAAATGCCAGGTTTTTGTAATATAAAAAAATGAGACCACAATAAATCATTTCAAAACATTTCCCACCTTTAATGTGACCTATAACCTGTACAATTCAATTGAAAAAACAATCAAATCTGTTAGGGAAAAAATATAAAAAATAAAAAAACGTACAATATGCTGGTTGCATGTGTGCACACCTTTAAACTAATACTTGGTTTTGTGTGCACACCCTTAAACTAATACTTTGCTGAAGCACATTTTGATTTAATTACAGCATTCAGTCTTCTTGGGTAGGAGTCTATCAGCATGGCACATCTTGACTTGGCAATATTCACCTACTCTTCCTTGCAAAAGCACTCCAGGTCTGGCAGATTGCGAGGGCATCTCTTGTGCACAGCCCTCATCAGGTCACCCCACAGATTTTCTATTGGATTTAGGTCTGGGCTCTGACTGGGCCAGTCCAAAACTTTAATTTTCTTCTGGTGAAACCATTATTTTGTTGATGTGGATGTATGCTTGGGGTCATTGTCATGTTGAAAGGTGAACTTCCTCTTCATCTTCAGTTTTCTAGCAGATGCCTGAAGGTTTGGGGACAAATGTGACTTGTATTTTGAACTGTTCATAATTCCCTCCACCTTGACTAAAGCCCAGTTCCAGCTGAAGAAAAGCAACCCCAAAGCATAATACTGCCACCACCATGCTTCACCGTGGGGATGGTATTCTTTTGGTGATGCAAAGTGCTGTTTTTGTGCCAAACATACCATTTGGAATTGTGGCTAAAAAGTCCACCCTTGGTCTCCTCAGACAGTAATGGATTTTCCCATATGCTTCTGAGAGACTTGATGTATTTTTTGCAAATCTTAGTTGGGCCTGGATGTTTTTCTGTGTAAGAAAAGCTGTCCATCTTGCAACCCTACCCCATAGTCCAGACATAGGGAGAATATGGGAGATTATTGTCACATGTAGTACAAAACCAGTACTTGCCAGAAATTCCACCAGCTCCTTCAGTGTTGCTGTAGGTCTCTTGGCAGCCTCCCTGATTAGTTTTCATCTTGTCTTTTCATCAATTTTGGAGGGACGTCCAGTTCTTTGCAACATCACTATTGTCCCACATTTTCTGCACTTTTTGATGACTGTCTTCACTGTGTTCCATGGTATATCCAATGCTGTGGAAGTTTTTTTGCATCCTTCTCATGACTGATACCTTTCAACAATGAGATCCCTTTGATGCTTTGTAAGCTCTCTGTGAACCATGGCTTTTGCTGTAGCAGGCAACTGACTAAATATCAGGAAAATCCTACTAGGACAGCTGAACTTTATTTGGGGTTAACCAGAGTCTCTTTAATTGATGGGAGGTATGTACCCAAGAAGACTGAATGCTGTAATTAAATCTTCAGCAAAGTATTAGTTTAAGGGTGTGCACACACAGCAATGTATTAGTTTAATGGTGTGCACACTTATGCAACCAGCATATTGTATGATTTTACTTTTTAAATTGTGTCCCCTAACAAATTTGTTTGTTTTTCAATTTAATTGTACAGGTTATACGTCACATTAAAGGTGGGGAAAGTTTTGAAATGATTTATTGTAGTGTGTAGATATCAAATTACAACTAAAAACTGCTCTCATTATATATACTGCCTCAAACTTAAAAATCAACGAATATTATTTTATTAGTGGAATGCTGTAAAGCAAAAAATCAGGCAGCATTCAGCATCAGCAATGCTGTTCTGGAAAGAAGCTTCTTTTCACCCTGCTTGAAAACCACTGAGAGTTAAACACATCTCCAGCCTCATTACATTTTAGGGAAATGGCTTTGGGTCTCTGCAGCTGGTGAGAATAATTGAAGCTGGTCATAGTCCTTAATTTCTGGGCTGAGTACTAGACTATTGGACTAATTTCTGCGCTGAGTACTAGACTATTGGACTAAGGTTCAAAGACTGGTAGGGTAAACACATAATGTGATGATATTTGAGTTATTATAGTTATGACCTTCAATTCTCATGCCAGACTGACATCCCAAAGGAGTAGGTAAGACAAACTTTTAATGTATTGCTAGTATGCTTAACCAAGGAATAATAGCTCACTACCTCTCAGGATGGGACAAGGCCTAATATAGCACCTGCATTTAAACTTGCTATTCTTCATTTTACACCCTGATGTCATTCTCTATGTACACAGGGAAGGAAACAGTGCCTTCATTTAAGCTTCATAAATTCCTTCCTCACTGGTAAACTTAAATATGCGCAGACTGTTTTCTCTGTTAGTCACTATTCCACCACTAATATAGACACAGGCTACGATCTGTGCTTTAAAGGTAAGTAGCAGTCCCAGATTTTCTATAAGCACTATTACATTCTTCTTCCTCCAGATATCATCATATAGCTCTTACTTTAGGACTTTTGTGGACACCTATGCATTTGTGTTCCATGCATGCTACCACTAAAATCTGATGTCTCCTTACATAACTGGCTCACAGATAGAACCCACAGTGTGAAAGTAGCTGACTCCAACTCAGAATGCCGACTAGTCACAAGTGGAGTCCCACAGGTTTTCTGTCTTGGGTTCTGTCCTATTTGGTATCTATTTCTCTGAAGTCCAGGCCAACACAAAGGGACTCTGGCTGACAAAGTTCACAGATGATTGCAAGTTGTGAGGTATTATTAACTCCCCAAGTGATGTTGACATACTACAGAATGGCCTCACTGAGACCAACGACTGGTGTCAGAACCATTGTCTTAAGCTCAATGCCAAAAAATGAGTCGGCATCCCCTTTGGGAAAAACCTGATTCCCATGAATTACCACATTGATGGTAGTCCACTGAACACAGAAGGCATTATAAGAGATCTGGGAACACAGGTTGACAGCAACCTCTCTTTTGATCACCACATTGCCACTGTGGTCAGAAAGTTTTTCTATGTGGCACATCTCATTACTAAGGGTTTTGCATCCAGGAAGAAATAGGTCATTGTCTCCCTCTACTCTTCCCTCATTAGGCCAATCATCTAGTACAATGCCCCATTTGGCATGTTCCTCACTAGACACCTGGAGAGGCTGCAAAAGTACCTCACAAAGAGGATCCTAGGCCTTAAACATTTATCTTATATGGACAGACTCAAAAAACTCCAACTATTCTATGTCTCATATCGCCTACTTAGAGGGCATGTCTGCTTGACTTCCAAAGCCATGTCTGACCCAGCTCTGTTAGAAATGCTGCATCTAAAGAAATCCCAATCTCTCCACACCACACGCTCCAGAGATCTCAACCTAATTACCACAATTAACAGAACATCCAGTGGCTCTACTCGACAGAGGCACTGGGAACTAAGGTTGGATGGCACTATGGCAGGGTAATCCTATGGCTAGGCTTGTAAAGGCCCATAGGGTCATTAGCCTAGTACACATCTATGAACCTAATAAGAAGCCGGCATTACTCCCATGCAGGAATACCAAGACAACTCTTTCTTTGATCCACATAATATCTCTGCTATTGCACAATTTTCCAGCATGACTGGAATTAGCCTTCCACTCTATAAACTTTTTTTGCTCTTTCCAAACCTTCATCTTCTTTTGCACTCTCTCACATCCTCTCTTCATTGTTTTCAGGTAGCAACAAACAAAGTAATGAAGTACATTGGTCAGCCTTCTTTTTGTTTGCTATGTGCTACAGGGAAAAATGTTTGCGTGCTTAGCAAAAACTGGTCACCAGAATGAGAACTGTGGTACAACTTAGACCTTAAATGCTGCCTTAAGTTTCATCTTTATGGTACTTACTCCCAACTAGTGGCTCATACTCCATTAGAAATGTTTTTTTTTTCTGTTTAGCTTCATGTCCTCTGCATTTATTTGCTAAGGCCGTAGTTTCACAGTTTTTTACTTGCTTCGTATTTTTCCTCTGGCAGAAGCAAAGCATGCCCATGCTATGAAGAACCAATAGACAGCCAGGTATATATACACAGCCTGCCAAGTGTATACACACACAAACACAGACCTGAGAATTCTTTGATAATTGCTGAGTAGTCTTTTTCTAGACATAACTTAAATACAGTAACTAAGTAACTTGCACAGATGCAGCTCAAAGTCAGCTGCAAGATGTTTCGAACTTAGTACTTTAGTGACCAAGTTTACTGCTGGCATTCTCAACCGTTTGATTCTGTGCATCTGTATTTACTATCTCTGACAAAAAAGCAAATATAATCTGAGAGAAAACAAATATGTTCAGAGCAAAATCAAAATAATGTATTATTTCACACAAGCGATCTTACCAGAAATTAGGATTTTAAAGAGATGTGGATGAAACCTGCTGAGTAACAACTAATCATTGCTCTGGGCGACAGCTGATGGGAGGGACTGGTTCTGCTGAAAGTCACTCTCTGTTTCATTTCCAACAAGCACAGCCATGTGTGTTAGACAGCTGGCACGTATTTAGCAAGATTATGTTTGCATTCAATACAGTGCGGCCAGCATACATATTTCTTGGGTCTATATTATATCTCACTCTCAGAAGAGCGAATGACACATGATCGACCCCATGTAAGTGAAAGCTTACAACATCGAAACCTCAGAACAGCAATTTTTTCCAAGGGAAAAAAAATCGCTGTTCCGAAATAACAAAAACAAACAAACTGTAAAACATTACATAATGTGGGGGGCTTTGCCCCCCACACTTCCCGACAAGGGGGCTGTGCCCCCCACACCCCATACTTAAATTTACCAACTCCAAGATCTCACTACAGTGTCGAAAATGGCAAAGTAGCGAAAGCGGCCAAGTGAATTCTTTCCCAGGGAAAGAATTTGTTGAAAAGCCGCTTTGCTATTTTGCCTTTTCGCACTTTTCAGTTTGACAAAGATGCATTCAACAACCTGGTCTGCGACAGCGTAATAGGGCACCTATTTCTTTACTGCAAATAATGCGCAGGTCTCATCATTTCAACATTTCTGTGTACATACACTGATACATGCAAGTACACACACACAGACACACACACACACACACACACACACACACACACACACACACACACACACACACACACACACACAGTGCAGATGATAGGTAAAGCCTCTTTAGAATATTGAAAGACATTTTATAATATATGGATATTCAAACTCATCTCTCTTTCTCTCTCTCTTGTTATATATATATATATATATATATATATATATATATATATATATATATATGTGTGTGTGTGTGTGTGTGTGTGTGTGTGCGCGCACGTGTGTGTGTGTGTATGTGTGTGTGTGTGTGTGTGTCTCTGTATAAATAAATATATATATATATATATATATATATATATATATATATATATATATATATATATATATATATATATATATATATATATATATATATATATATATATATATATATATATATATATATATATTCCATATATTATAAAATGTCTTTTTTAAAATCATTTTTTTCTTAAAACTTGCATATCTGTCTCTGGCCTAGCACTCAAGTGTGGGGTCATTTACTGCACTGTTATAACTTGTTGATACTTGTGAACCTCTGCTATCTTTAAAAAAAAAAAAAAAAATCTTGCTTTTTTCCCACTTTTCTGAGATTTAAAAAAGTTCAGTTACAGGCTTGCTGTTCTGAACTGTTTGTAAGTTTCTTGGAGGCCATTTTTTGCTTGGGCTAAAGGGAAGTCTCTCTGTTCATCAGTGGCAGTGATAAACATTGAGCAGCCTGCCTGCCCCTGTGGGAGTGGTTACTGCCTTGAAACTGTAGTTTTATTGGCCATTTTGGGTCAATTCCAAACTCCTTGATCTCCCTCTCTTAAAACCCTGTTTTGCGCAGTTTTGCATGTTTTTGTGCTTAGTGCAACAATGGGCAGCGCCACCTAATTGGGTTTAAACTATTCCTGGCTCCACAAAGTCTGCTCTTCACTTTTTCCCTTAGAACTGTTCTATCTCTCAAATTAAACACCATATTCTCATTCTAAGGTCCTTCACTGGTCCAAATAAGTAATCTTACAAGTTAGCACTATTAAACCATAAGCACTACTTACTCTTATACTCTCTACGATTACCTTGACCCCTATTGGTCCGTCTTAATTCAGTTTCCCTATATTACTCTAGCATGTCCAAAGGTCAGTCAATGGTTTCCTCTCCAGTCCAGCTGGTGAATCTGGGAATTTTGAGGCAATGTTACAACTGTCTCATGTACATGGACAACCCTCTCCTCCTCCAGACAGGTTCAAATATATGTGAGAGATGCAACCATATAGCCAAACTGGAGGCTGAGCTCTCTCATCTCAAAACTGGTGAAATCAGTCAGGAGGAGAAGGTAACCTCACACAACACAATTCCAGTATCACAAAGTCCCACCACTTCAGTGAACCAAACACATAAATACACAAAAACATACTCAGAGGCTCTAAATAAAAATCTACCTAAGCAACAGAGACCTCCAAAGCAGACATCCAAGCAAACGCTACCCCAAAACAAAACACGCACAATACTTAGCCCACAAAGTCAGTGTGCCAAGCAGCCACAGCCCTTAAGGCTGAATAACACACCTGATACTCTTGTAATAGGTGACTCTATTGTCCGACACACTGACGTCCCGCTCATCAGGCTGAACAAAGAGAAAGTCACAGTGAGCTGCCTGTCAGGCGCTAGGATCCGCCACATAACGCAAGCACTCAGGTCACTCCAAAGCAAATACAAATATGACTCAGTCATTGTACATGCTGGTGTGAATGACCTGAGACGTACCTCCCTGGACTACATGAAAAGAGACATAGAGGAGCTCTCTGATCATGTAGCCCAGGCCGGTATGACCCTGACCTTGAGCAGCATCTTACCCTCACCTAGAATGATGCCACAGTACAAAGACAAAATGATCGATTTTAACAATTGGCTAAAATTTTGGTGTCATTGAAAGGGGATCCAGTGTCTGTCAGCCTGGGATGACATGCTCGACAAGCCACATTGCTTTGCTAGGGATGGCTTGCACCTGTCACCACTGGGCTTTCGGATAGTGGCAAAGGCTCTTGCCACCCCCATAGTGCCTTTTTTAGGCAAGACTCAAAAGTCAAACCCACCTCCATAGACAGCACAAGGAACAAGAAATTAAGGGTAATGCTGCTAAACGCCAGAAGTCTTAACCTCAAGATGCACGCACTCAAAGCTCTCCTCAGTATGGAGAACATCGATATCTGTGCAGTGACAGAAACCTGGTTCAAGGCTCGAGAGAGCACTCCAGCACTACCAGGTTATACCTCATATCATGCTTTTTGGCCCCAAAACCCAGACCAAACTACAAAAGGAGGGGGAGTTTCCATATTTATCAAGGATATCCACACCTCCAGGTTAGTGGCATTGCACAAAGTATCGGAGATCATCCATGTGCAACTAACAGTGGGCAAGACTGCTTTTCAGTTTATAGCATCCTACAGACCACCCTCTCAAAGTCAGGAATCCCACTCGGCTTTCCTGAAAACATTGGAGAACATGAAGATCTCTCCAAACACCATTATATTGGGTGACTTCAACTACCCAAACATAGACTGGGAGCACTACTCAAGCCCCAGCACCTTAGCCCAAAGGTTCCTGGAAATTATAAACTCAAATGCTATGGAACAACTAGTCACCACTCCCACAAGAGGGAATAACATACTAGACCTGATCATTACCAACATGGGTACTCTATGCTCCATACCAGAAGTATATCCCTCATTGGTAAGATCAGACCATAAATTAATTTCACTGGATATCCACATCCCGACCCCACCCCCAACCCAGAAAACCACAGTGAAAAACTTCTCAAAAGCAAACTTCTCACTTCTCAAAACTGAAGTGGAAACCTTCAAGGCCCCAGGGCCAGTGGGAACTATGGCCCAAACTGCAGAATCCTATATAAACGCATTCTACGGACATCTCCAGGAATGCATGGATCATGCTATCCCAAACAAAACCAAGAACCAATCATCCAAAGGCAGGCGTCCAGTCTGGTGGACCCCAGCCATAAATAAATTGTACAACAGAAGGAGGAAGCTACTACATGATAGAGCAAAATCCCTAATAGGGAAGGCAGCTCTGATCAGTACTAGCAAAAAAATTATGATCCTTCATAAAATCCTCCAAGGCCAGCTTCGATAGAAAAATTGCACAGGACACTAAAGACAATCATAAGGCTTTTTTCAGTTATGTTAGGAACCTGGGATGCAACTCCCAGACTTGTTCTGAGTTGATTCTAAATGACAAAAAATACACTGAACCCACAAACATCGCCAATATCCTGGCAGACAGGTTCAGTGCAAACTTCTCCACACCTCCCCCCCCCAAAGAGCAAGTATCTATCCCAGCAGAGGGCTGCCTCCCAAACATCTCTGATGCTCAGGTGAAGGCTGCCCTCTCCAAAGCAAAAAACACTGCTTCCATGGGACCAGATGGCGTCACAGGTTGTGTCCTACATGAACTCCAAGAAGAACTAATCCCTCAAATAAAACAGCTGTACAATCTCAGCCTCACTACAGGATATGTGCCCACAGAATGGCGTACAGCAACAGTGGTCCCACTCCACAAAGGTGGAGCCTCTACGGACCCTGGAAACTATCGCCCCATAAGCCTGAGTAGCCTAGTCTGCAAGGCTATGGAGAGGATCATCATGGAGCTCATAAACAAAGACATTGGGGACCTACAGACACCAGATCCTACACAATTTGGCTTCGTCAAGGGCAGATCCTGCCTTTTGAACCTGGTCGACTTCTTTGAAACAGTCACCAAAGCCATAGATGAAGGGAAGGTAGTCCACACAGCCTATCTGGACCTAGCAAAGGCATTTGACACAATACCCCACTCGGGCATCATAGATAAGCTATCCAGCTTAAATATAAACCCCTATGTCACAAAATGGGTCACAAACTGGCTCAAAGACAGAAACCACAGAGTGAGAGTTGCTGGAGCCATGTCAGACTCGAAACCGGTCACAAGTGGCATCCCACAAGGTTCTGTCCTGGGACCGCTCTTGTTAGGTATATACTTTTCCGAGGTACAGGCCAACGTGGAAGGACTATGGCTCACCAAGTTCGCAGATGACTGCAAACTGAACACCATAATCGACTCTCCAGCTGACACAAACATCCTTTAAAAAGGTCTCATAGAGATGGGCAACTGGTACCAGAGCCATGGTCTAAACCTAAATGCCAAAAAGTGTATAGTCATACCCTTTGGCAAAAACAATGTGCCCACAAATGACCAAATAGGCGGTAACCCATTAAGTACAAAGAAAGTAATTAGGGATCTGGGGACCCAAGTTGATAGCAATCTCTCCTTTGACAACCACATTGCCAAAGTGGTTAGAAAGACCTTCTACATAGCCCACCTCATCATGAAAGGATTCACATCTAGATCAAGAGAGGTAATCGTGCCCCTTTATTCATCCCTCAAAAGGCCCATCATAGAATACAATGCCCCTTTTGGTATGTACCTTACCCGACACCTGCAGCAATTAGAAAGACCCCAAAAGTACCTCACCAAGAGGATCAAGGGACTCAAGCAGATACCATATGCTGCTCGGTTAAAAAAAACTCCAACTCTACTCAGTTGCATACCACCTACTTCGAGGCGATCTATGCCTGACATATAAAGCTATGTCCAATCCAGAATTAATGGACATGCTCCTTGTCAGTAAATCTAAATACCTTAGAGCCACACGCTTGAGGGACTTGAACCTCAGCACAGAAATAAATAGAACTTGCTGGAGGGACATATTCATAACCCAGAGGCTCCCTTCACTCTGGAATAGAATTCCAATTCATGTTAGGCAGAGCACCTCACTGAATCTCTTCAAGAAGAATCTTGATGAGTGGATGGGGGATCGTAGGTTTGTCCCGAGGATTACTTCCGTGTCACTATTAGACAGAGGCACAGTAAACTAAACCTTAAAAAGGGCACAGTATATTCAAATCAAGGGGTGGCGTAAGCTAAACAAAATCGGATATATATATATATATATATATATATATATATATATATATATATATACATACATACATAGATATATATAGATATATAAAATAAATGTTGATGTAATGTGCATGTATGTGTATATCTGTGGTCAGATAAACTAGGCTGTACAACCCTTTGACCGCACAGAAGAGTACAGCTGGTTGATTTAATACCACAGAGATCTTACTTGATAAGTAAGCCACCACTTTTGAGTGTTCTCCACATGGTCTGCAGCAATAAAATACTACTGCTTCATGTGTTTGGAAATATAAATATTCTGATGGACAGTTACCATCTCAAATTAGTGCCTAGTATAAAAGATATAGGCATAATCACTGTATCCAATTTGTCAATAAAACAATGTGTCAGTGATACAGAGACCAGAGGAATGCAGCAAGTAGGTATAATATTAACCAAAATGGAATCCAGATATTTGCATATAATAAGAACTGCATTTATATCAATAATAAAAGCAATAATAGAATACTTACCCCCATATTCTGTATGCCTTGCACGGTGTGCAGGATTAGTGCAGGAGCTCTAGCAGGCAATATGTCTGCCGTGCGATCCAGGAACAGCCTGCAGGGGTGTGCACGAGTGCTCTTGCACTAGTTCTGCATGGACTAAGCCCCTGTATGCAAATCACCCCATTTGCAGGAGGAATCTATGCAAATGAGGTGAATTTATGATCCAGGAAGCTTGAAACCATCCATGCAGGACTAATGCAATCTGCAGAAATGTACTCGCTTAGTAACCGAGTACATTTCTGCAAAATCCAAAACGGAGCTGTGACACCTCCAAATAAAGGCTGCATATCAGTCAGGAAGCATGCCAATGGTCAAGTATAAGGCCATTGGCATTGCAAACAGCCTATAATATTAAAAAATCAACTTTTATTTTTTATATCCGATCTTGACTGTTTAAGCGTAGGGCAGTGGCGCGTAAACAGGATTGGGGGGGGAAATTATAAAATAAACCTAAAATAAACATTCTGACTAAAATCACTATTCTGCCATGAAAGTCAATGGCAGGCAGAAGACAACATGGCCAGTGAGTAGTGGTTGCTAAGGGGGGAGGCTCAGTGTGAGACATGTAACTATGCATTAGCAGGCAATCCTATCCAAATGAGAGGAATGATAGTGAATCCCAGTTTTCCCCAGCATGCTAGTCAGGTCCCAACAGTGTAAGAGTAGAAATAGATTGGTGCAAGCCTAGGAGTTAGCTGACATCATGGGGGGTTGTCAGGCATACTGTAAGTGGATTGGAGCCCTGTGGCTCAGGTTTGCTCCTAGCTAAGCACAGCTAAGCAAGGGGTGTGTCTGACTCTGCCTAGCACTCTTTATATTGTCTAGGCGAGTGTGCTCGCCGTGCACGGGTTTTAAAGGTTTAAAAAAAAGTTAAACCAGGAAATAGCAGCTCTCTGCACATTTGAGCACTGCATTTGTGTAGCACACCCCTGGGCTTAAACAGGAAGGCAATGGGAAGGGAAAACAGCAGTAGGAAGGTACTCTAGGAGAACTAGCATAGCTGGCAGGTGAAATGTATCAGAATCAGCCAATTACACAGGCAGCAGACCAGCCTAGCCCAGAACACTAATATAAATTATACAAACACCTTCCCCTCTGGTTTTTCCCACACTCTACACTACCAGTGTAAACAAGTGGGGAACATTTAACACTCATAAAAACAAAATGATAGGAGCTACAATAGCTATCATACAACAAGTTGTGGAAAAGGCTGAGGGTGGTGAGGATGTGAATGCTGCTGACCAATACACAGTGAGGAGATGGAGAAGAGTGTACAGACCCAGGGTAACCTACCAGGGGCTACATGACCTGGAGATAGTGGAGCACTATAGGGTGGACAGGGACCTCCTACAGCAAATTGTTGAGCTGTGCCGGTCACGCCTGACACAGAAAAAACAGAGGAGAACCCATCCCAGTGGATACCAAGGTATGTGTAGTCCTAAGAATACTAGCTACATGTACCTTCCAAAGTCCAACTGGGAATATGATGGGACTCTCACAGGCATCAGCATCTAGGGTACTCCACCAGTTCCTGGATACCATGTCAGCACATGCTGGTGAACACGTATATTTCCCCAACATCCGTGAGGCATTGGCCAGCAATATGCAACTGTTCCACCACATAGCAGAATACCCTGAGATAGTGGGTGCTATAGACTGCACACACATATGCATCAAAGCACCACCCAGTGAGCAGGGTAGGGTCTACATAAACCGCAAGGGCTTCCCCTCCATCAACTGCCAGGTCGTGTGCGATGCCCAGGGCATAATAATGAATGTGTGTGCTGGCTTCCCTGGAATCCATCACAATTCCCACATCTGGCATCTGATGCATCTGTACCAGAGATTTGCCAATGGGGACATCCCTCACGGTCACCTAGTGGAGGATGCTGGATATGCACTGGAGCCATGGCTGATGACATCCATCAGAAATGCACATACACCTGAACAAGAACTTCATAATGAGTCACATGAATAGACAAGAATTATAATAGAACATGTGTTTGGGATGCTCAAGTCACAGTTCCAGTGCCTAGACAGATCCAGTGGAGCCTTGCAGTACTCACCAGCTACATGAACCCAAACTGTCATCATATGTGCCATGCTACACAATATGATCCTGCAGAAACAGCTGCAGCAGGAACAGCATGGGGCAGGGCCACACCCCCCCCGACCATTGCCAAGGCCTGCACAGACACATAGTGACTCAGAGGAGGAGCAACCTGAACCTGCCCAAGTAGGCAGAAGGAGACAAGCCCATTATGCCCTGGCCTTGGCAAAGAGGCAACGCATTGCACATACACTGACACAGGAGGGAACCAGGGAATAACACCTCTCTCTGACTCTCACATAGAGTAAAAGGGATGCCGAACATTACACTACCTGTGCTCAACCATGTGTAGGGAGTGTACTATGTGCATCCGACATTGGCAGCCCTGCAGCACCACCCTCAATACTGGGACACCCACAAGGTAAGTGACTCACACATGCCAGTCAGAGGGGTTCACATACCCAACAACAGTCACAGACAATAGGACAGGTGTAGACAAACACAAACAAAGTATATGCTATGGCCTCTGAATGATACCTATGGGTAACGTCCCACCAGGCCAACACAGACAGACTACAGCAGTTCAGGCAGTGAGACATTAGTTCTGAAGGGTAGGAAGTCAGAAACTAATATGTAGGTAAATCAAAGCTAAGATCTGTAGTACACTGGTATGCCTCTAGTCAGCATGATAGGTAAGAATACAGAATGAAATGGAGTACCTGACATACCAGTGCAGTCATAGCAAATGTGTACAAGTGTCAGGTGTGCCCCCTATCCTACATAGTAATGTAATAATAGTCAGGTGTGCCCTACCCCAATCCTGTGTAGAAATGTAGAAATAGTCAGGTGTGCCCCCCATCCTATGTAGAAATGTAGTAACAGTCAATGCCAAATGATTGATGGATACCCTGCAGAAACAGTATGCTACCTGTAGGTGTACAACACAAAGGTCTGCAATGCAGTACAAACTACCTGGACTTGATCCACACATTCAATACAGATGGGCACACTGGGCATGCTCACACACTTAGAGAAATGAAGGCAATGTCAGTCAACAACATACCAAAAGGTCATACTGGGCATGCTCACACACTTACATGAAGGCCACGTCTGCAAACACCAGAGGACCAGACATATCTGGCAGTCACAGATGTTAGTGCAGGCACTCCTCAGTATGCACCACTCATGCTTTGCATGCACAGTGGATAGGAATACAGACATATATCTAATGACAACACACTATAATAAGCCAAAGGTAGATGTACATAGATGTGTGGAAGAGGGTGAATATGACAAGAAGCCATCCAGGCCTGTCCCACCTAGTGCACTGCCAAAGGGCCACAACCACATGAGGTTCAGATGTCATTCACTGTAGATACTAGCCACTGGTATCTGTCAGCATTACGGACTATGTGGTGCAAGTGCTAGCTCTGCAACATGACTGTACAAGGAAGTAGTCATCTAGCAGCTGTATACACGTACCTGTGAAATATGACCCTGTGTGTGCCCGCATGTGGTCTGTCAACCTCTAGATGAATGGGTTATGGCCCATGCACACACACTGCCCTCCCCATAGCCCCACTATGACAAGTCTGCTGATGTCATCCACCTAGAAATACACATTTGGGAGAGTTATAGACTAGTAATCTTAAAGGAGCATCCTATAACTGCGTACTGCTGTAGTGTAATAAACTAGTTAGGTATGAGTTCCATCCCAGACATGGCAAGTGTGTGTGTGTGTGTGTGTGTGTGTGTGTGTGTGTGTGTGTGTGTGTGTGTGTGTGTGTGTGTGTGTGTGTGTCTGTGTAGAGAGCAATGCTTTTTTAGGGTAGTCACAATCCCTACAATTCAAATGCTCTACTTTGGTAAGGCTGCTGATGTCATCCATCTAGAAATACATCTCTAGGAAGGTTGTTTCCCAGTAATCTCCATAGCTTGTCCCATAGCTGCATACTGCTGTAGTGTGATAACATGGTTAGGTAGAAGTTCTAATCCCAGACTTGACAAGTGTGTGTGTGTGTGTGTGTGTGTGTGTGTGTGTGTGTGTGTGTGTGTGTGTGTGTGTGTGTGTGTATATGTGTCTAACGCTGTCTGTGTAGAGATCAATTCCTTTTAGGCTACTCACACTCCCTACAATTCAAATGCCCTACTTTGTCAAGGCTGCTGATGTCACCCACCTAGAAATATATTTTTGGGAAGGTTGTAGCCCAGTAATCTCCGTAGTGCATCCCATAACTGCGTAATGCTGTAGTGTGATAACATAGCTATTTAGGCATTCACATACCAGACTTGGCAAGTGTGTGTGTGTCTGTGTAGAGAGCAATTCCTTTAAGGCTACACACACTCCCTACATTTTTAATACCCTTCTTTGTCCAGGCTGCTGATGTCATCCATTTAGAAATACACCTCTGGGAAGGTTATAGCCCAGTAATCTCTATAGTGCATGCCATAACTGCATATTGCTGTAGTGTGATAAAATAGTTAGGAGTTCTAATCCCAAACTTGGCAAGCGTGTGTGTGTTTGTCTGTTTCTGTCTGTGTAGAGAGCAATTCCTTTTAGGCTACTGACACTCTCTACAATTCAAATGCCCTACCTATCAAGGCTGCTGATGTCAACCACATAGAAATACACCTCTGGGAAGGCTGTAGCCCAGTAATCTCCGTAGCATGTGCCATAACTGCATACTGCTGTAGTGTGATAAAATAGTTAGGTAGGAGTTCTAATCCCAGACTTGGCAAGTGTGTGTGTGTGTGTGTGTGTGTGTGTGTGTGTGTGTGTGTGTGTGTGTGTGTGTGTGTGTGTGTCCATCTCTGTCTGTGTAAAGAGCAATTCATTTTTGGCTACTCACACTCCCTACAATTCAAATGCCCTACTTTGTCAAGGCTGCTGATGTCATCCACCTAGAAATACACCTCTGGGAAGGCTGTAGCCCAGTAATCTCCGTAGCATGTGCCATAACTGCATACTGCTGTAGTGTGATAAAATATTTAGGTAGGAGTTCTAATCCCAGACTTGGCAAGTGTGTGTGTGTGTGTGTGTGTGTGTGTGTGTGTGTGTGTGTGTGTGTGTGTGTGTCCATCTCTGTCTGTGTAAAGAGCAATTCCTTTTTGGCTACTCACACTCCCTACAATTCGAATGCCCTACTTTCTCAAGGTTGCTGATGTCATCCATCTAGAAATACACCTCTTGGAAGGTTGTAGCCCAGTAATCTCTGTAGTGCATGCCATAACTGTGCACTGCTGTAGTGTGATAAAATAGTTAGGTAGGAGTTCTAATCCCAGATTTGGCAAGTGTGTGTTTGTGTGTGTGTGTGTGTGTGTGTGTGTGTGTGTGTGTGTGTGTGTGTGTGTGTGTGTGTGTGTGTGTGTGTGTGTGTGTGTCTGTCTGTCCCTGCCTGTGTACAGAGCAATTCTTTTTAGGCTATTCACATGCCCTACAATTCAAATGCCCTACTTTGTTAAGGCTGCTGATGTCATCCACCTAGAAATACACCTCTGGGAAGGTTGTAGCCCAATAATCTCTGTAGTGCATGCCATAACTGTGTACTGTTGTAGTGTGATAAAGTAGTTAGGTAGGAGTTCTAATCCCAGATTTGGCAAGTGTGTGTGTGCCTGTGTGTGTGTGTGTGTGTGTGTGTGTGTGTGTGTGTGTGTGTGTGTGTGTGTGTGTGTGTGTGTGTGTGTGTGTGTGTGTGTGTGTCTGTCCCTGCCTGTGTAGAGAGCAATTCTTTTTAGGCTATTCACATGCCCTACAATTCAAATGTCCTACTTTGTTAAGGCTGCTGATGTCATCCACCTAGAAATACACCTCTGGGAAGGATGGAGCCTAGTAATCTCCATACCGTGTTTTATAACTGTGTCTTGCTGTAGTGTGATATAGAACTCTGGTAGGGGTTTTATTCCCACACATGGCAGTTGTGGATGTTTTTTGTGTGTTTCTGTGTCTGATTAGTGAGCAATGCATTTTAGGCTAGTCACACTTAATACAATTCAAATGCCCTACTTTGGCAATCCTGCTGATGTCATTCACTGTGAAATACACCTTTGGGGAAGGGGAACTCCAGCAATCCCTGTAGTACATCCTATAACAGCGTCATGCTGTAGTGTGCTATAGAACTCTGGCAGGGGGCTCTATTCCCAAATGCGGCAGTTGTGGATGTTTTGTGTGTGTTTCTATGTCTGATTAGGGAGCAATGTATTTTAGGCTAGTCACACTCAGTACATTTCAAATGCCCTACTTTGGCAATCCTTCTGATGTCATTCACTGTGAAATACACCTTTGGGGAAGGAGTACTCTAGTAATCTCTGTGGTGCATCCTATAACGGTGTAGTGCTATTGTGTAATATACTAGTTAGGTAGGAGTTCTAATCCCAGACATAACAGGTGTGTGTGTCTTTGAGTGTGTGTGTGTGTGTGTGTGTGTGTGTGTGTGTGTGTGTGTGTGTGTGTGTGTGTGTGTGTGTGTGTGTGTGTGTGTGTGTGTGTGTGTGTGTGTGTGTGTCTGTATTTGTCATTCATATCCTGTGTGGCGGTGGTTGTGAGTGTGTAACAACTGGACTCAATGTGGAGCAGGTATTGCAAACTTCTTATATGGTGGGCCAAGTATATATCACAATGTCCACCATACAGGGATGACAGATGTGAAATAGCTGAGAGGCTGGGGTGCAAATCCATACCTCTTAATGTGACATCAATGCCAACTGAACAACGTTAGCAGCCCTTGTATTACCCAGGGAACACTCTCAACCCATGTCTCATTCACACACATTCTTGCCTAGGCAACAGCTACTATGTTGGTAGTACCCTGCATATTGCCCACTGGTAGTAACCAGGGTGTGATTGCAGTGGGCTACAGAGTGCATGGCACCCTGTCCATCAGTCCAACATGCATATACATGTGGACAGTGCACCTCCCCCATGTTCCCCACTGGACACCTGCAACACCTGTGGTGCCATCAAATGTGACCCACAAAGAACATAACATGCCTGAAACACAAGCCCTGTATGGATAGATGCCACTGACACCAGGAAATACTGGTTATCATGCTATCAATGTAGGTGCAGGGCCAACCTGCTGTCCATTAACTGTTCCCACCACATTAGGCCAGGAGTGGCACATCTGATGATAATGATCTGTGTACACAACATGGGCCAGACACCCCAGGTACAGTTCCATATGTCACTGTACATGCATGTGGGAGCTGTGCACATCTCAGACACTGTCCATATCATGGACTAAGGAGCACATACATGGCAAGCAATGCACAGCGTTGTCCACATGCAATAGTCACCCAGGTGACTGGATGGTGAATACAATACCCACCTGTGTTGGCAACTCCAGACACTACACCCCTGAGCCACAATGCAGACCATTGTCATGTGGCCTGATGTCAAGGTATACCCATAACCTAGCCTTGTATAGCCATCTGGCACCATCAACAACAACACACCAGTGAAGCAGTGCACACATGCATGTCAGTACTGGCACCTGTGTCTGTGTATGTGTGGTGTATGATGCATAAGACCACACCCCCCATTTGCATACTGAAACATGCTGTGTGATGATAGACACCTCCACATACCCTTTGCATATACAACCTCCGTATGACCCCATGTGGTGCATGTGATACCTGCACAGGTTGTGGCAATCCCACTAGTGATGAGTTGTATTCCTGGCCCTGCCAAGTATGGCAATGTATGTGCGTCCCTGTGAGAGTGTGGCTGTGTTGACACTGACACCTGTTCATGTGGGTGGGCATGTGTTCTACACCCACCACATAGCTACCGTATCCCTGTTGCAGATGTCACTTACCATCACATATACATTCTGAGGGCTCCCCAACATGTAACTTATGTGGTGCATTCAATAACTGAATGGACATGTGATAGCATTATATAGTCATCAGGGGTTTGATACCCTGTATTGGTAGGTGTGTGACACAAACCTGTTTAATTGTTACTCTCCCACCCCTCCCTGGCTTTTCTGTGCCTTTGTCTGCCTCTCTTACTACCTCTCTGGTGGATGTGGAGACTTGCACCTGCTTTACTTAGGCAGCAGCATGTGTATTGTAAGTGATGCTCAGGATCAGCTGATGGCCTCTGCATGAATTTCAGCCCTCCTCTAGCTGATTGCATGTGGAACAGCTGTGGTAACATTCCCATAGCTAATTGCATGGAAGCACACACCAATATCTAGGGACATCATGTTGGTGTTGGGCTTTTCATTCACTTTGAGCAGGAACTTGATATGTTGTTTGGCAAACAGCATCGCAGATAGATTGGGGTTTACCTCTAACAACATACACTGTGGAAACAGCCCAACACACAGGAGGGGGGATGTGCCTGACCTGACTGCAGACTGTAAGTGCTGCTATACTGCATTTGGAGTAATGTTAGTTTAACAGGGTGTATGTGGATATGGCTGACCTACATGTTTTCATACCTGCCATGTCAGCACTATGTTTATGAGGGAACACCCATCTGTAGGGCCATCTGCAGACTGGCCAGTGTGTGGTGCCTTTTGTTTCAGGTGTTACCCACAGAGCACCTATCTGTGAACTGCAGAAGGTAGTGTGAGGATTGCAGTCTGTAGATGGTGACAGCCGTGAGAGTTACTGACGTCATATCCCTCATAGGACATATGGTGCAACAAACCCTGTTGCAACAGTAAATGTATGTGGTTATCACAGCAACATGGCAATATTGGCCCTGTGTATGCATCTCCAGCCACATCCCTGTCAACCTTTGTACATATGTAATGCAGTAAAGGGTGCATACGTACTGTACACCATAATTAGTGACATCATATCTGATAACAAGCCAGTGAGATAGACTGTTAAACATGTAATGTATAGTAGGGGTTATATCTGATGATATAACCTGGACATTCTGTGGTTGTGTGTACAGTACTAAGGTATGTGTACTTATGGTGATTGTCGGCAGTGTGTATTGCTAATATGTACCTTGGCCTGTGTACAGACTGTGGTAGATGTCATTGTTCTTGGTCCTGTTCTGTCTGATGTTACATGCTGCTCCACTGTATGTTACCCTATCGGCTTACATGTTTGTAGGGCCATACATGCACATGTCTCATACCACAGGCAGGCAGCAGACCACACTGTGTAGCAGCCCAGTATATGTAGGGTTAGTGTGTGAGTGGTACATATGAGGTTGGTGTTGAACAGATAGTCCATATACTGTAATAATACTCTAGTTTAGCATGCTATATGTAGCTATGGCTGTGTTCACATCAGTTGTGGTGATGCACTTTCACATTGGTGCATGTTACTCTGTGCTGTGGCATGCCTGTAGAGCCTGCTATATATGCAGGTACATGCGCATTCCCCCATAGGAAATGTAGGCCAGTGCTGAGCCGGTCTGCATGTAGCCTGCACAGTAGTTTGTTACATGCCTAGCAGCTTAGTGTACTTGCCCAGTGAGATGTAATTTCCAGATACTTGCCAGATGTACTGCTGCTGGGTCACCATAACAGTCATGTATGTCAGACAGAGCAGTGGGATGCTGTACAGGTGTATGTCAATATCTAGTGGGTGGTATGTGGCCATGGCACCTCCTTACCAGCAGTTATTATGTGGCAGGACAGACATGGATGTGTGAATGCATAACCTATGGGGGCACATGTATACCACTAGTTACGTGTTATACCCATCTACATGGCTGTTAACATCCACATTGTCAGGACTGGTCCACATGTCTTGAACTAAGGGGTTATGTGTATACCTCTGGACTGTCCAGAGTGTGTCAGACTGTCCACGTATATTGGCCATTATCTCTGCTGTAGTCCACAGGAGCATTACATGCTAGCAATGGTACCATACTATGATGTCTTTAGGATGTCTGTCAATAGCTAATGGCGTACATGTTAGAAGCAGATGTGACCTCCTACACACACTATGTCTGTGAAGACAATTCCTATTACAGTAGCAATACTCTACAAATATACCTGCTATACATACCTGACATCCCCTTACACTACAAAGTTGGGACTACAGGGGCTGGGATAGGGCTACACTCCATGTTCAGGAAATATGATGATATATGTACATATACTTATCCAGATATCTATATAGACATACACATATACATATCAACATACATACATGGATATGTATATGTACATAGATATACAAATAAACACCCAGATATATACATATACAGAACAATATATGTCTCCACATATACATATACAGATAGAGATACATATACGTATGGATATCTACATATATCTTGACAGTAGTGGGTATATCAGAATAGATATGTATGCATATATAGTTATTGATATCTACATATATACCAACATAACTAGGCATATCTCTACACATAAGATGTGCATACATATATAGCTATATATACGTATATCTATATATACATATATGTATATGGGAGCACTACAGAATCCTGAAAGCCCACAGTCCTGAAGATCATCAGGGGTGAGCTGCCTTAAGGTATATGGATGTGAATTACCATACAATCCACCTTGGTTAAATGCAGGCCTACTGCCACCTGCCATACAGACTGTTCCGTTTATCAGTGTGCTTGTGATGGTGTCAGTTGTGCATTGTTATGTAACAGTTACATCCCATTGTGTCAACTGAGGTCTTTACCCCATAGAGATTGTCTATAGAGTGTAGATAGGGACTGCTGCACTATACATCTGCATTAATTACTGTTGATTGTTTGGTATCCTGTGGCCCAGTCTGTCTTTACTATTGTACTACTTGATGGCCTTGGCCTGGAAAGCAACATTTGTTAACTTTTCCAGACTACTGTATTAGTATAACTGTTTTACAGTTGCATTACTCAGTTTATATGGATGTCCGTGTCTAAACAGCTATACGACTTGGTAAATACAACTGTAATAGTACACAAATAAAGCTTTTTCATTTATGCTCACCTGTGTGTGGTGTTATATCCTTTGATTTCTCTGTGGGTATATGTTGCAGGCAATGAATGTTATTTGTATGGGTGGCTCATACAGTCTCCAGTTGGTAAGGTGGTAACCGTAGGAATAGTGGCTGTTCCATATTGTATACACGTACTGCATATGTAACTTACTATACATATCTCTGCGTGTGTATGTGTAGTTACATATATATCTATATTTGTGTGTGTGTGTATATATATATATATATATATATATATATATATATATATATATATGTATGTATATCTGTATCTGCATATATGTGTCTGTGTATATGTATCCTAGGGATGGCCGTGTCATGTCTGGTCCTGGTTATGGGATCTGCAACACTTGGTAGTGTATTGCAGGGGGGACATGTTTTGGTTTGGGGGTAAACCTATTCGAACAAGACGTATATTGTTTGGGGCCTCTCAACCCCATTAAAGGTGCATGTGGACATATATGTTACTGTTACTTCCCCATTATCTACAGATGTATGTCCATATATACCTATATATATATATATATATATATATATATATATATATATATATATATATATATATAAATAGATATCTGCTGACATATATATAACTTGCTGTATATATTTAGATATATAGATGTAGACATATATATCTATAGATGTAGGCATTTGCATGTATATATGTTCATATATATTTTTTATATATATATATATATATATCTATGTTAGAAAAATGTGTATTTGAATGCATGAGAAATGTTAGTTTAAAAGGCAAAGTAGCATACAATGCATTTTATTCTATTAATCATATAGCAGAGAGGATTAATTCATGTTTAAATGTGAAGTAGTTTTGAAACTGCAGTGTGGCTTGAAGCAAAGCTGACCTTCGACCCTGGCAGAATGCTAGCTTAGCAAGTTTTAATGTTTATGCTTTTCACAAGTGATTATCTGCTGGGTCAGGAAATGAAATGTGTGAAATAATGAAATCTTCTGCTCTTTCCTGTTGGAATGATTTGGCCTTGTATATGTGTTATTGAGATAAGCACGCAGCTGGTAGGAAAGTGTAACAGAGAACAAAGAAGATTATTAAAAGACTGAAGCTGCTATTATATTCGAACTGATATGAAACCTTGAAGAAGTAACTTTACAGAAAGACATTATGTCTGACCAGCTGGATTTCAAGGCCATATTGTATCTAGAGGAAAAGTTTTTTTAAATATACAGCATCAACAGCTTTATGATTAGAAGACTGTAAGCTAAAGTGATGTAGATGCCCTGTGACATATCACGTCAGTAAGGTGGGCATAGCTTAAATGTTAAACCTATATAAAATTGTGTGCTTCCTGTTTCATGTCAGACAAAATTCTGTACTTCTACGTTTTTTGCCTCCTGGTGTACACTAGTAAACTTCTGAATCTGAACCTCCTGTGTATTGAATTCTTAATTTTATTTAACAGTTTGGTCCTTCTCAGCCGGAAAATTCCCTCAGACAGCTGCAGATCAGAGTCTACCGATGGTCGAATACTGCACAGGAGAAGTTACCAAAACGGTTCTTCTTAGGTGAAAAGACCGCCGACTGAATTGTCGTTTAAAGAGGCTGGCCACTTTCTGATCTGTGGCCGAAGAGTGGACATTGGACAGTTCAATACCGCAGGCTCAGGTAGGAAGAATTTGCCTTTTTTCTGTTTTAGATCAGGGACTAGGTTACAGTATATTGTTGTCAAGATTTGTTTTGCAGATCAGGGACAAAAGGAAGTACTGTATATTTGGTCATAGATCAGGGTAACAGAATAAGGTAGGCAGTTATTCTAGATAAACTGTGAACAGGAACTGAGAACTTGATATCACATGATAAAAAGGGTTACGTAACATTTTCTTTGACATGGGTAATCAGTGCACTAAAACATCACGAGATCCGCCCCTAATCGAAGACGCAAAATACATGAAATCACAACGTTCCGATAACGTTAGGTATTATACGAAATGGGTTAACAAATATGAATTTGATGGTAAACTAGATAAAACTTCACTAGTTAAACTCCTTAAACAGCTTAAATCTGATGTAGGAGGTCAGGCAAAAAAGCAACGCCAATTAGGCATTCCTCAGGCACACAGGTGGCTTGAGGAAGCAAATCGTAGAGAACAGAAGCTTAAAAATTCAAAAACATTATTTTTAGACAAAGAGGATAATAACTTGGTAATAGCAACAGCTCCTCCTCCTCCCTTGCCCCTTCCCTTACCCTTTTGAGGATATGAAGCGAGTGGATAGGCTGGTCCGCCTCCGTGTTATCCTGAAGTTTCAGCAAGACCACAACCATTTGTTAGAGATCCTATTGAAACTAGATCCTGAACACGTAAAACACATAGGGATACAGAATTATATCAAATAGAGAGAAATCCACAGGATGAGAGTGAGGAAGAAATATGCCCACTTATAGAAGTTCCAAATCCTCAGGCAGGACAGGAAGGGCAGGACCCAACACTCTTAGTATATAGACCATGGACACCGGAGGATATCCGGAAGCTACTGAGGGAATCCCCCATCCGAAAGTTAATTTTATGAAGTTTTTAGAAGATTTACAAGGCATGAGATTGAGTTATCACTTGAATGGGGAAGAAGTGGAAAAAGTAGTAAGACAAATTATAGGTCCAGATTGGCACATGATTTGTGGCACCTGGAATCCTCGTAATGCAGAGCTTAGACCACTCCCACATAGTGACGCAGAGTTAGACAACAGAGTGAAAGGTCTAACAGACCGAATCTCTGAGAAATGGAAACCTAGAGCAGACTGGACTTGCATTAATCAATGCATACAACAGGAAAATGAGATGATAGATGGGTATTATGCTAGAATATTAGAATGTTTTAATAATCATAGCGGTATGTCGGTTCCTGAGAACCAAATGAATGATTCCCCGTATGAACAATTAAAAAATGCATTTTTGAAAGGTTGCATTGCACCTATTAGTAGCTTCATTACGAAGCATATGATAGACCATCGAACAGGGAGGCTACAAGCCTTACTCGAATATGCTAGACATGCTGAAAGACATTTTAATAGTAAAAAGAAAAAGAAGGTGCAAGTCTTCACTGCTGAAGACGGAGCTGAAGTATTTGTATTACAGTCAGGTAAAAAGGGCAAGAAAAATACCCAGGGAAACAAACAGTCTGACAAACGATCAGAAGATTTTGAAGAGAGAAAAAAAGAGAGGTGAATGCTTCAAGTGCAGGAAAAAGGGACATCTAGCAAGGGATTGTAGGCAAAACAAAAAGGTAATTACAGAAGATAAGGGAGATGATGACTGACTATATGATAGTGAGGATACATCATGTGAAAGTCAGAAATCATCAGAAAAAGTTAATAAACAACAAACAAATGTAAATGTGATAGAAGGAGTAGAGGAAGTGCAAGTAGATATGGAGGATGAAGAAAGTGAAATTTTGGACTTAGCATTATTGAGTTTAGAGCTCTACTTAGCAGATACGAAACCAGAAGTTACACTTCTGGTGGAGGGAAGGGAAGTCAAATTCCTGTGTGACTCAGGAGCATCACAGACTTTGATACACCCCTCCAAGTTACCAGAACATTCCGAATCACCTGATTATATATTAGTGAAAGCAGCGAATGGACAGCTATATAGGGAACCACTTTCCCATGACATAGCAATAACTGACCCTGTTTCAGGTATGACCCAGAAAAGTAAAATTGTTGTTTCTGCAAAGTGTCCAGTAAACCTATTGGGCAGGGACCTTATGCAGATATTTGGCATAGCAGTAGTTCCAACTGTACAAGGTATGGAGGCACAGAGACAAATGGATACCTTTGTAGTGCGATCGGAGGGTGAAACTTTTTACTGGTACAGCCAGGACCTAGTCACGACTGGTCCAGGGGCAGTAACCGAGGAACTGATGAACGTAGCCATCAGTAAAGCCCCCTCCCTTGACACTGATCGACAGCATTTGTTACACTGTACTCTATACTACTGTACTACACCAGGACCTGATAGAGAGTATGAGCAAGAATTGTTTAGAAATCGTGCAACTAGATTGGTTTTGCGTACTTTGTACTGGGATACTAAGGGGAACAGTGTAGTTAGCTGTTTGTTACCTCAAGAATTCCTTGCATTGTATAGATCAAATCGGTTACCACATGTCAGCTTGACAAAGAACAAAAGTGTCAAATGGGCAGACTTAGGAGAAAAAGTAACAAGATGGGAGAAACAGACTGATTTAGAACTATCAGAACAAGGGATACAAAAACAAAAACTGAATTGGTTAACACAGACACATCCAGCTGTACACTTGCAATCTAGCGAGGACAGCTGATTAGCGTTCTTATTAAAAGAAGAAGAAAAGGCCTTATGTGAAATTCCAACAACTCTTTGGTCAACAGGCAAGTCAGATGTAGGACTTATTCGAACAGCAGGACCAGTTACAATTACCCCAAAGTCAGCTTTTAGACCACAGAAAAGACAATACCCTTTGAGAAAGGATGTAGAAATAGGAATTAAGCCTATAATAGCAGCATTACTCAAAGAAGGAGTACTGGTAGAATCTCCTGATTCACCATGTAATACACCCCTATTTCCTGTTAAAAAAGCAAATGGGGAATGGCGGATAGTACAAGATTTACAAGCTGTAAATAATGCAGTAATACCTAGAGCACCTACGGTGCCAGACCCACATACTTTGTTAAACGATTTAGAACCGCAACAGAAGTATTTCTCTGTGGTAGATATTAGCAATGCTTTCTTTTCAATACCTATACATCCTGATAGACAATATTGGTTTGCATTTACATTTCAGGGTAAAAGGTATACGTATACTCGACTACCACAGGGATATTGTGAGAGCCCAACAATATTTGCACAAGAAATGGCTAGCAACCTGGCAGGGTTTACCCCACCAGGTGGTAGTCAAATTCTACTTTATGTAGATGACATCTTGCTAGCGGCCCCCACCCAGCAACAGTGCAAGGAAGATACTGTGGCGTTATTGAAATTTTTAGCAACACAAGGACACAAAGTAAACAAAAGTAAGTTACAACTTTGGAGAAAACAAGTTAGATACTTGGGATATGTAATATCCAATGAAGGTAGAATACTAGATGAGGAAAGAAAAACAGCAATCTTGCAAGCACCCAAACCAACAACCAAGAAAGAAATTATGTATTTCTTAGGTACAACTAATTTTTGTCGGAGCTGGATACCAAATTATGCTTTGGAATCTGCTCCACTGACTGACTTGATATATAAGACACCAATAGCAGCACAAGATATTTTACAATGGACAACCGAAGCAGAAACGGCTTTCTGCAGGTTGAAGCAGTTGATAGCTTCTTCATTAGTTTTAGGACTTCCAAATTATCACAAACGTTCTTTTCAGGCCGTAGATTGTAAGCAAGGATATATGACGTCAGTATTGACGCAACAACATGGGGATAAGCAATGCCCCATAGCCTATTATTCATCACAGTTAGATCCAGTGGCGCAATCTTTGTCTCACTGTGCACAGGCAGTAGTTGCAGCTGCAATGGCAGTACAGGCTTCGGCCTCAGTGGTGTTATTCCACCCTCTCACATTGAGAGTGCCTCATGCAGTTGCAATAATTTTACTGCAAGAAAAAGTGGCATACCTTTCCCCTGCTAGACATCTTTCATGTATGACTATACTGCTGAGCCAACCTCATATGACAATTGAACGATGTACGACATTGAATTCATCAACATTACTTCCAACTCCTGCAGAGGGCACACCACACAGCTGCCTGCAGGAAATTGAACAGTTAGCTTTACCTAGACAAGATCTCACAGATATGTCCTTGGACAATGCTGAGGTGACATATTACGTGGACGGTTCATGCAAAAGGGGTCCTATAGGGAAGAATCTGGTGGGGTATGCAATAGTTACAGACAATGAAATTTTAGAAGCTCAGTCCTTACCGCACAACTTATCTGCACAAGCAGCAGAATTGATAGCTTTGACGAGGGCATGTACTTTAGCAAAAAACAAGTGTGTGAACATATATACTGATAGTCAGTATGCTTTTTCTACAGTACATGTATTTGCACAACAATGGAAAAATAGAGGAATGATAACATCTAGTGGAAAACCTATTAATCATGCACAATTTATTTTGGAGTTATTAGAATCTTTTCAGTTACCTACCAAAGTAGCTATTTGTAAATGTGTAGCTCATACGAAACAGCAGGATAAGATTTCAAAAGGCAATGCACGAGCTGATGCGGCTGCAAAGCAAGCAGCCTCAGACTCAGAAACTTTACTTTTGAATGAGGAATTACAACCCTCTGAGATTTTAGATTTAGACACGTTAAAAACAATGCAGATGCTTACTACAAAAGCAGAAAAACAAAAATGGGTAAAACGAGGTGCAATTCTTGAGAATGGACTATACATTTCCAAAGAAAGAAAACCGATATTGCCGTCTAATTTATTTAGATATGCAGCTTTGTTGAGCAATGGGCAGTGCCATGTCTCAACAGGGGGGATGGTACAGTTAGTAAATCGAATATTCCAAACATATGGATACACAAACTACACAAAAAAATTTTGTGCAGCTTGTCATACTAGTAACAAGCACCATGAACAAGGAGCATTTAAAACCAAGCAAGGAAGTTTTCCTATACCACCGTATCCGTTCCATACTATTTGTATGGATTTCATAGAATTTAATAAATGTGAAGGGAAAAAGTTTTGTTTAGTTATTGTAGACATGTTTTCTAAATGGGTAAAAGCTTTTCCAACCAAAATCCCAGATGCAGCAACAGTGGCGAAAGCCCTGATAAAAGAAGTAATCCCTAGATTTGGCATTCCGGAAAGGATTTATAGTGACAACGGCACACATTTTGTAAACCAGACAATCCACCAACTTGGGAGATTTTTTTGGTATCTCCTTAAAGAACCATTGTGCCTACCACCCACAGTCAGCAGGACTGGTGGAAAGGTACAATAGTACCCTAAAAAGTAAGCTTAGGAAGCTAGTTGAGGAGACCCAAAAGAATTGGATACACTGTCTGCCTTTAGCACTGCTGAGTATGAGAACGGTTCCAAATGTAAAGGGTTTGACTCCATTTGAAATGGTTTTTGGGAGAGCATATTATGTGCCTCAGTGGAAAGCTCTCATGCCTGCAGAGCAAGAGGCTGACAGTTCATTAGCTAGTTATATGAGGAAACTGTTAACAAATAAATCTGTTTTGCAGTTTAACTCTTTTTCAGATAAGGAACAGACCAGACCGGTGGAAGCAGTCTTGGCTCCTGGGACATACGTTTGGCTGAAAGTGACGAAAAGGAAGAATTGGGTGAGTCCAAAGTGGGAGGGACCGTACCAGGTTCTGATGGCAATGCCTACTGCAGTTAGAGTGGCTGAGAGGACGTCTTGGGTTCATTTGACACACTGTAAACCGGTAAAGAACTTTCAACTTGATAAAAACTTTGTGACTAATACACAACCAGACCGAGATGGCCAAAAACAAAGCAAACAGAAATTTAGATCAACCCCAGAGATGTTGCATAATCATTTTTTGTTGAGTATACATTTATTGAATATAATTGTGACAATTTTCCTCTTGCTGTGGTTTATCCTACATACATCCACACAAGTGAAAGTGGGAAGGCGTGATGAAACACCTATAGACTGGCATCCAAATTTTAACACATACCTAGCCATGAAACGTGTATATGCAGAGATTATGAACATTTCAAATTGCTGGGTTTGTACAGCTATACCAACAGCATATGGAGGACTGATAATGTCTGCTGTCCCTTTGGGGATAAATGAGACTTGGGAGAATTTACTTTTTGATACAGGAACTGTGAGATCACAGGACAAAATAGCTTTTATTTTTACCTGTCACACAAAAAGGAGTTGTATGTTTTTATAAAAATGATACCCTCCAGGTGGGCTGGAGCAATTGTAATATAACCATATCTTACCGATGTTATATTAAGAATGGCAATGGCAATACTTTTTGCAATACTAATTATGACTCATATTTGAACTCATTGAAAACAACTGTGAATGACATTCACAAAAATCGTTTTGTTTAAACAATTGTCAGTTATAGATCAGAAAATGTTTCATGCAGGGCTGATGCGTATTAGTACTAAAGTAGAAAACTGTTATTTTATTTGTGGGAAAAAGGCATATAAATGGTTACCTGAGAATTGGTCCGGCAGTTGTTTTTTGGGTTATTTGGTTCCAGAAATAAGACATACTGCAGAATTACCTTTGGGTAAGATACGAAACATGAGAGAAGCAGCTCGAAAACCTGAAGGTCCAGTTGAAAAACCTGTGAATCCAGTCGGAAAAATCAAAGCTGGCTGGAAAGATCATAATGCTGTGAAAGACAAAAGCAAATTGACTCATATGGACTTGAGTGGCAGTGTTATATCCTGGGCAGGAATATTCCCAGCCTATGGAGCAGTCAAATCGATCTGGGAGCTGAGGAAGTTGTCGAAACTTCTCTAAGTAATGAGTAATGCAACTTTTTCTGCCCTAGAACTGGTGACTGATGAACTGAATGCAATGAGAACTGTTGTGCTACAAAATCGAATGGCTTTTGACTTCACCCTAGCGGCGAGAGGTGGTACGTGCGTGCTTATCAAAGAAGAATGCTGTGCGTACATACCAGATAACAGGCATGAAATCAATAATCACCTAGAGGTAATTCAGCAAGTATCAGCCATGACTGAACCAGGCCCAAACCCACTGATGGACTTTTTCCAGAATCTATTTGGGGGTGGGGTTCCATCCTAATGAATATTCTGATTGCCATTTGTGCGGGTATACACCTAATAGGAGCATGTGTTTGCTGTGGAATTCCCTGCATGAAAAGATTAATCAAAGATGTTATTGATGTATCTGTTACTGAAACTTTGTACCAAGATATTGAGATTGAAAGATTGATCTCAGATGACATTTTTTCTGAAGTATAGATTGAATGACTCACCTAGCTGAAAATCCTAAGTGGAAAAGGTTAGGAGATGAAATGACACTATGCATACTTCAAAATAGAATAAAAAGTATTAATAGGGGGGCAAATTTTAGAAAAATGTGTATTTGAATACATGAGAAATGCTAGTTTAAAAAGCAAAGTAGTATATAATGTATTTTATTCTATTAATCATATAGTAGAGAGGATTAACTCATGTTTAAATGTGAAGTAGTTTTGAAACTGCAGTGTGGCTTGAAGTAAAGCTGACCTTCGACCCTGGCAGAATGCTAGCTTAGCAAGTTTTAATGTTTATGCTTTTCACAAGTGATTATCTGCTGGGTCAGGAAATTAAATGTGTGAAATAAAAATCTTCTGCTCTTTCCTGTTGGAATGATTTGGCCTTGTATATGTGTTATTGAGATAAGCACGCAGCTGGTAGGAAAGTGTAACAGAGAACAAAGAAGATTATTAAAAGACTGAAGCTGCTATTATATTTGAACTGATATGAAACCTTGAAGAAGTAACTTTACAGAAAGACATTATGTCTGACCAGCTGGATAGCAAGGCCATATTGTATATAGAGGAAAAGTTTTTTTTTTAAATATACAGCATCAACAGCTTTATGAATAGAAGACTGTAAGCTAAAGTGATGTAGATGACCTGTGACATATCACGTCAGTAAGGTGGGCATAGCTTAAATGATAAACCTATATAAAATTGTGTGCTTCCTGTTTCATGTCAGACAAAATTCTGTACTTGTACGTTTTTTGCCTCCTGGTGTACACTAATAAACTTTTGAATCTGAACCTCCTGTGCATTGAATTCTTAATTTTATTTAACAATCTACATATATAGATATGTTGTATCTGTTTAGATATTAATATATTTACACACACACATGCATCTGCATGTTGGAATACATTCTCTGTACTGTTGAATGACTGGGCTGGATGACATGTTTGTGAATACATCAGGATTATGTATATCTGACATGGGTTAGTGGTAGATTGCTTTGTCTATGGTGTGCAGGGTCCTGGGTTTGAGCCTTGCAGAGGCTGTTTATTTTGTTGCTGGGCAGAACAAGGGCCATTGGATACAGAGTGATTAATGTACTTTTGAGCAATTGTACAAGGGTTTGCGCGGGTTTGCATGACGGTAAGCATGGCTAACCAGCCCTTACATCTGCTTATAGAGGGTTAGCTTCAGAATTGCTTAACCAGTGTAGGTGTTGCTTACTGCCATGCAAACGGGCTTAATTACGCTTACTAGTGCTTAAATATGCTTACTACTGCTTATTGGTGCTTAATTTTGCTTACTAGTGCTTTATTTATTATGACACTGACACCTCACATTTGCATTTACTGCCGTACTCCAGTTCATAAAAATATGTTATTTAGTGGGCTATGCAACATAAATATTAGTCATAACATGCTTTGCCATGGAAAATGGAATGTGCTGCAGTGGGACTTGAACGGGGAATGCCTGCTCGTAAGGCAAATGCTCTGCTCACTACACTATTGTTATGCTGCTTCATTTGCATATATCTTCCTTGTTATCCCATTTAAGCTGCATTAACCGTAGCTAAGCGGTAAGCACAGCCACTCACCTACGGTTAGCTTTAATCAGATTTTTGAAAAAAAAATAAAAGGGTTTGTTCATTTTATTTATGTATACTTTTGTTGCTGCTGTACACAAGGGGGACTGTTGGTGGGGATATGAGGACACCTATGAGTGGTCTTGCTCATTACTTACCTCTTTCTGCTGTTCTTCCTTGCGGGGGCATGTCTATTCTGAGAGCTCTGCTCTCAGACATGCCCCCTCCACTCTTAAACGCTCTGTGTAGAACTAGGAGCTCAGGCAGCATGCTTCATTACTATGCATGGCACACTGCCGTCCTGCTCCTAAACAGCCACCTCCGTGCAGTACTAAGCTAGTCCTGCATGGAGGGACAGTAAATCCGGGGGTTAGTCTTTTGTCATTTGATATTTGCAGACATTGGTACATTAAAATTGATCTGGTGTGAAACACCAAAAGGGCAATCAGCATTGCTAACATTTATTACTCTGACATACTGTTAAAAAAAATGTATGCATGTTTAATATGCAATTGACTTAATCATTAAAGTGCCATATGGTGGGATGACAGAAAGAGGACTGTTAGTTACATTAGAAATTAATAGAACTAATTAACAAGTTTAGGACTTGACTCAAATAATGCCAAAGTATTGGAATCACTTAAAATGGGGACTAAGAAATTGAAGAGCATCAACATGTGGAAAGCTATACTGGAAATGTATGTGGGTAATATGAAATGTTCCTATAGTATTCGAGAGTCTGCACTTTTAGTGCCTAATACATCTATGCAGCTATCAAAAGTATGAAACTAAGAATCAGACTTTGCCTGCAGTGATGCTACAACCTGTGCTCTTTTCTAAATGAAGGCAGAAATAATGGTTGAACCATGGTTCACATCTTTTTGTAGAGACTTCACAAGTATAACTTGGGAGCAGGGAGTCCAGAGTCAAAGTTAGAAACCTGTTATAGTCACCAGCCAGAGCATCTAAAGACCTAGCACCATCCTCCAAAAGGAACTGAGGAATGAAAAAAAATGTAGGTGTAATATGTCTTGTGGAGTACATCAACTTCAATTCATGTACTGGGGGACTCAATTTGTGTGTGTTCAAGACCAAAGCATAATATTGTTTATCTTGCAGTTACAACTGTATTTCCCCGAAAATAAGACCGGGTCTTATACTTTTTCCGCCGCCGAAATACGCATTAGGGATTATTATCAGGGAATGTCTTATTTACCCTCTCTGTACAACAAGCTACATTTATTCATTTATTCATGTACAAAAATCGACATTTATTTGTGTACACAAATCGACATTTATTCATGTACAAAAGTCAACATTTATTCATGTACACAAATTGACATTTATTTGGTACTTTTCCATTATTGGTAAAAAAACAAACAAAACGGAACTGGAAACAATGAGAATAGACTCTAAATAGTATTCACCGTTTAATGTAAGCGCTTTTGGCTTAGTCTCTACTAAGCCTTCTTCAGACAAACAGTGGGTACATCAATGATAGCAGCTTAAATACATTCATTAATTAATTGATAATATCTAATTAAAAGGGAAATACTCATTAGCTAAAAGTTTAAATATAAAAAATCTTAATAAATCCTTCAAAACAAATACAGAAAACTCACTACTCTAACAAAATACAAATACATAAACTTGTGTATTAGTTCCACTGATTTAGTCATCTAGAGTCATAAATACAGTAAATATTACATCCATATAAAAATAAAAACAGGTACAAATAAATGCACGTGTTCCTATTGCATGTAAATCCTAAGCCTGTTGCCTTAAAGGGATATGTATGAATTCACCTGTGCCAAGGCTTAAAAACTATAGAAAATGTTTGGATATTATTCAGTAAATAAATATTCGTACATATTTATATTATATAAACATTATAATGAATATATAAATCTTAATGTAAAAATATATTTATATATAAATACAAATATTGATAAAAATATGAAATATAAAAAATACTGAGCACACATATGAATCAATATTATCTCATCTACCTATTTAATGACAGTAATTTGAGCATACATTTAATTGACAAAGTTTCATTTAAACCAGGGTATGACTGTGCATTGGTTGAAATTTGCCATCTAAGTTCGTCTAATTCTAACAACAATTGCCAAGGACCCCCTCTAATATTCATTCATATTTGTCTGAAGAAGGCTTAGTAGAGACTAAGCCGAAAGCGCTTACATTAAACGGTGAATACTATTTAGAGTCTATTCTCATTGTTTCCAGTTCCGTTTTGTTTGTTTTTTTACCAGTCTTCTTTTTTGCAATTTGTTCTTTTCCATTATTGGGCAACAGTTCTAGGTAACGCATTAACAGATGTGTGAGAATTCTACATAAACAGTGCAACAAACATTTCAACTTCAGAATATCTACACCCTGGCTTTCACAGTACAATATTTCATGTGTAACAGAAAGTGCAGAAAAATCTCAATACATGTGTATTGGAGGAGGGGAATAAAATAGGTGAATGACTGCCACTTTTTGAGTGGCGATGTTTTCTTTATTCCTTACCCAAACCGTAAGAGAAGAATGATGGAAAGTCATAAAAATGAAGTCTGGGAACTAGTGGCCTTACTTTGTAATTACCCCTTGATAATAAAACATTACCTTAATACAATAAAGTAAAAAAAAAACGATGGGAGCTTGTTGGCAGCTGAAAGCAGAAGCAATCCATTCTGTTGCCCTGTTAATGGAAAAGTTATTCAAATACAGTCATGTTATCTTCTTCTGGAACATTGCCATAAGTCTCCAACCCCCAAATTCTGGCCTGAATTTCTTGCGACTCCATTTCCTGCAGAACCATTGGCCCCAATCTGTCATGCCTAGCAATAGAGCTCTCCTTAAATGAGCTCTGCTTGTCCATGTAGCCTGCTCAAAGTGCATTGGCAACACAGCTGTCAGTGATTTTATCCCATGAATTTTTCACCCAAGTCACAACCTCTTGCAGGCTAGGCTTCACAAAGTTTCCATGCTGATTTCTCTCCATTCTATTTTCAATGTAGTCATTGAGTTCTATGTGCAATGGTCCTTGAGTGGCTTGTTTATTGCAATATCAAGAGTCTGGAGATAGGCAGTCATTCCTGCGGGAATCATTATTTGATCTATTCTTCTCTGTGCAAGGAATTTCTTCATGTCTTTAGCACGGTGAGTGCTGGCTGAATCCCAGACTAGCAGACCTCTTTCACCACCTTGCAAAACAAGTGGCAGCATTACATCAACCCACTTCCTTATAGCTGCTTGTGTGCACCAGGCTTTTTTGGTTTCAAGAATGTAAATACCTGAAACACATTCAATTTTATCTTTCTTGCCCTTACTAATGATAAGAGGTGGGGTTTTCTTTCCATCTAGACGAATTGCCAAAATACAGGCAATGTCTTCCATCTAGACAAATTGCCAAAATACAGGCAATGTGCACTTTCGTAAGCAGTAGAGGGAATGTAGATTGATGAGGCACCCCTCTGATCAATTGTTGTTTGAGATCCATGGCCAATAAACACTGCAGATTCATCCACAGCAATCATGTTGGAGAGTTGGTATTTAGAAAAGTCAATGCCATCAACAAAGGACTTGAATGCAAGTGCATGTTTAATAACTTCAGTATCTTCCAGCTTGAACAGTGTTGCTGATCTTCTTAGAGACAGTACATATCGACGAAGGAAGCCATCCAGCCAATGTTGTGATGCTTTGAATTCTTCTGGTGATATTTCTAACTGTGGTGCCATTGCAAGGGCAAATGCTTGAATATCAGCCCTGTGCACAGCCAAAGCCTTGGCTCTCCTGTTAGCAATCCATTCACAGATGATGTCTTTCAGTTCAGGAAATAATGGTTGCCGACCTGATCCACACTTGCACTTCTTAGCATTTCCCTCATCGGCCTGTTGACTGAGGTTATCATACGCTGCTCACCATTTTCGGACCATTCGGAGATCCAACTTCTTCTCTTTGCAGAAAGCCATCAGATTCGTTCCCCGGGAGTCCTCCACGATTCCTTTCTTGTACTCGACAGAATAGCTCTTTTCTTTTGCACTCATCTTGTCTGGGGGGGGGCAGTTAATTGAAGACTTACAAGACAGGAGTGGCAACACCAAATGGCGACAGTTAAGAAGACACAACCGCACCCGTTTGGTATCAAGTGCACATGTTTTACGTGTGTTGTCTGTACTTTGACCAGTCAAAATACACTTGCCAGTGTTTATAGGTCAAGGATCTCAACTGTCAAGTGTGAGTGAGGATTAGGGTTACAGTAAGAATCGTGGAAGACTCCTGGGGAAAGAATCTTACAACTTTCTGCAAAGAGAAGAAGTTGGGTGTCCGAATGGTCTGAAAATGGCAAGCAGAGTACGATAACCTCAGTCAACAGATGTCAATATTATTATTATTTTATAATTCAACACGTCTGTCATGTGATGTTGATGATCTTAACTGGGGCTTATTTTTGGGATAGGGCTTATTTCATGACCACACTGGAAAACTATGCTATGCCTTATTCTCTGGTTAGGTCTTATTTAAGGAGAAATACGGTAATATTATCACAAGTTTTATGTTAATGAAATAGACATGTTCATTTGTTTTGATTAAACTATTATTTGAACACTTTATCGCATTCATGACCACTGCTGACATAGAACTGGTATGTTCCATGTAATACACGGTTAAGTATCGGCAAGTGTATTTCTCAGGCAGAAATGCACCTTATGCAACTTAACTGAGTTGGAGCAGAGTTAGGATACTCTGCAATTTGTACTAAAATGGGATGTTGCATGAACAATATTTACAAAATCCTTCTTTCTGACTGAGACAGTTGCTTTAAATGATAATGTATTTTTACAGAAAATATGTCAATATGTAAGTGTATGACATTTCTGAAACTGAACCTCGGCAGTCTGTAATCATATTCTGGTCTTTATTGCAGATTAATTTATATATTCTTTTTGGGAAAGTAATACAAGGAAGATTCAATAAAGTATTTATGCTGATAGTAACAGGAATGCATATTACAAAGGCTTTGCTGGAAAGATGATGGGTTTGAGGGGTCTATTATGATTTGACAAATGTTATTCAAAGTCTAAATATAGTTTAATATAATGAAGTCTTATTTATGATGTTGATCAGGTTAGACTCATTTGGTATAGCAGAAAAAATATATGTAATTAGCATTCTATAAAAAATTAAACCTCAGCAATAGTAACAAGAAAGTTGGTTATATAGCTGTTAGATATTAACGTCTATTCTAGTGGAATATGCATTGGAGTTTTAAAGTGGACCAGCGTTGCCATGATTATGATTGTGCATCCATTATTCACTTACCAGTTTTTTAGTTTAAGTAGTTTGGTAGTTGTCTGTTTCTAGAGAGTGCAGCTGATGTGTGATGTTTGATGCATGTGTATGCATCTTGATCATGTATGTTTGAAAAGATGAAGGTATGGGTTAGATTACTGAAAGAATCTTTGCTGATATCCAGTTGTGTTTGGTCTGTTTCTTATTTTCAAGGGAAAGAATATAGGAAGTCACTGAGACTGCTCAATGTATCTGCAATTTGATGCAACTTGTGTTCTTGTAAGAGGAGTTTGGAAGAATTAGCTCTTTTTTGTTTTTTGTTTTTTATCTCTGTATGGTGAGTCATCTGCTGGTTATGCTGATGGATAAACATTTCATGCTTTAGAACTATGAAAAGAAATGCAATACACTGGTGGGGGGTAAATTATGGAAGACTGCCTGGTGATAATGTTCAAAGGAGTGCATTTCAGTGTATCAAGTGTGACAATTATAAATGAGAGAGAGTTTTACATGATATCTTGAGTAGACTGATCCTTGACTTAAGTTGAAAAGAGAGAAGAGAAAAAAACGTATTTCTGACCTGAATGTTTATGTGATAAGTAGCATTAAGTTACTGCAAGACTAAATTGCTATGTAGGGACACGAGAATAAATTCTTTTAAAGGAGATGAAACAAAGCTATTGTCATAAGGCTTTGTGTCTTAGAAGATAGACTGTGCATTTGATTCAGCAAAAAAAAAAAAAAAAAAGAATTGTTATACGCAAATGACTACAATAAGTAAAAAGTATGAGTTATACTAGAATAGTAAGGATCTCCAGGAAGTGAGCAACCGATCAGATGAAAAGTGTTTCTCCAGAAAGAAATTATTATAAGGTAACTGGTTGGCCATTATTTTGCCTGTAAACTGGAAAAGAGTTGATTGCAATATTGGAAGAAGAATCATATACAAGCCTTGCCTCACTGTAGAAAATGCTGTTTACCAAAGCTGTGTCCTGGATTCCTTACTAAGTCTCTTGGCCATTTAACATCATTAGACTTCGTATTGCTCTGTCCTGCTTGCCTCCTCACTCTTTCCTTGGACTGGTACTGAATGGCTTACCAAAACCTATATGGCTCATGAGGGCTGGTTTTACCTTGGTTCCCTTCTTACTTATCCATTTAAAGGCAGTCTGCTGGACTTGGTGGATAGCAGCCCCAGATACACATAGTGACAAGCTCTGTAGGTCTTCTTATTTTACTAAGCAAAAGTTTTTTTCTTTTCATATAACCATTTCATTTGCTTTGTCATCACTGGCATTACTGTCTACTACACAATGGAAAAGAAGAATTTTGAAATGTGTTGAGTAGAGCCAGATATTCAGTTCAAACTTACTTTGTCATTTGTAAGAATAAACTCATCCTTGTATAATCAGAATAAGACATTTCAGAATATGGATTTTAGAGTGTATTTCCACTTTGTGTATAGTTGTCACTAAATTATACCAATGTACTTCCAGTTAAGGCCTTTAACATTTTTCAGTGAGTGATACCCTATCATGGCTATCTATGCATCTGTTTTCTATACTGCTTATCCTGGTAAGGATCATTCTGATAAACAGAGGAGCAGGACAGACCAAAATTATATATCCAAAGCAGTAGACTACAAATTATCCATCAGGATTCCCAGATATTCTCAATAAAGTGTAGTGAAGCAACCTCTCCAGCCTGTAATGACTTTAGTGCAGATCTCCTTTCAGTGGGTAATACCTAGTTCACCTCCTAAGAGAGGTGCCCAGGGGAACATCTTTACTAGATGGTTAAACTATCTCAATTGTTTCCTCTTACGCCAGACAAACACTGCCTCTACTCTGTGATCTTTCTGTATTGTCAAGGTCCTTGTTATACTATAAAGAATAAGCCAAGCAACCTTCCCAAGTGACCACATGCCTGACACTTGTTTGTCTGATCTCAGCCTTTTAGTGCCTCTCCAAATCTTATGTCCCAAGGTGAGGATGGAGACATAACCAGACCAGAAAAAATAAAGGCTTTGCTCCATACGTCAGCTCTTGCTTCATTACAACAGTACAATACAACCCTGACATAAATGTCACTCTTGCACCCATGTATGAATAAGTGTCCTATCTGCCTCTTCCTACACAAGTGAACAAGACCCCCCCCCCCAAGGTACATCAGCTCTTTCACTTGAGGCACCCCTCCTGTTATATCTACAGTGACCCCATCCACCTATCTCCAGCATAGAACCAGACTGGGGACATATAAATATTATCCCAGCTGATGAAGCTCCACCCAGCATATGTTAAAGAGCACCAACAGGGCAACATCATCTACAAACTGCAAATATACAACCATCATATGCCCAAACTGTATACTACATGATAAGTCATGAAAAGGAGGGGACAAGTCACACCTATGGTGGAATCCTATATCCAACTTGAACATACTCAGCCTGACTCCAGGAATGTTGATGCAGCTGTGGGTCCTAAAATTGAATGTTATGTAGCAGTGATCTTGGGAACCTGTGTCATTGTAATATAGCATACAAAATATTCCTAAGTGTACAAGTATATGTTTTCTCCAGTTGCACTATATTATATATATATATATATATATGTGTGTGTGTGTGTGTGTGTGTGTGTGTGTGTGTGTGTGTGTGTGTGTGTGTGTGTGTGTGTGTGTGTGTGCACGCGTGTGTGCTCTCTCTCTATATATATATATATAAAATAAATAAACTCACCAGTGATTACCATCAATCTCCACTAAAATTATCTCAAGATAGTAATCACAAGTTTAAACCAATAGGTTATATTTGTGATTATGAGAAGTAAAAAAGTAAAACAGAAAAAAATTATTTTACATTGGAGGCTTTGCCAACCCACAACTCTGAAAATTGAATATACTAACTGTAAGGTTGCACAAACTCAAACAAAGGGCAAAACCCCATGAATTTTGTAATAGTCAATATCATGAATTTTGACGGCTGCATAAGTTGACAAAATTTACCAAAGACAGAAAACATCACTGATTCATCATATGATAAAATGCATGCAGCGATAACTTACACACACACACACACATATATATATATATATATATATATATATATTTATGTATATACATGTATATATATATATATATATATATATATATATATATATATATATATATATATATATATATATATATATATATATATATATATATATATATATGTGTGTGTGTGTGTGTGTGTGTATATATATATATATATATATATATATATATATATATATATATATACACACACACACACACATATATATATATATATATATATATATATATATATATATATATATATATATATATACATATGTGACACACACATACACACACACACACACACACACACACAGACACACAGACACATGCACATATATATAAAACTAGAGTATACTCTCATCTTTCCTCTTTTAGCAGATATGAACAGCCATCCAAGTTTACAAAACTAGATGCACTGTCTTCATCTTCTAGGCAGCACTGAAAAGACACATTAGTTATAGCACCCCAACAATATCCAACATTTACATTTGGGACCTGATCTCACTGACTTTTCATCCTTGTCACCTTACAATTAATTGTCACAGTGACCTAATGTACTAAAATGGTTCCATTCTCATCAATTCCTTCAGGCCCTTCTTCCTCAGAGATGGACTCCACAAGGTGCAGGAGTTCTTAAAAGTATTTCTTTCTTTTTTCTAAAATGTCCCCATTAGTGGTCAGTATTTATCTGTTCTTACTGAGAGAATCATGGGCTTTGTACATTCTCACCCCTCCCTCTAGAGTTGCTGGAAGGTTTTGCAAGAACCTCTTTAACATCTTCATAAATGTATTTTTATAGCTTTGCCTACAGTCTGGACCTTCCTTGACTTCACAGATGTCCACATTGCCATTGTCTATTAGAGGGTCCATAGTATTACCACCATTATCAGCACTGATCGACATTTTGCATCAGCTCCTTGCTACTGTCTTCCCCACTGAGGTCTTGAACAGGGCCCGTTCAGATCTGCAACCTCCCCAAATCTGTTTTAGAAGCTCTTTCAGAGATGGCACTAGACCACTTCTTATACAAACAAGTATCTACTAGGTGTTCTTAGGACATTCTTACAGCAAGTTTGTGTTTCCAGGTATTGTCTGACCACTACCCCAGTCATCTGTCCTGACTCACCTACTTTAATAATTATCAGGCCTTCACTTCTGCCCTGTTTGTTGTCTTGAGGGAATATAACTGCCATACATGGAGTACTGTAGAACTGTTTCTTTGTCTTTGGAGCCACTGCCTATGATGATGAGAAGTGCAGCTTATAACTACAGAGGTTTCTTAGTACACCGTTTTCCTCAATATTTTGTCATTGCATTAGTAGATTGCAGGTTGGCTGGCTGCCCTTAGGATGAAACTAGTATGCTAGTTATTGAAGGACAGTGTGAATTACAAGGCAAACATGTTTTTTTTTAACTCTGTGTGGTTCACACCCACAACAATCCATTCATATTTTGCAAACATACAACTGGAGAAGTATGTCATTGGTTCAGATGCTCAACATTCTTTGTCTCATCTTTGTCTCCCAACATGTAATTACTATTTGCTGTTTGATTACATAAGAATGGTTTTATGACTGATTTAAGACTCAGATTATCAAGATTATTTATCTTCTAAAGGCAAACTATGCAAATAACAGATAGCACATACCAACAAAGCCAACTTCTGATATCTGAATTGTATTCAGTTTTTGAATAAAAATATGTGTTCATCCCCAAAACAGAATACCGTGTTTAGCCATTTTGTACAAACAGACTATGTAACAAAAACAACAGAAAAAATAATTGGTTTTGATAACAGATTACTAAGAAAATTTCACATATACTGAGATAAAATGGGGTGTATTTGGTTCTCAAAGATTCCTGAGAAAGAAAATGTTGTAGGATTGACATGGGAAATCCTTGTGTTGGATAAAATACATTCTTACCAGTGTGCATACAATTTACTGTATATTAGAACACTGAGATTTAAGATTACAAACTTTTTAATCAAAACACATAACAATAAATTGGACAGGAATGTATTTTTAGCTACTACCTAAAATTTGGAGAGCCTTTTAATGCAATCTATTAAAATATTTGTGCCATCTATGTATGGACATAGGACTTTGTTTTTCTGAATATGGGGCATGATGTTAGTCTTAAATAGTGCACCAGAGAATAACATAGACTCTACAAAAGATAATTTTGTAAATACATAGGAAACACTATTGCTGTCCCACAGGATTTGCTCCTTTATTGTCCTTTATTCCTTGGAAGAGAGAGTTGTCTTTATGAGTCTCATTTTTGTCTCCCATGTTAATGGCGCAATTATTAAGACCAAAGGATAAAAGGATTGTGCCTCAAAATCTAGGTTCATTGCAGTCTTTCAGAAATGAGTAGCACTGTGTGAATTGCTATTCAACACAATAAGTTGTTTTTGTAAAATTTTTCAGGTTTCACAGAATGAGGCTAAAGTACGTATCTAGCTACTTTTGGTGACGCCAGAAAAGTTTGAAAAAATACCCAGTAGTGTTGAGTAGCAGAGTAGTTCTATTCATTCTTGAATATTCCTTCTGTCTTATGCTACAATCACCACATTATTTTATTAGAATATGATTTATACCATGCACCAGAATTTAAATAGGAGCAATCTGTGAACTTACAAACATTTTAAAGGATAAAAAAGATGCAGCTAGTGTCCTGTTGCTATGAAACACATGGAGGAAAGTTTCACAAGCAACCATGAGTTTCTAGATTTTTATAATTTTTGCAAAAGGTAATCTCAAATCTAAAATTTATGAATATTGTAAATTTTGTTTTAGAGCACATTGTTATTGTTAATAACTCATATTTTGGATACTGTATTTTTACCGCTGCTAAATGCAATGCAAAGAAAAAGAGGTATTGCAAAAATCTTCATTAACACTTGTTCTTCAGAGGCTATCATGATACCCCTAAATGGTAAATAGTAAAATCAAGTTGTAAACTCATGCATCTGTGACCATAGTTCCTCTGTCCCGACTTTGATATTTACATATACAAGGAATAATGTATATAAATTAATCATGAGAAAAAGACCCTTTACCTAAATGTGGTTAGGGAGATGCAGTGAGTAGTATTTTTTTCTTTTTCCTTTAAGCTGAAAGCACCACATATTTCTCATAGGTTCATAGGTTCATACTAGGCTATCTGCCCTAGGGCATTTATAAGCCTAGCCGGAATGTGTTTGGCTTTCGCCACCCATTTTAAATTTATTTTGCTATGCCCTTTTTCGAGGTTAGTATACTGTGCCTCTGTCTAACAGTGACACAGAAGTGATACCCGGGGTAAACCTACGATCTCCCATCCACTCATCAAGATTCCTTTTGAAGAGAGTCAGTGAGGGACTCTGCCTAACCTGGACTGGGATTTTATTCCAGAGTGAAGGGAGCCTCTGGGTTATGAATCTGTCCCTCCAACATGTCCTATTTATTTCAGTGCTGAGGTTCAAGTCTCTCGAGCGTGTAGCTCGATGGGATTTGGATTTTCTGAGGTGCAGCATTATTCCGGGTTGGACATGGCTTTATACGTCAGGCACAGATCACCTCTGAACAGGCAGTATGCCACTGAGTAGAGCTGAAGTTTCTTTAACCAGGCAGCATATGGCATCTGTTAGAGCACTTTGATCCTCTTGGTGAGGTACTTTTGGGGTCTTTCCAGTTGCTGCAGGTGTCTGGTAAGGTACATCCCAAAAGGGGCATTGTACTCAATTATGGGCCTGATGAGGGATGAGTAAAGAGGCATGATGACCTCCCCTGATCGAGATGTGAATCCCTTCATGATTAGGTGGGCTATATAAAATGTTTTTCTAACCACTTTGGCCACGTGGTTGTCAAATGAGAGATTGCTATCAACTTGGGTCCCCAGGTCCCTAATTACTTCTTCTGTACTTAATGGATTACCACCTATGTGGTAATTTGTGGGCACTTTGTTTTTGCCAAAGGGGATGACTATACACTTTTTGGCATTTAGCTTGAGGCCATGGCTCTGGCACCAGTTGTCTGTTTCTATGAGGCCCTTTTGGAGGATGCTTGTGTCGGCTGGAGAGTCGATTAAGGTGCCCAGTTTGCAGTCATCTGCGAACTTGGTCAGCCACAGTCCTTCCGTGTTGGCCTGTACCTCCGAGAAATATATACTGAACAAGAGAGGTCCCAGGACTGAGTCTTGTGGGACACCATTTGTAACTGGTTTGGAGTCTGACATGGCTCCAGCAATTCTAACCATGTGGGCTCTGTCCTTGAGCCAGTTTGCAATCCATCTAGTTACATAGGGGTTTATATTTAAGCTGGTGAGCTTATCTATAATGCCTGAGTGGGGTATTGTATCGAAGTCTTTTGCGATGTCCAGGTAGGCTGTGTGGACCACCTTTCCCTCGTCAATGGCCTTGGTGACTGTTTCAAAGAAATCAACCAGGTTTAAGAGGCAGGATCTGCCCTTAACAAAGCTGAACTGGGTAGGATCCAGTGTCTGTAGGTCCCCAATATCTTTATTTATGAGGTCCATGATGATCCTTTCCATAGCTTTGCAGACCAAGCTAGTCAGGCTTATGGGGCAATAGTTTCCAGGATCCGTTGAGGCACCACCTTTATGGAGAGGGACCACTGTTGCTGTACGCCACTCTTTTGGCACATATCCTGTAGTAAGGCTGAGATTGAACAGTAGTTTTATGTTTGGGTTTAGCTCTTCTTGGAATTCATGTAGGATGCAGACCGGGACACCGTCTGGTCCCACTGATGCTGTGTTTTTTGCTTTGGAGAGGGTGGCTCTTACCTGAGCATCTGAGATGTCAGGGAGGCAGCACTCTGCTGGGATAGATATTTGCCCTTTTGGTTAGGGGGGAGGGAGTTTGCGCTGAACCTGTCAGCTAGGATGTTGGCAATGTCTGTGGGTTCAGTGTATTTTTTGTCATTTTGGACTAATTCTGAGCATATCTGGGAATTACCACCCAGGTTCCTAACATAACTAAAGAAAGCCTTGTGATTATCCTTAGTGTCCTGTGCAATTTTTCTCTCGAAGCTGGCCTTAGACAATTTTATGAGTTCCCGTAGTTTTTTGCTAATACTGATCAGTGATGCCTTCCCTTTTTGGGATTTTGCTCTTTCATTTAGTAGCTTCCTCCTTCTATTGTATAGTTTGTTTATGGCTGGGGTCCAACAGACAGGGCGTCTGCCTTTGGAGGATTGGGTCTTGGTTTTATTTGGGATTGCATGATCCATGCATTCCTGAAGGTGTTCATAGAATGCGTTTATAAAGGATTCTGCGGTCTGGGCTGTATTTTCCACAGGCCCGGGGGCTTTGAAGGATTCCACCTCGGTTTTGAGGAGTGTGAAATTTGCTTTAGAGAAGTTTTTCACTGTGGTTTTCTGGGCAGGTGTGGGGTCGGGATGTGAATATCCAGTGAGATTAGTTTATGGTCTGATCTTACCAGTGAGGGATACACTTCTGGTCTGGAGCATAGAGTCCCCATGTTGGTGATGATCAGGTCCAGTATGTTTTCCCTCTTGTGGGAGTGGTAACAAGTTGTTCCATAGCATTTGGGTTTATAAATTCTAGGAACCTTTGGGCTAGGGTGTTGGAGCTAGAGTAATGCTCCCAGTCTATGTTTGGGTAGTTGAAGTCGCCCAATATAATGGTGTTTGGAGAGACCTTCATATTTTCCAGTGTTCTCAGAAAGGCCGAGTGGGGTTCCTGGGTTTGGGAGGGTGGTCTGTAGCAGGCTATAAACTGGAAGGCAGTTTTACCCACTGTTAGTTGCACATGGATAGTCTCTGATGCTTCGTACTTTGCCACCAACCTGGAGGTATGGGTATCTTTGATGACTATCGATACTCCCCCTCCTTTTGTGGTTTGGTCCAAGTTTTAGGGCCGAAAAGCATGGTATGAGGTATAACCTGGTAGTGCTGGGGTGCTCTCGGGAGCCCTGAACCAGGTTTCTGTTACTGCACAGATATCGATGTTCTCCATGCTAAGGAGGGTTTCGAGTGCATGCATCTTGAGGTTTAGACTTCTGGCGTTGAGTAGCATTACTCTTAGTTTCTTATCCCTTGTGATACCTATGGAGGTGAGTTTGTCTTTTGAGCCTTGCCTAAAAAAGGCACTATGGGGGTAGCAAGAGCCTTTGCCAATATCCGAAAGCCCAAGGGTGACAGGTGCAAGCCGTCCCTAGCGAAGCATCGTGGCTTGTCGAGCATATCATCCCAAGCTGACAGGCATTGGATCCCCTTTGAATGACACCAGTACTTAAGCCAATTGTTGAAATTGATCATCTTGTCTTCATATTGTGGCATCATTCTTGGTGAGGGTAAGATGCTACTCAAGGTCAGGGTAATACCGGCCTGGGCTACATGCTCAGGGAGCTCCTTTATGTCTCTTTTCATGTAGTCCAGGGAGGTACGTCTCAGGTCATTCACACCAGCATGGACAATGACTGAGTCATATTTGTACTTGCCTTGGAGTGACCTGTGTGCTTGTGTTATGTGGCGGATCCTAGCGCCCGACAGGCTGCTCACCGTGACCCTCTCCTTGTTCAGCCTGGTGAGCAGGATGTCAGTGTGCCTGACGATAGAGTCACCTATTACAAGTGTATCAGGTGTGTTGTTTAGTCTTAAGGGCTGTGACTGTTCGGCACACTGGCATTGTGAGATGTGTTGCATGTGTTTTGTTTTGGGGTAGCGGTTGCTTGGGTGTCTGCTTTGGAGGTCTCTGCTGCTTAGGCAGATCTTTATTTAGAGCCTCCGAGTATGTTTTTGTGTGATTATGTGTTTGGTTTGCTGTCGTGGTAGGTCTATGTGAGACTGGAATTGTAGTGAGTGTGGTTTCCTTCTCCTCCTGACTGGTTATGCCAGTACTGAGTTGAGAGAGCTTAGCCTCCAGTTTGGCTATATGGTTGCATCTCTCACATGTGTTGGAATTTGTTGGGAGGAGGAGAGGGTTGTCTGTGTACATGAGGCAGTTGTAGCATTGCCTCAAGATTCCCTGATTCACCAGCTGGACCAGAGAGGAGATTGACAACTGACCTTTGGACATGCTAGAATAATATTGGGAATTCCTTAATAATTGAAAACAAGGGCCAGTGGGGAGTGAGGGTGTAGTGCTTTTAATTTTTAGTGCTGACTTATATAATTGCTTTAGCGCGCAAGTGCCAGGTAACTTAAGTGCAATGTGTTACAGGTAACTTAAATGCAAAAACGACAAACAGTAACTTTCTTTCAAGTGAAACAAGGAAATAAGTACAGTTAGCAATGCAGATATCACTAGTGATCCACAGAAGCGCTGAGAAGCCGCGTGTTAGGTGGAATTAGCGTTCCAGGGAAATAACAAGCAAACAAACAACAAGCATATAAACAAAGCTAGATTCAGCAGGCCTGGATCTAGTCTATGCTACAGCAAACAAGGTGTACCAATTTCAGTAAGATACAGTTCAAATATTCAGGCACTATAAATCTTTAACCAGAAATTCCCAGCTCAGAAGGGCAGAGTCCAGCCTCTTCTCCCACAAGAGTGCAGACCACGAACCTTCTTAATGTAAAATAACTGGCCTGAAGCCCAAGTGCCTAAACCAGAACTAATACACTTTAAGAATAACAGACACTGGGCTCTCAATCAGCATTTCCCAACTTAGAAGGATGAAAGCTACCTGTCCTGCCACCACAGTGCATGCCACAAACCTTCCTAATGTAAAACAACTGGTCTGAAGCCCAAGTGCTTAATCCAAAAGACTTAGGATGATAGCTACACTTTAATCAAGTTACTACCAAGCAGTAATAAATACAATTGAATACTTTAGAGAATGCCTGGATTAGTGCTCAAGTTACACAAACAAAGCTAGATCCAGCAGGCCCGAATCCAGTCTATGTCACAGCAAACAAGGTGCACCAACTTCAGTAAGAAGCAGTTCAGATATGCATGCACTATAAGCCTTTAACCAGAAATTCCCAGCTCAGAAGGGCAGAGTCCAGCCTCTCCTCCCACAAGAGTGCAGACCACGAACCCTCTTAATGTAAAATAACTGGCCTGAAAGCCCAAGTGCTTAAACCAGAATTAATACACTTTTAGAATAACAGACACTGAGCACTCAATCATCAGTTCCCAACCTAGAAGGATGTAAGCTACCTGTTCTGCCACTACAGTGCAGACCACAAACCCTCTCAGTGCAAAACAACTGGTCTGAAGCCCAAGTGTTTAAACCAAAAGGCTTAGAATGAGTTACACCAAGCAGTAATAAATACAACTGAGTACTTTTAAGATGATGCAAAAGTAAAATAAAGCAGGTAGAAACAACAAGTACAGTAAAAGCAGATGAATTTTTTTTTTTTTCTGAACAAGTGCTGAGATCAAAGAAACAGATTTGAGTGCTGAAACTAGAAAACTGGCTAGTTATAAGAAAAAAAAACTAAGCTAGAAGGCTTCCCTCCAACACAGAAGGGCTCATTCCTAATCATATTCACAAAGCTGAAACAGTAAAGTTACATATGAACCTATGAGTCACCTTATTAAACTGTTGAAAAGAATAGCATATAACCAAATACAAGGTTACATGAATCTCTAAAGGTGCTCATCTTGGCCTTTTAAGATAATGCTGCAGAAAGTGCTTGCATGAAACATATATTAGAATACCTCACTGGTCCTTAATAAATATTTATAAAGTACAGTAAAATTTTGGCCTCACCAAAATGAATCACAGGGACTCATTGCAGGCATAATCAGCACAAGTGGGTAGTAGGTGAAAGACTGAAACGATTAAATATTTTGGTTAGGCTGTTGTCTAAACCCAAAGCACAATGACCTCAGATTAGGAATGATAATTACAAGGAGCGTCAAGACGTATGGAAAATCTGTGAGGCTCACTGGAACCCCATTAAGAAAAGGGAACTTCTGGTTTGATCTATTTACCCATTCATTGTTTTCACTGCTGATCACTATAGCTATAACTACTATCACAGCTCTTGAGTAACACCCAGAAACAGCCTCCATATGGAACAAAGAAACTCAGTGAAGCTTGCAGAATGCCAGGTATGTGATTCTCAAAGGGAATTATATTGTCATCTGTTACATGCAGTGCACCATGGTAGACAGGGCAATGGTGATCTAAATAGTTGAACATTCTAATGTTCCTAGCTGTAATGATAGGTAGGCAGAACACACATTATCATTGTGTTTGCACTATACAGTGCTATAGTGCTGGACAATGAATGTGGTGACCACCCAGTGAAAAGAAATCATGTCTAGCCATCTGTGTGCATCAAGATGTCATCTCATTGCTATGGCACACTGAAGACAAATAGACAGATGGATCTGTATAATAAGTTCCCATACATACCCACATGCACATCACATCATACCTCTCAAGTGTACCTCATTACGAGGAATGTACCTCATTTGGGGTCTTAAAATGTTCATGTTTCGCAAAGTTCCTCATTGAAAGGGTCTGCAACACATTCAGTGTTAGGAAATTATTTAAGTGAAATCCATGGTAAATACACAATCATATTAATTCCTTTAAAGATCGTCTTTCTAAGCAAAACCAGCATATTTTAAACATCCTATGACTTTCCTAGCTGAAGTTGTTAGTAAACCTTTAGTATGTGTTCCACATTTTCCCCATTTGTTCCACATTATGAGGGCTAGTGCTCCTCATTTTGGGGAAGGAAGGTTGAGAGTTATGCAGCACATTATATCACATATGCCTTGTTACAGGGGCACACAAAACACATTATTATCCACCTGTAAGATCTCTGAGTTAACAAATGCTGTTTGCCCGCATTGATTGTTGGACTTTTTTCTCACCCACCCTTCCAAATCTTATTGTGATTTTAACCTTGCTGGGTTTTTACCTGCCTGCTCCTACTGTAAATTATGCTTTGGAAGACCCTCCCATTGCTAATTCTACTGGGCACTGATAGCTCAAATTGATAAAGCACTCCCAATTATTTATTTTACATTTGTTAACTGGCAAAGTCCATCTGTACATGTGTCCTGTTTCTATGGAGGCCTGGGGAGAAAGTTCCTCAAAATCATACAATACAATACAGCATAGACAGTACAGTGCATAGTTACATCACAGCATATTAGAAAAAAACAATGAGTTGATACTATTCTAATATAAACAAAGAATTAGTTTTAGTTAATAATTAGGTGAGCAAGGGATTGAGTAAGTAAATTTTTCTATGACTATATGCAACAAAGAAGATCATATAAATGAAATACTTTCTGGGGGGTTGTACTTTGTTCATTTTAGGGGTTTTTAAGTAAAGGAGAATAGAGAAGATGAGATATAAGTAATAGAGCAGATGGAGTTAGGATATAGGCATTAATGCTTTAGGAAAGGTTTTAGAGTAGAAGTGAGGGATGTAAGGGGGTGGTATGAGTCTAACCTGGGCTATGGCAGGTGCATAGCCAGGAGTTTGTAAGGTGGGTTTTTAGGAGTCTTTTAAACTGTGTAGGTGAGGAGGCATTTGTGGTAGAGGGTTTGAAGATAGAGTAGGAGAACAGAGCTTTGCCTGCTAAGTTTTTTACTTTGGTGACTTGGAGGAGTAGATTGTTGTTTGAGTGAAGGGATATGGATGCTACGTATGGTTGGGTTAGGTATTTAAGCGCTGGGATTTTTTTCTGGATGGTGGAGGATTTCGTGGACTAAAGTTAGTCGATTAAATTGAAGTAAGAGTGGGAGCTCTAGCCAGTCCAGTTGCTTGAGGGATTGACAGTGGTGGGGTTTGTAGTGGGCACCTGTGGCAAATTTGGAGATTTTGTTATAGCAAATTTCAAGCTTGGTGAGATCGGTTTTACGGAGATTTGTTAGGATAGGGGATCCGTATAAAAGTTTCGATAGTAGGTGTGTTCTAGCAATTGTACTTTTTGAATTTTTAGTTAGATATTGTCTATTCCTGTAAAGGAGAATGAGTTTTTTGTGTACTTTTTTAATGGTTTGATCTATGTGGAGGTCAAATTTTAGGTTATCGTCGATAATAACACCTAGAAGTTTGGTATGGGGGGGTAGGAGTAACTGAGGTTTGGTTCATAGAGAAGATGTGAAAGTTTGCTGTGGGAGGAGGATTTCTGGTAGAGTAGAAAAGCATAAGTTTAGTTGTTTTTGGGATTTAGTAAGAGTTGAGAGTTGGTCAGACATTTTTCAACAGATAGGAAAGTGTCTTGGTTGATAGCTTGAAGGTCGTTAAGGGATGAGGCAGAGCAAATCAGAGTACAGTCATCAGCATATTGAATGATTCTGGCTTGGGGTTGTAGAGTGCAGGTGATTGATAAATAGGGAGAAGAGAAGGGGACCAAGGATGGAGCCTTGGGGGACCCCTAAGTTAACTGGCAGGAGGGGTGAGAGGGATTCTTGCCAGAGGACAGCTAGTTGTTGATTTGTTAAGTAACTTTGGAACCATGCTATAGCAGTGTTTTTGAGGTTGCGGGAGGAGAGAATGTTTATGAGTTTGGGGTGGTTGACCATGTCGAATGCTTTTGACAGGTCCAGTAATATTGCTGAGATGTGAGTCTGACATTAGACTCCTAAAGCTTGAGTTAGCCTCTATTGCATATCATCCCATTCAATTAGTAAATGCTGCGGTTAATCTGAGAGCATTAGTCTGATTTTTGCATGATTCTTTTCTGTATTTTTCCTTTTTTTAACCAAAAGTAATTTCTCTGCATTTTAACATGGTCTGGGATCTTAGTCATGTATTATCCCTCAAAATTAATTCTAAGGCCTTCCGTAGGCTGCCTTCAGCAACTTCCCAAATACTCTACAAAGACAACACTCCCCAGGGCACATACAACCACATCTTCCAGCGTCTCAACCTCTAAGCCCTTAAGGCAAACTACCACACACTACCATGTCTGATAGTGCAGTGTTCAATTCAGAGACATGGTTATCATCCATTAATAACCATTTCGCATTGTGGGTATACTATGTCTCTGAAGTTCAATTTTTCTGCACTATGCTAATTGACCAACACATGTTGGGCAATTAGCTCCAGTGAAGAGAAATTCTCTGAATCTCAGGGTCTGACATTACAAATACCTTTTTGAGGTTGTGCATCAGGGCTGGTAACTTCGCATGTAAAAATCCACTACCAGACATTAGCGAACCGGAGCTCTCCTGTGGCGACTCTTAACCAGGATACGCCAAAAGACACAACAACATTTTTGTCTACCTACTTGCTGATCATCAGTTTCTTTTTAAAGCTATTTGAATAATTTATGCCTTCATTGGGGTCGAGAGCTAACTGAGAGAGCAGCCATCAGGGAATTTCTCTTTGGCCCTAGCACCCTAACCTTAATGGCTGCCATGTGGATTTGCTTGCCCAAGTAGCCATGCAGCACTCCCTTCCTAAAGGGATATCGCATGCAAACTTCTGTACCCACCCTCCCCAGAAAAGTAAGCCCCTTCAGAGAACTACTGCAGCCCATCAGATATTCCCAGTCTAAACTCTGCACATTATTTTACTATCCTTAGTAGGATCAGACAATGCAGTAAAGAGGACTGTCATCCTCCTACTCCAATAGATAAGCCCTATGCCACTCTCCCTCCCTTCTAGCCACTCAGTTCCTTGCATGCCCATTCACTACTTGAATTCTTGTCCAAGGGGTCACAAACCAATATCCATCCCTTTATGCCATAAACTAGGCCAATGCCAAATACTTTTGTTAGGAGTACACTTGTAAAAGATTTTGTGCAGGCTACCTATACAATCTCAGGCTAGCATATTTCCCAGACACAGCCGGATTTATTTTCTCTTTTTTTATTTTAAGGGGTGTCACCGTGGTGCAATGAGTGGCATAGTTGCCTCACAGCAAAAACATTTCTGGCTTATTTCCCATCTGGGTTGTCTTCTCTCTGGATACTGCATTTCCTCCCTGTGTTTGCATGGGTTTTTTTTGGGCTACTCCTGTTTCCTCAGAGCAGTGGCATAGCTAGCTATGCTGATACCCCATGCTGTCCCCTTATAATCTAGTACGCCCACCCCCAACTTTAAGTTGAGGAGCAAAAAAAAAAAAAAGCGCACACACACACACACACACACACACACACACACACACACACACACACACACAAAAAACAAAAAAGGGTTCTTCCCCGATCTGATATGCCACTCCTCATCTAATGAGATAGCCAGGTCTGTCCATTACTTTTGAATGTTAATGTGTTACGGGAGAGTAAAAATAAATAAATAAACTGAAAGAAGAAGAAAAGAATATCTCTTTTTATTTTTTATTTTAAAGTAAATGTTTGTGTGAACATGTAGAGTGTGTGTGTGTGTGTGTGTGTGTGTGTGTGTGTGTGTGTGTGTGTGTGTGTGTGTGTGTGTGAGATATACAAGAAAGGCCTAGTTATCTGATTCTATCCCCTACTTACCTGACTTTCTGGCAGAAAATTAAACTGAATTAAACTTTCACTGGTATGTAACACAGCAGCCATATTTGATGGCCATCATTACTGTGCTTAAATATAAAAATCGAATACTGGGGTCAGTGACAAACCTTATGGGATATCCTAGATTTATTCCATTGTATTTTGATAACTGTCCCCTGTTTTATTCTCTTCTGCAGTCTTCCTCCACCTTATTACTATTTAAGTGCATTTAACATTCTATATCACTTCTATCCTTCTTATTTACCCTTTCTCTGCCTGGTCCTTACCTCTTTTATACCTGAAAAGATTCCTTCTTCAACATTCTCTCTTGCAGTCTATTCTGCAGGTACACAACCCACCAGTAGAGTACTTTTGCATGTCCATGTAGTAGTTATGTCTTTACAATCGGGTGTCTGTGCCCTCAAATTTCATTTACAAGGTGACCCTTCACATTTCTCCAGTAAAACCTTGTGCATCCATATCATAACTTCTTTCTTTTCTGAGCTTTACAACTCCTGATGTCAGAGGCATGGTCTCAATCTGGTAAAAACTCTGTACCCATGAACTACCACATAAACGGCAGTCTACTTAATGCCAAATGTGTGATAAGAGACCTTGGGACCTAGGTGGACAGTAGTCTCTCCTTTAACAGTCACATTGCCACAGTAGTGAGGAAGTCCTTCTATGTGGCACACCTCATCACAAAAGGGTTCTCATCCAGGAAAAAAGAGGTCATTGTTCCCCTCTACTCAGCACTCATTAGACCCATTATAGAGTACAACGCCCCTTTTGGAAAGTACCTCACAAGACATCGGCAGCAGCTGGAAAGGCCACAGAAGTACCTCACAAAAAGGATTACTAGCCTCAAACAGATGCCCTACACTGACAGTCTCAAAAAACTCCAGCTTTACTCTGTAGCATACCACCTACACCCAGGAGATCTCTGCCTAGCATATAAAGCTATGTTAAATGCAGAGCTGCTGGACATGCTACACCTAAAGAAATCCCAATCCCTCCGAGCTACACGCTCTAGGGACCTAAACCTTGTCACCACAATAAACAGGACATGCTGGAGGGATAGACTCCTGTCCCTGAGACTTCCTATACTCTGGAACAAGCTACCCATCTATGTCAAGCAAAGTTCCTCATTAGCACTCTTCAAGAAAAATCTTGATGAGTGAATGGGAAATAGGAAATACACCCCAGGGATCACTTCTGTGGCTCTGCTCAACAGGGGCACAGGAAATTAACTTTCTTGGGTGGCGTAAGCCAGGTAATCTTGTTGGCTAGGCTTACTTAGGCCCTTGGGTCAATAGCCTAGTACCACCCTATGAACCTATCTTCTCTGGTCTTACTCTCTCTCTGCCATTCCTTGAACCTAATGATGACTTTCCTCTGTTCTGCTTTTATAGTGTCACACGCCTGTCTTTGCATGGCTTCCACATTTGTACACGGTACTCATATCCTGGCCTCTGTAAGGAAAAGAAGGGTATAGTAGAGTACAGCAGTGCAGAAGCATTATTTATTTTCTTCTGGACTCTATCCCCCCTGAGGATACATCCCAGCATTCTGTTTGCTGCTACCACTGTCATGTCACTTTCTTCCTAGTGACCCAGTCTAGATATGATCAACACAGATAGATCCTTTTGTGTTCTTTTGCCATTAGTTACCCTCCTCCCAGTTGTTGTTTCACACCAGGGTTGTTGTAGCTTAGGCCAGAATTTGCAGAAGTAACTCAGTAACCAGAAAATAAGAAAATAATCACACATAACTCAGAATATATTTCTTAATAACAAAAAAAAAAAAAACAAGAGCGTTGAATGGGACAACTATACAAGGGAAGCCAGTCAGAATAATTACAGTATATCATAATTAACCCCATCATTTATTTATTTGTTTTTGTTTACCAGTAAAGTCTGTATGGGAACTGAAACGCCCATTTCCAACAGAGGCCAGGGGAGAAAAGCTCCAAAACAAGGATAAAAATACATTTTTGACAATGCAAAATAAAAATGGACAACAAACATTATTTACAAAGTGTATCAGATTAAGGAAATACATGTTTTCAAGATATTGTGAGTAGAATCAAAAATACTATATTAATACACTTGTGTAGTATCCATAGTGGACAGAGTTAGGATTGCATACTTCAAACAATAGGTGAGGTATTTTACGGTGGATTTGAATTGTTGCAGATTATTTAAAAGGCTGATGTGGTTTGAAAGTTTGTTCCATGCCTTGGAGATAGCAACAGATAATACAGAGTCACTGTAATAATTATTAGATTGATTAGTAAAAGTTAGTTTAAATCATGAGGATCATAGGGTTCTATTTGGCACATGCCATTGGAAGAGATTTGACAGTAAAAGTGTTTTAACTGGATGGTGACGTACTTTCTGTGCTGCTTGTAGTTGGGAGAGGGTGATGTGTGTTAAGGAATTTCAATCCCTTCGAGGGTATTGAACACCATGTTCTGGAAGTATTCAGCGAATCGCTGAAGCGATGTTCAATAAATGAGGGTCAATGAATGTGTATTCAATGGAAAGTGTTTTCAGCAAACTAATAGAGACCCAGGAGCTACTATAAACAACTGTTTTGTTTGTATCGTTTATATGCATGTCGAGTTTTCAGTCTTGAAATAAGCATCCAAGAAAATCACTCAGTGTGTATAACAGGCTTAATCTATAATGTTACCACATGAGCATAACTGTAACAACTGTAATCTTAAACTGTATTTATTATTTTTTATTTGTTCATTTACTTTCTTGTTTGTTATTCCTGTACCCCATCAGAATGGAATATTTTTCACCCATTCATCATTTTAAAGTTTAAATTTCACACTGTATCACACATAAGGGGCTTGGAACACATTCATTGCTAATAATTTTTTTAAAAATATCCATGGTAAATCATACTAAAGGATTATGAATTATATTAATTTATCAAAAGATGAAATAATAAGATGAATGCATCAAAATATGACTTTAAAGTATGAAAAAGCAGTTAATGACCATGCAGACAGTTGTTAGTAAGTGTTCTGTGTTATGTCCATTTGTTTCACAATGAGAGAGGCAGTGTTCCACAGTTTGCAGTTGGTATGTTGGAAACTAAGCAGAAAGGTACCCATCGAGCTCCAGCTTTGTGATATTCTTATACATATTGCCATGTATGCATGAATCTGTTGTGAAAATTGCAGTGCATTATTTGCATTATTCTATATTACTTAGTTTCTTTTTTCTATGGTGGTAGCAAAACATATGCTAATATCCACCATATGATCACCACACCATGCACACACAGACGCACACACACACACACACACACACACACACACACACACACACACACACACACACACATACACACACACACACACACACACACACACACACACACACACACACACACACACACACACACACACACACAAACACACATGGCACTTATCAAAAAATGTGTCATTCAGACAACCACGAAATTAAGCTGAAGCTCTCTCACCAAGAAATTAGTCCTCCTTAGGAGGATGTCTGCTCATTAATCATGGTCAGGCAGTCCCAGGTTGCTAGTGTACATGGACAGAATTCCAGCACTGAACTATTAAGTCAGATGGCAACATAAGCTTCATCATTGATTTTCACATTAAATAACTGTAACTTACACAAGTGTTGTAAATAAATATATTTCCAAAATGAATAAAAGCAATGGGAGTCATGATTCCAGTACCAATGTCTTCATGGTGGTTTCCATGAAAAGTATGGCAGCATATTTTTCTTAGATGGGGAAAACTTAAGTTTATTTAAACTTGTCACATGCTTGTTTTAGACGTTACTGTCTGCAATGGATATAAATTGCACCTTTAAGAAGCTGATTCCAGTCAGGTGATCTGATTTTCTGTTGAATGGCACTGTCCATAATACATTTTGATTCAGTTGGCAGCATACCTCTCAACTTCTTATCTTAAGAAATGTGGACAAAGATAGAAATAATAGGAGACAAAGGCCAAAATCAGGGACGGATTTTAAACATTGCTCTTACAAACTTAGAAAGTTGATAGAATATTGATACTAGATCTTTTTTTTTTCTTTTTTCTTTTTTTTAATACCTTTTTAGAATTTTATCTTAATGTATAATAATCTTATGTAACTGTTGGAAGCATTCATGTATATGATGTACATATGTTATAGTATTGCATTAACAATTGGAAAAGAATAAAGATTTATTATTGAAAAAAAAAGAAAGTTGATAGAATAACAGGTTTTGCTTTAGCATGCATTTTTTGAAATATATAGCTCTCCACCTCTTAGGTCAAGAAAACTGGACAAAGTCTAAAAGATATGGGGACAAAAGCCAAGAAATAAGAATACATTTTAAATACAGCTCTTATAAATGTAGAAAATTGCTAGAATAACAGGCTTTGTATTAGCATGCGTTTTCTGGGGATATACAGTTTGAAACGCAAATGTATCATTATTTAGTGATTTAACTCCTCAACGATTTGGCAAAAAAACACAGATTTTATGAGGAACAGACCAAAACTATGAGGCAACAATCTGGACATTCTGCAATAATCTGGAATAGTTGAGAGGTATGTATGAAGTCTGAAGCTCAGCTGTATGCCATTATTTAGTGACTTCAGTCGTCAATGATTGGTGAGAAAACCACAAATTTTATAAGAAACAGAGAAAAACTATAAGGCAAAAACTGGACATTCTAAGATAATCTGGACAATTGAGAGGTATGGTTGGCAGGATAAAACATGTCTCTATCTTGTTATTTCAAGTATCCTTCTGTACCAAAGGTTAAATGGCATCAAACATAAGTAGGTTCAACATCAATGTGTACCAGTGACAGTACAAGGTACAGAACTGAAGAAACTGATTCCTTTGCATTTACATGAAGAGTGTAAGTTGTAGGTGTACTCCAATCCAAGTTCACTGATGCTGTCCAGTAATGTCTACCTCTGTTGACACCGGAAACTAAAAGAGAACAGAAACCAGATCTGTGTGCCAAAAACTCAGAACCACAGAAATGATGCTGTCTCCAGAAATTGTGCAATTCTTTTGATTTCCTATGGATGAAAGGACTGAACCACCGATTAAAGAGTTGTGCTGGATTTCATGGGTGAAAACTTTCAGGTGGCTGTGTACGATTCCTAGGACAGCATAATTTCTGTGTGGTTGCTTTTGAGTCTCTCTCTGTCTTCAGCATAATTTGTCTGAGAGCTGAAAGTTCTAAATGCAGGTATTTCATTTGTTGCTGGCTGGGAGCAGAGTCTCAAAGAAACCTAAAAATGAGGTGCGATTGTGAGAAGTTGCACCAGAGAGTCATTCTATATTCCTTGTTGGTTAGAAATGTCAGGCTTCAGTATTAGCTTCAGCAAATGCATACCTTTTATTAATTATAACATGGCAGCTCAACATAAACAATGTTTGTACTTCAGTTTCTCACACCCAAATTACTGCAGCATGCTGGAGTAGATGAATTCTTCAAAGGACTACACCACACATTAGTCTTTTATTGGCTAGACTATTTATATGTGCACACTATATATACAAGTGTTCTAGAAACCTTATTCCACTCATTGACACCGTGGCTACTTCTGCATCTCATGGGGAAAATGCTATGAACATTTCTAAGATGTTAACGTTTCAAGAAGAAGAAGGAGGGACTACTGTCATGATGTGGCAAATGTTTCATAGTTACAATAAGCCAATAAAGAATCTGACATTTATTTATTTTACTGTCTTTTTTATAGTTCTCTGCCTGACAACTGTCAGTCATATTGCAATTATCTGGACCATTCATTCTACCATGGGATGAAAACTGATATGGATTTCTCTCTCTCTCTTTTTTGTTATTGGTTAGTGTAGAGACACAGATACATAAGGGCTGGATAGTCCTTCCTCTGTGTGTGTGCACATTCCCTCACATGCACCAAAAAGGCTACATAACACACATAATTTGACAGAGACAAGAGTGTATCCTGGGCTCATACACTGTATGGCATGTACCTATGTCTCTAATAGGTGCAGGCACTGCAACAAGCTGGACCAGCTTCCTCCCTCTCTCCTGGATGGGTGAGTTGGCATCAGTTGCTCATTCCCGATTCTCTTCATTGACTCCTCTGGAGCCTGATTCACTAATCAATACCAGGTCATCTGGCTCATAATCAGAAGTTAATTCTTCTGCCCCGTGGTTCCAATAACAAAATCTGCTATTCATTTACAATGTGCTCCTGATGGGGAACTGCTATTCATTTACAATGTGTTCCTGATGGGGAAACAGTGTTCTGCAGAGCTTAATGATATTTATATTACTAAATTAACGAATCAGGATAAAGATTTTGAATTTAGTGAGATATATAATTCATTACCTCAAGAGAGAATTATATACGGTAAAAGAAATGATCAGAAAAGGAGTAGTGAACCAAATAATTAGATTTAACATTTAGAAAAACAACTGACGTGTGCAAACTGAGTAAAATTACCTTATTAAAGAAAAGACTTTAGTGAATAGTTGCATGTCTGTCGAGTGGCCTCTGAAATGGCAAAAGCAGAATAATAATAAAAAAAAAGAGTCAATAAATCTATAACAAGAATAAGAAATCAGTCACATGTGGCAAAGCAAGACCTTCCTGCAGCAGATATTGTTATAAGTATGATAAAAACAAATGCTGTTATTAATCAAATATGTAAAACAATGCCAGAATGAATCATTTTGCTAAAACAGATAAAAGAAATGAAACAAATTTGCAGATGAAAAGTAAACATGCATTAGATCAGAGTCCAGAAATGATTTATTTATTACCATGGCTTGTTTTCAGAACGTGTGCAGTATAATCTTATCCCCCCTCACCAGAATATTGGAAAAATGTATTCAAAAGCAATTTATCTTCAACATGAAGGATTCCTATCCACCATGCAGCACAGCTTCAGTCCCTCCCATTGTGCTAGTATTGCAGTTCTAACCATTATAGATGCTGGCAATAAAGCTAGAGATAATAGAAAACTAGTCTAATAATTATTTCTAGACTTGTCTAAAGCCTTCAGCACAGTTTGTCACAGCAAACGTCTACTTCAAATGTCTTCACTAAGTTTATCCCAGTCCATCCTTCTGCGGTTCAAAGCTACCTATCCAGTAGTTATAAGTCATTAAAATGACATTCCACCCTCTCTCCTTACTCCCCAGATATTACTGGTGTACCACAAGACTCTATCCTTGGTCCACTCCTCTTTAATATTCTCACCAACATCCTACAGAAATCCACACAACAGGCCTCCTGAATACAATACACAGATGACTCCAAGCTCATTAGCACATCTAACAACTTTGCATAGCTCCAAATAAATTACTCAGGAAGCTTTAACAACCATTGAAACATGACTTTGTAACTCACAACTTATGTTCACCCCCCCCCAAAAAAAAAGTACTTATTTTTCCCCAAATCCCTCTCATATGAAAAAACTAAATTTAAAATCCACTGTCTTAATTATATAACCATTGAAATCAGTTCTCAGAACAGGTTATTAGGGACGATAGTGGATGATAATCATAAACTTGACCTAGATATACAAAAGTGCATTGAAAAAAATCATCAAATGCCAGGGATGCTTTACAGAACCAAAAAACATTCTCACCAGGACAACTTAAACTACAATTGCCACTACTTACTTCCTCCTCACATTACTTTATGGTGTTCCCTTCCCTCTAGGCATCACACAAATTAAAAGTTGAACAATGGTATAATAAAGTAGCTAAGTCTGCAGCAAAGACCCCTTTCAGAACTCACCACTATATACCACTAAAAAACCTAAACTGGTTAGAAGTATCCCATCAACTAGAATATATACAGCTTCTTACCACCTATAAAATTATCCAGCATCCATCTGCCTGTCCAGCACTTAATACAATTTTACATAATTATGTTCCCAATTAGTCTTTATGATCCAATGAGCAAAAACTCCTCTCTGACTACAAACCTGTCAAATCTGCTTGGCATGGTATGTACTCTTATCATGTTGCCAAGACCTGGAACTCCTTACCTGCATCCATGAGGTCAATATCCTCCCTGCACTTCTTTAAAATCATTCTGAAAGACTTACTAGCCGAAATCTTGTTCTGTTCTTGCTGACCCCCCAGGATATATTATATCTCTAAATATGAACAAGTACTTTTTCATACCTTACTGTCCCTTACCCTCCTTTCTCTCTCAATGACTCACTTTCTAAAAATGCTATAATCTTGTTTTTTTTTCTCTTATTTCACATTATAATTCTTGCTTGTATTATCTTAACTTACCTTTAATTTCTCTGTATACTGGCTAAAGTTTCTCTAAATATTAAATAATTCTCATATAAGCTGCATCTGTTTTAACTGATGATTTTACATTATGCCTAATTTAGTATAATTGTTGAAACAGTAGATATTTTTGTATTATTTATAAAGACTGAAAAATTATTATTCTTAAAGTGTTTTTGTAACTCTTTGGAACTTTTTCCCCAGGCCTCTGCTGAAAATGGGCACCTACCCAATTGGACTTACCTGCTAATCAAAGGTCAATAAGTAAATAAATAAATACATAAATATATAAACTGTGTGCAGGACAAAAATGAAGAAAAGCTGCAACTAGAAAATTGTTTATTTTTTTTTTTTATTTATTTCACATTTTTTTCGGGGAAAAAAAAGAATCAATATTGTAACAAAACAATCACAACACTACAATCAGAGAAATATAATAAATAAGCAATTATATAGAGCAGTAACCAGCCACATGCACAAATCTCTAAATTCGCAGAAACTGCACTTGAACAAACACTCGGATCACCAATAAGGAACTCCAGGTAAGTAAAGACTTGGTCACCATGGTGAACTCTGCCCCTTTCTCCACTGTAGTGCGATCTCGGAGTTGGTATATTTATGTAGGGGAGGGCTGTGTCGGGGGTGTCGGGGCAAAGGCCCCCACATAGGTGGATTAGATTTGGTTTGGCTTCTGTTTTTTGTGGTGCTGCACAAGTGGTTACTTACCTGGAGTTCCTTACTGGTGATCTGAGTGTTCATTCAAGTGCTGTTTTGGTGAATTCATCTCGACATTTAGAGATTCAGGTATGTGGCTTTTTATTTATTTGAAGTAGACCCATATCTACCTCACTAGGATGACAGATCACAATGGCGACAGCAAGAAAGCTGATCACAAAATGTTGACACTAAACTACACATATGTAAGTAAAATCCTTACCACATGCAACCAACAAAAAAAAAAAGAAAATAACATTGTTTACTTGCATGGAACCTCCCCACACCCCCAATGTGGGGGCTGCTCCCACCACAACCCTGCAAATTATATATATTAACATCAAGATCACACAATCCTCTGAAAGAGGAAATATTCCCTCATCCAGGGATTGTTGATCTCGCACAGCTGTCGACCTTTTGTGGTGGACTTTTTGCTGTTGATATTCTGGTGTGAAAAAATATTGACATGTTACCATAGATGTGTGTGTGTGTGTGTGTGTGTGTGTGTGTGTGTGTGTGTGTGTGTGTGTGTGCGTGTGTGTGTGTGTGTGTGTGTGTGTGTGTGTGTGTGTGTGTGTGTGTGTGTGTGTGTGTGTGCGCGCGTGTGTGTGTGTGTGTGTGTGTGTGTGTGTGTGTGTGTGTGTGTGTGTGTGTGTGGGTGTGTGTGTGTGTGAGTGTGGGTGTAAGGAAAACTATATACATTTTTATATGAGATTACAAGGGAGGGGAATGCAGTAATAATGGATGTAAAAGACAGTAGGAAAAAGTAATAATCCGAGGTGAGATAAAGGTAGATAGAAAAATGAGATGAGAGAAGGGTAGAGAAAAGGGAAGGAATAGTATAATGTGGTAAAGAAATGAAAAAATGGAGAAAATAGTAATATAAGGTAAAGAGCACAAGAGTTTTAAAAGAAAAATTATATGATATGTATCATGTAGATAGCGTAGTACTGGAAAAGAGGAAGAAGAACAAGGGAGCTGTATCATCCTGGAGTATTGCATGTACAGAGCCAGGATGCATTGATGAATTATTTCAAAGATTGTTTAAACAAGTGACTTCTGGGAAGTATTCTGATGTGTGATGGTGTTTTGTTCCAAGCTTTAACCACAGAGTAGGAATACAGAGTGTGACCAATAGTTTTATTAAGCTTATAGATTAAGAATTGTTTATCAGAGGAGAGGATGGGACTATTTGGAAAGTAAGAACTAAGTACAAAGCTGATGGCAGGGCAGAAAGAGAGTTTATAAACCATATTATGAGCAAGGAGAAGTAGATTAAACAGCAGCTGGTTGGGTAGCTCTAGCCAATTAAGTGATTTTAGAGCAGTGCAGTGGTGGGAGGGGTCTACTTTACATGGTCGACATTTCAGAAAGTCAAAGACCATATAGCTGAGACCATATGATGGACTTTCGACATGTCGACCATGTAAAAAAAAAAAAAAAAACAACACAGCAATCACTTACCTTCACATTGCTTTCCGGCCTGCACCCCCCCCCCCCGAGGAAGTTGAATATACCAATTCCAAGATTGCACTACAGTGCAGAAGATGGAAATCTTTCCATTCAGGACTGCATGGAGATGCCCGTTCCGCATGGTTGGCATTTCAAAAGTCAATCATATGGTCTTGGCCATATGGTCTTCGACTTTTTGAAATGTCGACTATATGAAGGGGACCCAGTGGGAGATATAGGGTAGCAAGACAAAGGAAACAGCAAATGACCAACTAGGAAAATGCCACAGTAAAAACAAAGAACAAAGAACTTCACTCACGAAAGTTTAATAAAAATCCAATAAAATCAGTAAAGATTAAGCACTTTCATCCAGTCAAATGACTGGACTTCATCAGACAAATTCACTTATTAACACACAGCCTTATATAAGCAGAACCCCCCCCCATGTGATTAATTACCAATGAGTACTTCTTAATTAATTCAAAAAAATGGACTAAAAATAAATTCAGAACTAAACAATTAAGTTGCAAGTTTTAAGAAACCACATGGTGTATGTACACATATATTTACACACAACAATAAATTATACAAGTCAGCTAATAAAATATAATATAAAACTCACAAACTTGTTGTGGGTTCCAATTAAAGTTAAAATTACAACATATACATCTTATAAGTCTTAGTACTAATAAAGGACTTATAGAGACATATGAGAAACATATTTTACCTAGATAAGCTTCTCAGCTTCAGGATACATGTAATAGATATAGGGCAGGATTCACGAAGCCTCCGTGTAAGAGTTACAAGGCTTACACGGAGGCTGCAGTTAAACGGTGTGATGTCAGCATGTCATGCATATGCATGAGGGCATGCTGAATCACACCTAAGGCTAACACGATCCGTGTAAGACAGTAGGGGGCATGTCTGTAGGGCGAGCCCTGCAAACGGACATGCCCCCAGAAGAGTAAAAGTCCCGAAAGTAAACCCCCACGACAGAGTCCGTGTAAATGTGAATAAACACAACACAACACATGCCCCCACAGACTATGAACATAAAATGTAGAAATGAACATCTAATAATTTTTTTTTATAAGTTGTAAAGATGTTTGCCCATGAGTGCACTCGTTTGGCGCGTGCGCTTAGCCACAGTTAGCAGTCAGTGGAAAAGCATATAAGAACTAAATATGCAAAGTATGCCAAGAAGCAGTAGTGTAGCAGTAAAGACGTCGGCTGAAGAGGGTGCAGTCATGGTTCGAGCCCCCACAACATCGATTTTTATTTTTAGTGAAATAAGCACAAAACAAGTCCCTGACATATATGTACATATATAAAATTATATTTTATGTAAAATGTAATGAAATGGGCCATGTATTTTGAAGAAATGTGAGATAAAAAAAAAAAATGTGAGATGTGCCCATAGCTGAGCTACATTCTAACAAGTTGAGGATATCTGCTTGTAGGTGAGCAGTGTTTTAACAGGTGTAAAATGAGTGCCCGTAGGTGAGCAGTGGTTTAATAGGTGTAAAATGAGTGCCCGGGGTTGAGCAGCATTTTAACACGCTGAAACTGTGTGCCTGTAGCTGAGCTGAGCGTAATATGCGTGCTGACAGTCAAACAACGCATAAACCAGCGTAACCCGTTTGCACAGAGCTGCGCATCGTGCCAACAAGCTAACCGATGGGCAACATTGAGTAAGCTGTATCAAAACTGCCTTTACACAGACACACCTCCTAGCCTGTGTAGACCGTCATAAAATATAAAAAGCAATGGCCAGGTTCGAACCCAGGATACCATGCACCACAGTCAAAGTACTGAACCACTAAGCCATGACAGTTGCACATAGAAATGCAGTAATAGCATATATATAGGAATGAACAGAAAGAGGAGCATGACAAAGCAGGTTTTGTGAAGCTGATACAATTCCAAAATGGCCAATCACAGATAAGTGTGGGAAAAACGGCATATATAAGCCCCATAGGCGGGAATACACAGCATAGCCAATTGTAGAACCGACTTGCAGCCAGGATGTCAGGTGTAGGTGAGGGTAGTTGCTTCCAAGCACAGAGGTGGGGTGTTGAGGAGTCCAAATATATGGTTTGGCTCCTCATCCATAATCATGAGGCCCAACTCATGCAGGGCCAGGTCCTGTGGGGAGCATATAGGGCTGAGGCATGGGACCGGTGGGCTCATGATCTCACCAGTGCCACAGGAATACCAAGGACTGGTGAGCAGTCCGTCACCACCATGCGGACCTGAAGAGATGGAAGCAGGACCAACTGAAACGTTGGATCCAGGAGGCCCGGCAAATGCCCAACGCCCCACTACTGAGTAAGTTACATGTAATTATTTATGTAAGAAATGAACCTAGCTGATATTATGGAGATGTGTATTCCAATATTACTTTATTTATATTACAGCTGCAGGTGTCCGTTCTGCGAACCGTCAAGCCTATGGCGATAGGCTGGTGCGGTTGTGCCACCAGGCAGGTCAGTAATTCTCTCCCTGTAACTGTAAATAAATATATAAGTATGACAGTTAGCAAAAGAGTGCAGTGTAGTCACTAATTAATAAAATGTGCAAGTAACTGTGTAAGAGGATTTGCAAGTATTGCTTGATTACAAAAGTGTGATGCAGCCTGTAATCCAAACATAAAAATGAAACAAGTCTGAAATAAAGATGTCCCACCTGTAATATAATAGTACATAACCTGCAGCAGGCTGAAAAGTACAGCTGCAGAAGCTGAGTAAAACACATGTGTGAAATATATCCCTGTTGAAATACAGAAACATGACATAAGTGAGACTGTTGGAAAGGATTGTTATAACTACAGGTAAAACATGTCAATAAAGCCTAGAATTAAGTACCATCCTGAATTGCAAAAAAAAAAAAAACAAGTGAGAAAGTGTGAGAAAGAGGTATGAATCCAACAATAAAGTAGTAATAACTCCTGAATAAAGTATACTGCAGTCAGTACAGAATGAAATTAATGTGACAGGCAGAACCAAACAGTAACATGTGTTGAAAACAGTACTGCAGCTGGAATGTGTGTCCCAAAATATGGATATGTTGCTCTTAGTCTGCAATATGCAGATAGTATGGTTGTCTGAAATACCAAACATCCACAGTTGTCTATAGCTATATAAAGCAAATGTAGCAGGATGATGTAGCTGAACAGAGACAAATATGAATGTGTATGAATAAAAATGAAATGTATATTGATGTAGCAGTAACATTCTTATCACCAACCTGAAGTAGTAATCACATAGGAAACTGTAGGCAGAACTGTAGTGTGTATATATCTGCAGCTAGTAGAAATGTACAGCATATGTATTGATATTTGAAGTTGTTAATTATATTTTCTTCACCCCACCCTCTAACCACATATAATCTATTCCACATGAAATTGGTATGTGCAATCACAATTAACACCCCTGGACATTTGTCCTGTTGGTTCATACATATTTGCATGTCCATTGATGCATCTGCCCTGTTCATACATCCAAACCTGATGGCCTGTTGCCATCAATCAACCCTGGATGTTGTTGGATTGTGTATTGCTGTGCAAATTATGCATGTGTTATGCTTGCTGTTCAATGGCTTGAATATATGGGTGTTTGGTTAATGGGAATACCAATGCATGCTGTTACAACTAATTGTGAATGGTATTGTACGTTACTAACCCAAACTGTCATAACATAATGCAAAACATAGGATGACAGGGAAGGCGGGTTCCAGCGGACCCACCTCTCCCACCTCAGCTGGCGAGTGCACCTGGCAGTAGTGCCCAAGCCAGACCCTCCTCCGGTGGTCCTGTGCCACCTGCGGGTGGAACCGCTGCAGGGGATGGGGCTCGTCCCCCCTCTGCAAGCGTAGCCGGAGGAGAACATCCACTCACCCTCCGTAATGTCCGAACTGTGGTGCGTAGGGAGATCCGGCACACTGTGCTTGGGCCCCTACCCCAGCTTAAGGCACGGGTGGCACAACTCACGGGCGTGCCTGCTGCCCGGCCTACACAGCCCCCAGAACAGCCCCGTCCTGGGTAGTGAAGGCACAGTGGCAACTGCCCATGGGTGGGGATCTCAGTTCCACTGTTGCCATCTGTGGGCTAATGGGCTCGAGATATCCAAACATCCATCCCCATCAATTGTGTAACCCCCCCCACATGTGTCATACACCGCCCCTGTATGCGTCTTGTTTGTTTTGTCTGTTAACCTACCCAACCTACCTCCCCAGCTATACCGACTTCCTGTACCTGACATACCACTCTCACCTAAACAAAAAAAAAAAAAAGGGCACTCTGTACCCACAAAAAAATTATGCCCCATACATAGCTGCCCATTTTGCACACATGTCTGCTGGACATGTAAACTGTCAATTACAATTGGCTGTACAACAAGTATTATTGTTGTCCTTACACCTCTCTCAGGGGTGGAAGGTTTCAAATGTCACACCAAATTACAAACATATGCACAGCTGTTGCTGATGAAGAAATGGGCTGCTATGGGCCTTACCTACATCCCTCCTGCAAAACCCGAGCTTGTTTCTCTACTGTCCTACCCTCTTTGTGACTCCATTTTCACCACTTTCCTATCTCCCCATTTTCTTTTCTTTCAAAGAAAATAGCGCGGGTGTGCATGAGAGCAAGCACTTTTAAGCAGTGGTAAGCAGGTGTGCGCTTCTGTGCGCTTAGCTAAGTGTGTGTGCGCGAAGCTAAGCGGCAGTGCGCATGCTTGACCTCCACGCAAACCAGCGCTAACCCGCTTACAACTGCTTAAAAGTGCCTTAGTCACTCTGAATGACAAGGCCTGTAGTTTTCTCAGCAGCAAAATAAAATACCTCCCTCAGTCTCAAACCCAGGACCTTGGAAACACTAGTCTGCATGACTTACCACTAAGCCATAAGTGCTATACAAGAACATTGTGCTGAAAGAAATATATCATAAAATAGTAGGAATTAATTTAAAGGGAATATACAAGTCTAGCACACAAAGCATGTCATGTATATTTACTGTCAAATCTAGTGGATTTGTAAAATAGTACTGTGTGCTGAGAAACAGTCATGCTAGTTTGTAGCTACTAGGTAATAATGTCACAGTAGCATCTGGCAAGCCACACACATACTCAGAGCAGGATAAACACAGCCATAGTTGAATAGTTAAGAGTGCAGACATAGCAACTGTGACTGAGTTACAGGGATGTCCCTGATGTGAAAACAAATGTCAACTGTGCCCCACTGACACTCTGCCAAATGTAGTAACAGTAGCTTACAGAACAACATGCATTGCAGTGTCTACAACACAGCCTGAAATATGAGAGACATACCAACCCTTACACTCACAGAACAGTGTCCACAGCAAACCAGCATGGTCCCCACCCTGATAATCTGAAAGGGCTATGTCTACCTAACAGACCTTTTTATAGCACAGGCCTGTAATCACAGTGAGAACTGCAATCACTGCACATCAGGCTGCATGCAATTAGTAAATGCTGGCTAACAATTGGTGCAGAGGCCATCACATGGACATGTGCAGATACCTACAAAAGCATCCTGTACTCCCAGTCCACACATGCAATACTGTCATTCCACCCATTGGAGGTAGAGAGAGAGAGGGAGAGAGAGAGAAAACCAAAAAAAAAAAAAAAAGTAAGAAAGAAAGACAGAAAGAAAGAAAGAAAGAAAGAGAAAGAAATAACAAACCGTAAACATCAAGGCAAAGAGGCAGACAGCAGGCCAAGCAACTGCAAGCCTACACAAACAGCTGCAACAAACACAGGTAATGTAAAGTACTACTATAATACTCTACATACTGTGAACCCTCCAGATGTGTTATTGGTCTGTATCTATGTATATGAGGATGTGCATAGGGACGGGGACATACTGAAACTGTCACTTAAGGCTCCACACACATATGTCTGTGATGGTAGCTATGTGCACATAGCAATGTAGGTTGTAGTGCAATGTACAAGTAGGTGGTACAGTAATGGGTGTTCAGCAGTACGTTACTGTGTGTATACATATGTGGACCTAAAAAGGAGTGTGTGTGTGTGTGTATATATATATATATATATATATATAAAACATGTGTATACGTATGTATATCGAGATATGTATGTATATATATATATATATATATATATATATATATATATATATATATAATATGCATATGTGTATACATAGATAGACAGGGATGTAGAAATACATAGACAGATATAGTTTCACAGTGGCATAGTATAGTACTAGGCTATCTGCAGACAGTGTATAGAATAGATTTAGAAACCTGCGCCTCTGTATAGTAGTGACAGAGTGAAGACCCCCCTACATAATAGCGTTAGTGTACTGTTCCTCTGTCTAGTAGTGACACAGAGATGACCCCTGCTGTAAACCTATGATCTCTCATCCACTTGTCAAGAATGCACATGAAGAGTGTCAGTGAGGGTCTCTGCCTAACATGAACTGGGATCCTATTCCACAGTATGGGAAGCCTCTTAGTGATGGATCTGTCCCTACAGTATGTCCTATTCATATGTGTACTGAGGTTTAAATCCGTAGGTGTCATGCTTCTGATGGATTTGGATTGTATGAGGTGGAACATGTCCATCACTACCAGATTGGACATGACCTACTACATCAGGCACAGATCACCCCTACGTAGGCAGTATGCTATGGAATAGAGCATGAGTTACGTTAGTCTGGCAGCATATGGCAGGTGTTGCAGACCCTTGATCCACCTGGTGATGTACTCATGGGGTCCCCCTAGCTGTTGCAAGTGCCAGGTGAGGTATATACCAAATGGGGCATAGTACACAGTCATGGGCCTGATAAGGGAGGAGTATAAGGGTACAATGACCCCTTTTGATGTGGATGTGAATCCCTTCATGATAAGGTGGGCAAGGTAGGAAGTCCATCCAACCACTTCAGCAACGTGGGTGTCAAATGAGAGGTCAGCATTGCACAGTGTCACCAGGTCTCTGATTACTTTGTCTGTACTCAGTGGGTTATTGTCTATGTGATAATATGTAGGTACCTTGTCCGTCCAAAAGGGTATGAGTATACATTACGTGGCATGCAGTGTCAGGCCATGACTCCGCCACCAGTTGTTGGTGTCCGTGAGGCCTGTCAGTAGGATGTATGTGTCAGCAGGTGTATTGCCTATGGCGCCTAGTATGCAGTCATCTTTGGACATTGTCAGCCACTACCCTCCCATGTCTGCTTTCACATCTGAGAATGATATGCCGAACATGAGTAGTCCCAGGACAGAGCCCTGTGGGACACCACATGTGACTGGCTCTGAGTCTGACATGGCACCAGTGAGGTTGACTATAGGGTTTCTATCTGTTAGCTGGTTTGCAACCCATCATGTGACATATGGATTTACATGTTAGCTGTTGATCGATGGCAGAGTGCAGTATTGTGTCGAATGCTGTCAGCAAGTCCAGGTAGGCTGTATGGACCGCTATGCCCTCAGCAATGGCTATAGTGACTGATTTGAAAAGGTCATCCAGGTTCATAAGGCAGGATCTGCCCTCTACAAAGCCAAACCGGGTGGGAACAAGTGTCTAAGTCCCCAATGTCTCTGTGTATGGGTACCATAATGATCCTTTCCATAGTGTTGCAGACCAGGCTGGTTAAGCGTATGGGGTGGTAGTTACCAGGGTCTGTAGAGGTACCTCCTGTGTGGAGTGGGACTACTGTTGCTGTATGCCAGTGTCCAGGTACATATGCTGTAATAAGGCTATGGCTGAATAGCATGTAATGTGCATGTGTAGCTCCTCTTGCAGTTCACGTAGCATGCAACCCGCATTACCATTGAGTCCCATTGCTGCTGTGTTTACAGCTCCACTGAGGGTGGTTCCCAGCTGGACATCCGAGATGACAGGGAGGTTACAGTCAGCTGAGATAAGTAATTCCACATGTGTGGGTGAGGGAGTGTAGAAACCTGCACTGAACCTGTCTGCCAGACTGTTGGCATTATCTGTGTGTTCAGTGTAGCGTATGTCACTGTGAACTAACTGTGAACACAACTGAGGGTTCCCACCCAGGTGTGTCACACAGCAGAGGAAGGCCTTGTGGTTATCTGTAGTGACCATAGCGATGTCCCTCTCATTGTTGGCCTTGCGTGTTTGTACGACAAAACCCATCTGTCTACTACTGCTGATGAGAGATGCCGTAGCTCTATGGAAGTATGCTCTGCCGTGCAGTAGCTACCATCTGTTGTTATACAAGTTGTTCAATGCTGGGGTCCACCAGATAGTATGCCTGCCCTTGGTGGAGAGGGTCATGGTTCCATTTGTGATTGCATGATCCATGCATTCTTGGAGATGTCGGTAGAAGCATATGTGAGGGTGTCTGCATTGTGGGAAGTGGATTACACTGGCCCAGTGGGCATTCAGGATACCAACTCAGTTATAAGACGTGTAAAGTCGGCATGTGAGAGGTCTCCCACTGTAGTCTGTTGTGTTGTGGGGGAGGTGGGATATGTATATCCAGGGTGATTAGTCTGTGGTCAGATGTGACTAGTGAGGGGTATCCTTCCAGTGTGTAGCACATTGTCCCCATGTTTGTGATGATCAGGTCTAGTATATTATCTCCTGTTGTGGGAGAGGTGACTAGCTGTTCCATTGCATTTGACATAGTGAATACCGGGAACCTTTGAGCTAGGGTGTTTGGTGTAGAATAATGCACCCAGTGTATGTTAGGGTAGTCGCACTATCCCAATATGATGTTGTGTGGTGGGACATTCATATCCTCCAATGTCTGCAGGAAGGCCAACTGTGGTCCCTGAGATCGGCAGGGTGGTCTGTAACATGCTACCAGTCATATAGCAGGTTTGCCTATGGTTATCTGCACCTGGATGGTCTGTGATGCTTCATGTGTTGCCACTAACCTGGAGGTGTGTGTGTCCTCCATGAATATGGACACACCCCCTCCCTGTCCATTTTTGTCCCGAGTCCTGGGGCCAAAATGCATGATACAGGGTATCGCCTGGTCCGCTGGTGTGCTCTCAGGAGCCTTGAACCAGGTTCTCACGTACTGCACAGACATGAAGATTGGTAGAATATGTATGTACAGATATATGTAATACACACATACATATATAGATATCTGTAGAGACTTACACATATACAGATAGATCTGACTGACAACAGACATGTCTGAATATAACTATCTCTCACTCTCTGTCCCACCCCCTCACACTCACACTCACCCTGTGTCTCTCTCTCTCACTCTCTCCCCCTCTCTCCCCACATCTATATGTATATATCTATATCTAGATATACATATGATATCTACATATATACAAACAGATATATATCCATATACAGATATAAATATATCAATACATATATATACATATATATACATATATAGACTGTGTGAGGCACATGTGTGCAGATGTCTTGCTACAGGTGCCTGGTGTTACAGGCATGGAGTGAACACCAGTGTGGATACTGGAGTACCATACCCCATTCAAAAACACTGACACCAGTAACCACCACATATGTACATGCCTGCCCACCACTGCATGTGTCAGGGGGGAACAGGGTCAACAAGTGTACAATAGGCTCCACATTGATACACACAGTGGCACACTAGTCCTGTAATACCTGTACATGGAATGTGTCAGCGGACATGGTGTGTCAGCTATGGACATGTAGGTCACTGTGCCCCTCCACACCCCACAATGACCTACACGGTATGCACCTCCCATGACAGCTACAGATATGGTGAAGGACACAGACATATGCAAGTAACTGTGTCAATGCACTCAAACACCACAGAGCGCACACAGACTACCTACATAGAGGTTACCACTGCTGGATATACATAGTTCGGTCACACCCATGACAGTTGTCTCCCAACCATGGTAACACCGCCAACATCCACAACACAAATTACCTACATCTGTCGTCCTTGTCACTGCAGTATAGAGCACATGGTGGAGGTATGGGACCCTACCCACAGATATGACATATCCTGCAGTAGACCACACAGAATTAAGAAGCAAGCCTCCCCATGATTAGATGTCAGACATACCCCTGCTGAATGTTATGCTGATAGGTAATATGCCATATGAGTCACCCTGTGTAACTGTTTGTAAGGAGCAGGTACGATCATAACACATGTGTCACTAGGGGCAGGATAGCATAACAGTATGCTGCTGTAGGCCCAGGGCCAAAAGCACACTACCTACCTAGGATGCAATACACACCCATTAACACATTGCAAACGGAATATGTGAGGGGGAATGAGTGTGCTAGTGACTGGGTGCATGTTGTGTACTGGTGTGATTGCTCACCATGACTGTCTGTCTGTCATGGTAGTGTGTGTCCATGGTGTGAGGCCAGAGACAGGTGTGTGGGGTATTGCGATCAACACATACTACATTGCCATATGTTGTGCTGTGTTACCCTGTATGTCACTGTGGTGTAGGTAGGGTTATGGTAAGTAAGAGTAGTGTGCAGTACCAGTGAAATATGTAATGTGCATTGTGTGCAGTGCATGGGCTGATAATGTTCCCCATACAATACCTTGATTCAAACCCCCAGTGTGGGGTCATGTATTGTACCTGAAACAGTGCATTGACTGCTGCAGTATACCAGTCTGTTGTATGGAGTGTGCCAGGTACTGTTGCACAGTTGTCGGATGACCACTGATATCTGGTCATGTACATGTGTATCCCCCAATAGACAGACAGATGCTATATATGGTGCCTAAGTTATATCACTGCAGTCAAGTATCATGTGTATTATGTGTGCTATAGTCTGCTGACAGATATTGCTGACATATTTCCCTTCTCCTTTTCAGGGACATGGTTCACCAGCGGAACCCAGTATACTCCGCTGCAGAAGAGGAGGAGATGCACCAGAGCCTGGTGTGGGATTTCACTGTACTCTTTTCCCACACCAGCCAGAACCAGCAGGAGAGGGCTGCACTGTGGCAAGACCTGGTCCATCGGGTAAATGACATAGGCACACATAACCGGACATATGAGCAGGTACGCCATCACTGCAGTGATTTAATTAGAAATGTCCATCAGCGTGCGTCGGATATCCACAGGCAGCAGCTTGCCACAGGTGGTGGGGTGGCTAGACATCCCCCCCTCACCAGACTGGAGGGACTACTCCTGAGTGTTGTGGCTCCAGCACAGCAGCAACAACAACAGCATACATGTGTAATGATGGAGGCTGGAGCCACACAGCAGCAGGACACAGAGTGTGCAGGTAACATGCCATGTGTATGGTGACCATTCTGTACACTGTTAGGTTATGCATGTGTGGGGTGTGTCCTCAATTTGTAGCTGTTATCTTGGTAATTATTGTGCATTAGTGATAACCTCATTATCTGCAGTACACCTGTGGAAGCTAGCTGTTGCACTACTGAACTGTAACATGCCCACAGTATCAATGGCACAGTTGTGCCCACTGATGATGAATGTTTCTTTTCCGCAGGTCCCACTGGTGGAACAGCAAGGCAGCCTATCCATGCTGGTGAGTGTGTAATACCATTACCTTCACTACTCTGTATACTAATAGTAATAATAGGCTGAAGCAGTAGTGCAATGTGTTTGATTGCAGGTGTGTTTGTGTCTGTGGGTTGATATCTCATATACTGAGGTGTGTGCATGTGCGCATGTGCCCATGTGTGCATGTGTGCATGTGTGCATGTGCGCATGTGCGCATGTACGCATGTGTGCATGTGTGCATGTGTGCATGTGCGCATGTGTGCATGTGTGCATGTGTGCATCAGTGGTGGCATTGTGTACACATTGTAAACTATATTTCCTGTCTTACTCCCACAGGTTCTGGTGCTGCTCTGGTGTCATGCAGCAGGGAACCTGAATCAGCTGCTGTGGATAGTGATGATGATACCTGTGTAATGGCACAAGTAGGTGTGCCAGAGTCCATCATTGGTCAGCCAATTGACACTACACAGCTGTCGACCCCATCTATGTGCACAGTCATCCTGCCAATGCATCCTTTGTCACCAATGTCCCTAGGTGATGGACAGGATACAGTGGGCATTGACCAGGGTAATGTGGTACCAGTGGCACATGCATCCCCACACTGCAGCCATGGCCAGGGCCCTGACACGGTACCACACAGGCAGACATCCATGGGTTCTCATGGGAGCATCTGTGGGTGTACCGCCCCTGTCAGATGTGCCCACAGAGGTCTTTCAACCCCAGCTATATTCCAGGCTGTAATGCAGGCACAGTCACGTATGGAACGGTACACCAGACAGGGTCTGAGGGAGCTGAGAGCATGTCTCACAGCCATGAGTGACAGTATGCGTGATGTTGTGGCTGCCATCTGCAACTTCACCGAGGTCATTGACAGATGTTGGGGGGACACATTAGATCTGTTCCACAGCTATATGTCCATGAGCCAGGGCAATGGTGGATGGTTGAGGCGTCGATGTGGCCATATGGCAGCAACAGCAGCAGCTGGCAGCCATCGCGGATGACAACAGGGCCACGGCCGCTCACATAGTGCCAGCAGCAGCCCCAGCAATGCTGGGTCTGTGCTGTCTTTGGACCGCCCCAGACGACCACGTGCACATGGTGCTGGACAGTCCCAACAGGGACCTGTCTCCAGTCAATGAACACCTGCTTCTGATGACAGTACCCAGTCTGGATTGGTACCTGATATGGTCCGTAGCACCCCAGCCAGGCACAGGTACCGTGTCCATGGCCACAGACAGTGATCTGTATGTCCTGGCAGGTACAGTCTGTGGCTGTCCACAAACACCTGTATATGGCAGTCATGAGGTGGGACTGTGTGCATTCATACACACATGCAAAGTGATAACACCTAGGGCTACCACATACATGCACACACTGCATCAACATTGCCCCATCTTGTACTGCTGTCCCTCACCAACACACACACACAGACATGTCAATTGGTTGTATCAGTGACAGACTCAGGCATACCAGGTACACACCCTGTGCATATGATGAAACTGTGCCACCTCCTGCAATCTGTAATATCGGTGCAGGAACAGGTTAACATGGTGCTGATGCACAGGGTGACTACATAGACATATTGTAATAGTATGATGTTGACAACAGTACAGTGTAATAATAGCATTGTGGGTATATACCAGCATGCCTGATGCAGTTACAGTATGAATGTCATTGTATTGTTTTGTACACCCATACTAATTACCACAGTGTTCTGTCTGCACATCTTTGCATACTGGTGGTGAGGCTGTGAAGGGATGGCCACCTACATAGGTAGCACATGGGATACAACAATGTACATATTGATACTCAATGATGGCCATGTCAAATGCGAGTTGCATGCTGTCCACACACGACTGTGCAATGCAGATGTTTCAGGATGTTGATATCTGTGCAGTACTACACAGCAGGTTGAGGGCTCACAAGAGCACTCTAGCACTACAAGGTCACACCTCATACCATGCATAACAGCACCAAAACACAGAACTAACTATGACAGGAGGGAGAGTGTCCATACATGTCAAGGATACTGTGGTGCCAGGACAGGTAGCATACATCATACTACGTCTGGAACTGCTGAGTGAGGGCTCAGTGTCTGTTATTTGAGATGTGTATTATTACAGGTATGAGCACTTGGGTATCAGGCCAGTTATTCAACATTACGAAGGTACGCGGTCTATACACTTGTGGGGGTTGCGGCTGGACCCAGACCATCTGACCTGGGAATGTCCGGGTACTGGCTTAGAGTGCCTGCATATATGCACTGTTACATACTGGAAGTCGTACACCTTGTTTGTTATAGCATAGTCTACATACAGTTCTGCTGACTGTAGCTTTGTTTGCATGCATGTTTGCCTGTTATGTTCCTGAAATACTGATTCCACCTGCAGTGCAGATATACAGTGCCTCTGTGGATCCCTAGTGACATCTGTGTTGCTTACTGTACTGATGTCCATGTGTCACTTGACAGAACGTCAATGTTTGACCTGTTTGCATGTAGCTTGCCTGTAACACATTGCATATGCTGTACCTCACATTTGCTCAAGACAGCATTCATATATGCCAGCACTAACAATTCAGGAGCACTACACCCTCACATAGTCACCTTGAGTACCTTGTTCCCTATTGGCCCTATGTGTTGTTACTTAGTGTGGGAGTCACAATGCTATGGTAGCATGTGCAAAGGTCACCTGTCGATCTACTCTCAGGTCCAGTTGGTGAAATCTGTGAGTCATGTGGCAATGTTACAGCTGCCTCATGTACACAGACAACCCTTTCCCCTTCCCATACATGTACAACAGATGTGAGAGATGCAACCACATAGCCAAACTGGGGGCTAAGCTCTGTTTATACAGCAATGGCATTCCCTGTCAGGTGGAGTGGTATACTACAGTGAATACAGTACCAGTCTCCCATAGACCTGCCACGACCACAATCCAAACACAGACACACACAGGTACATTATTGGGCTCTCAGAATAGCATCCTGCCTGAGCAGCTGACACCTGCAAAGCAGACACACAAGCAAACATTACGCCAGAGCAGAGCACATGTGACACATAGCTTACAAAGCCTGTGTGCCTAACAGTGTCAGGCCATACGGCTAGACAACACACCTGCTACGGTTGTATGAGGTACCTCTATTGACACGTACACGGTGGTCCTGCTCCCAGGCTGAACAAGATGACGGTCACGCTGAGCTGCCCGTCGGGCACTATGATCCACCACATAACACAAACAAAGCAGTCACTCCAAGGCATGTAGCAGTATGACTCAGTCATTGTCTGTGCCAGTGTGTATGACCTCTGATGCACCTCCCTGGACTACATGTTAGGGGACATGGAGGGGCTCTCTGAGGTTGTGGTACAGGCTGGTATGACCCTGGCTTTGGGTAGCATCTCACCCTCACCATGAATGCTGCCACAATATGTAGACAGGATCATCGGTTTCTGCACTTAACGTATCTTTCAGTGACATCCAAAGGGGATCCAATGCCTGTCAGTGTGGGATTACATGCTGGACATGCCACATTGCTTTGCTTGGGACAGCTTTCACCTGTCACCCATGGGCCGTTGTATATTGGCAGAGGCTGTTGCTACACACATGCTGCCTTTGTATGCAAGGCTGACATTACATAGCCACCTACACAGGTAGCACACGGGATGGGACACTAATAGCAATGCTACTCAACAGCAGCAGTGTAAACCTCAAGATGCATGCAGTGGAAACTGTCCTTAGCATGGGGTTAAGCAATATCCGTGCAGTAACAGACTCCTGGTACAAGGCTCCCAGGTGCACACCATCAGTGCCAGGTCATTCCTGATACAATGCTTGTCATCCCCTACACATGTTCCAAAACAGAACAGGGGGGATGTATCCAAAGGCACCTCAGATACACACCCCTCCAGGTTGATGGCACTGCACAAAGCATCAGAGCCTCTCCATGTGCAACACACAGTGGGTTAGACTGCCTTCAGGTTCATAGCCTGGCACACACCACACTCCCATACCCAGGAAACCCACTTGGCCTTCCTGACAACACTGGGAATATGACGGTCTCTACACACACAATTATATGGTTGTACTGCAACTACCCAAACATACAGTGTGAGCATTATTCTAGCTGCAAGACCCTATCTGACGGTGTCTTATCATTCATTCCCTGCATTGCTATGGAACAACTTGTTACCACTCCCACAAGTGGTGACAACATGCTGCACCTGTTCATCACCAACATGTGGACTATATGCTCCAGACCAATCATGTAGCCCTCGCTGGTGGGATGACACCATCTACAACCCACACTGTATAGTCACATACCACATGCAGCCCCTGCACAGAACACCACAGTCATACAGTTGTCTGATGCATATTCCATGTATTCACATGAGGCAGGCTTCGGACATGGGAACTCTTGCAGTTCACAGGTACATATGTGTAGGTGGCACACACATACATCATGTGTGCATTGACATTACTGATATAATGTATGTCGTGCAATATTGGGAACAACACCCCACACACATGGACAAACTGTGTGACAAAATTACACATGGCATTTGTAGGATACAAATCCCTACCTAACTATGTTAGATCATTTGTGAGAGTCACATTAGCAGAGCACGCTATTTGCATTACTGGGGGGATTGCTTTCTCCTGCTGTACTTATAGGGTGCTGACATCATCAGTGTTTAGACAGTGGAATATGCAGCATGTTTTGTGTAGTACTAGTTGCCAAAAGGGACATTTCTTATACACATGGAATTGCACACACCACTCCTCTATACGCAGTCACACACACACCGGGCACTTGCAGAATTCAAACCCCTACCTAACTATGTTATGACTCTAGTGAGAAATGCATTAGCAGAGTGCGCTATTTGCATTACCGGGGGGATTGCTTTCTCCTGCTGTACTTATAGGGTGCTGACATCATCAGTGTTTAGACAGTGGAATGTGCAGCATGTTTTGTGTAGTACTAGTTGCCAAAAGGGAGATTTCTCATACACATGGAATTACACACACTACTCCCCCATATACAGTCACACACACACTGGGCATTTGCAGGATTCAAACCCCTATCTAACTATGTTATGACACTAGTGAAAGATGCATAAGCAGAGTGCACTATTTGCATTATTGGGGAGATTATTTTCTTCTGCTGTACTTATAGGGTGCTGACATTATCAGTGTTTAGACAGGGGAATATGCAGCATGTTTTGTGTAGTACTAGTTGCCAAAAGGGACATTTCTCATACACATGGAATTACACACACTACTCCCCCATATACAGTGACACACACACACTGGGCACTTGCAGGATTCAAACCCCTACCTAACAATATAATGACACTAGTGAGAGCCACATTAGCACAGCACGCTATTTTCATTACTGGGGGGATTGCTTTCTCCTGCTGTACTTATAGGATGCTGACATCATCAGTGTTTAGACAGTGGAATATGCAGCATGTTTTGTGAAGTACTAGTTGCCAAAAGGGACATTTCTCATACACAGGGAATTGCACACACTACTCCCCCATACGCAGTCACACACACACTGGGCACTTGCAGGATTCAAACCCCTACTTAACTATGTTATGACACTTGTTAGAGATGCAGTATTCAAATTAGTGGGTATAACTTCTGCTCCTGACATATGTATAGTGTGCTGACATCATTATGGATGAAGAGGTATGTGCATCTGTTACTATTCATCAGTAAGGGAGAGCATATCTATGCATTAACTTTGCACAGGCACAGTGGCCTACTGTACTGTGGAGGCAGACGCCAAACACACTGTGGATAGCCTTCTGTATTCCCTAGGGACAACTGTCAGGTATTGCACTCTACAGCCATATGTTTACCTGTCAGATGCACGTATCTGTTGCTCATATACTGTTTGTGGGTCTTTATTGCCATAGCCTTCCCTATCTCTATAAACAACATGTGTACTGTGGGAGATGTTTGCATATGAGTGGGATCCAGTACTTTACTTATGTCTCTGTTGTAACTTCACTGTGTGCACTGGGCAGATGTCTGTATTGTGGGAGGTTCCTGTGTTAACACATAGAAATGCCAGATATGTGTGTGCAACTGCTGAACTGTGACATGGCCTAAGTGTGTGAGCATGCCCAGTTCACAGTCTGTATGGCTTCTTGACTGCCACATCTCATTTATCTAAGTGTGCGAGCATGCCCAGTGTGACCTTTCCTTATGTTTGGATCTGTGGACCACCACATTTCTGTTTGTGTGTGGACGCCATCTATATATCACATGTACAGTTGAGTGTTGGACATCAGGTTGTGTTCTTACTGCCCAACTGCTGTGTGTCTGAACCTAACAGGCATTATGCTGTTCCTGCAGGGTTGCCATGGGATAGTTTGCATGCAGTTGTCATCATCCTTTCCTGCTGACCAAACAGTTGTATTGTTGTATAGTGTACTGGTGCAAAACTTTCACTGTGGTGGACAGTATGATAGGTTTCAGTCCTATCACTGCTTGTAATGTTTATAGTGAGCACACCAGACTGGTTGAGGGCCAGTTGTGCAGATATGACCATGTTGCATTATGTTCAGATATGGACAGCTTAGTACATGATTGTCTGACATTGTTATTGTATTCCACAACTTGTGTGGACAGTGACAAACAATGTCCATGTGCCCTAGTCCATTTGTAATGCTAGTCAGAGAGTGTTTATCCTTCAACACACATTTACTGGTGTTTGCCATGACATATGTCACAGTTAGTGTGCTGTGCCTCTGTCTTCCCATGACATACAGGTGATATCCAGGGTTCACCTGCCATCTCCCATCCGGTCATCATGATTCCTCTGGATGACAGTCACTGAGGGACTCCCTGGATATCCTGTAGTGGGAGTTTAGTCATGAGTGGAGTGAGCTTCTGGGTTGTGGACCAATCAGTACAGCATGTCCTGTTTATGTCTGTGCTGGGGTTCAGGCCTGTCAGCTGCATAGGTCACCAGCATTCAGTGTTTACATGGTGCGAAATGTCCATTGATACCAGGTTGGTCATGGCTCTAAACATCAGGCACAGTTCACCTCCAGCCAGGCAGTATAGCACTGTGTGGAGCTGCAGTTACTTTACTCAGGCAACACATGGCATCTGTTATAGGTCTGCAATCCTCCTGGTGGGTTATTTGTGTGGTCATTCCAGTTGCTGCAGGTGTCTGTTATGGTACATCCCACAGGGGCCATTGTACTCAATTGTGAGGCTGCAGTTTGTTTAATCAGCCAACACATGGCATCTGTTCGAGCTCTTTGATACTCCTGGTGAGGTACTTTTGGAGTCTTTCCAGTTGATGGAGGTGTCTGCTGAGGTACATCCCACAGGGGCCATTGTACTCAATTGTGATGCTAATGAAGGATGACTGCAGAGCCACAATGACCTCCCCTGATCTAGATCTGACTACCGTCATGATTAGGTGGGTATATGGTATGTTTCTGTAACCACTACAGCCACATGCTTGTCCAATGCAAGATATCTATCAACTTGTGTCCCCAGGTCTCTTATTACTTCTTCAGTACTTAATGGGTTAACACCTATGTGGTAATTGGTGGCACTTACTGTATACCACAGGGGATGACTATACACTTTTCTGCAATTAGCTTGCTGACATGGCTATGGCACCAGTTGTCTGTTTCTATGTGGCCATTTTGTGGGATGCTTGTATCAGCTGGAGGGTCAGATATGGTGGCCAGTTTGTAGTCTTCTGCAAACTTGTTCAGACACAGTCCTTCCATGTTGGCCTGTACCTATGGGACATATATACCAAACAAGGGAGATCCCAGGACCGAGCCTTGTGGGATGCCAGTTGTATCTGGTTTGTAGTCTGACATGGCTGCAGCATTTCTGACCATGTCAGTTCTGTCCTTGGGCTGGTTTGCAACCCCTCTACTGACATAGGGGTTTATATTTAAGCTGGTGAGCTTATCTATAATGAACACGTGGGGTATTGTATGGAAGCCTTTTGCAAGGTCCAGCTAGGCTGAGTGGACCACATTCCCCTCATCAATGGCCTTAATGACTGTTTCAAATGAGTCAAACATGTTTAAGGGGCAGGATCTGCACTTAAGAAAGCCACACTGGGTAGAGTCCAGTGTCAATAGGTCCCCAATATCTTTATGTCTGAGGTACATGCTGATCCTTTCCATAGCTTTTCAGACCAAGCTTGTCAGGATTCTGGGGTGGTAGTTTGCAGTATCCATTCAGGCAACACCTTTGTGGAGAAGGACCTCTGTTGTTGTACACTGCTCTTTGGGTACATATCCTGTGGTAAGGCTGACATTGAGCAGTAGTGTTATATGGCGTTCCATTCTTCTTGGAGTCCATGTTGGACTCCGCCCAGGACACCATCTTGTACCATTCATGCTGTGTGTTTTGCTTTGTAGATGCTGGCTGTTACCTCAGCATCTGCAATGTCAGGGGGCCAGCACTCTGCTGGGATAGATATTTGGCATTTGGGGGGGGGGGGGGTTGCACTGAACCTGTCAGGTTGGATGTTGGCAATGTGTGTGTGTTTGGTATATTGTTGGTATTATTTGAGTGATTCAGAGCATATCTGTGAATTTCCAACAAGGTTCCTACCATCAGTTAAGAAAGCCTTGTGATTATCCTTAGTGTCCTGTACAATTTGTATCTTCATAGGTTCATAGGTTCATACTAGGCTATCTGCCCTAGGGCATTTATAAGCCTAGCCAGAGTGTGTGTGGCTTTCGCCACCCCTTGCTATGTGAATATTATGGCCATTTAGGATTTACTTTACTGTGCCTTTGTCTAGATGTGACACAGTGAAGACCCCCAGTGTACATCTACGATCACCCATCCACTTGGCAAGATTCCTGTTGAAGAGAGTCAGTGAGGGGCTCTGCCTAACATGGAGTGGGATTCCGTTCCAGGGTGTAGGGAGCCTCTGGGTTATGTATCTGTCCCTCCAGCACATCCTATGTCATTATGTGTTGAGGTTGGCATCTCTCGCTCTCACAGCTCTGATGGATTTGGGTTTTCCGGGGTGGAGCATGTCCATTAATCCTGTGTTGGACATGGCCTTGTACAACAGGCGTACAACGCCTCTGCGTAGGCAGTATGTGACTGCATACAGCTGGGGTGTCTACAGCCAGGCAGCATATGACATAAATTTGAGACCCTTTATCCTCTTTGTGAGGTACCTTTGAGGTCTTTCTAACTGTTGCAGGTGTCGGGTGAGGTACATCCCAAATGAGGCATTGTACTAAATTATGGGCTTGATAAGAGAACAGTATAGGGGCACAATGACCTTTGTTGATGTAGATGTGATTCCTTTCATGATAAGGTGGCCAATATAGAAGGTCTTCCTAGCCACGTTGGCAATGTGAGTGTCACATGACAGGTTACTGTCCACTTGTGTCCCTAGGTTCCTGATTACTCCTTCCATACGTAATGGATTACCACCTATGCGGTTATTTGTGAGTACCTTGTTTGGTATTTGGTGAGACATTCATACTGTCCAGTGTCGTCAGGAAGAATGAGTGGGGTTCCTGTGTGTGAGAGTGTGGTCTGTAGCATGCTACAGACTGTACAGCAGTTTTGCCTATGGCTAGTTGCACATGGGTGGTCTCCAATGCTTCGTGCATTGTCAGTTACCTGGACGTGTGGGTATCTTTGCTGAATATGGATACTCCCCCTCCTTTTATGGTTTGCTCCATGTTTTGGGGCCAAGACGCATGATATGAGGTATAACCTGGTAGTGCTGGTGTGCTCTCAGGAGCCTTGCTGCAGGTTTCTGTAACTGCACAGACATCAATGTTCTCCATACTGGGGAGGGCCTCGGAAGCATGCATCTTGAGGTTTAGACGTCTGGCATTGGGCAGCATTACCCTTATGTTTCTTTCCACTTATGTTTTCTAGGGAGGTGGGTTAGTCTTTTCAGCCTTGCCTACAAAAGGCTTTATGGAGGTGGCAAGAGCCTTAGCCAATATCCAGACGCCCAGGGGTGACAGGTGCAAGCCATCCCTGGCAAAGCAGCATGGCTTGTCAAACATGACATCCCAAGCGGACAGACATTGGATCCCCTTGGAATGACACCAGTAATTGTGCCACTTGTTAGAGCTGATCATTCTGTGCTTGTACTGTGGCATCATTCTTGGTGAAGGTAGGGTGCTGCCCAAGGTCAGAGTCATACCGGCCTGGCCTACATAATCGGAGAGCTCATCTATGTCTCTTTTCATGCAGTCCAGGGAGGTACGTCTCAGGTCATTCACACCAGCATGGACAATGACTGCATCATATTTGTACTTGCTTTGGGGTGACCTGCGTGCTTGTGTTATGTGGCGTATTGTAGCAGCCTACAGGCAGTCCCTTGTTCAGTCTGGTGAGCAGGTCATCAGTGTGTCTGACTATGGAGTCACCTATTACAACTGTATCAGGCATGTTGTTTCTCCTTCTGGCCTGTGACTGTTTGGCACACAAGCTTTGTGTACTATGTGTTGCATGTAAAGTAAATTAATCCACGACCCAGAAGGTAGCACTAGAAATCCAAAAATGAATAAGGCAAGCAAAGATGCTGATATTCCTTCTTCCGCTGAAGCAGAAAATGAAAGGCTTCAAGTCAAATAAAATTTCTTATTTTATTAAAACGATCACAACAACAATTCATCAAGCACTTTCGCTCAGCAAAATGCTGAGCTTTTTCAAGATACAATCACTTCAAACTTGCCACTCTTTATATATGCACTTGGAATAAAAACAATTGTGCAATTATTCAATTAACTGGGAAAGAGTGTCTATTTAACTCCTTATTTCCCTTTTCACCCAAAGCATATTTTGAACCAGTCTTTACCAAATACAACTTGTTACACTTTTAAAAATGTATATGTATATGTATAAGGCGCTGCAATAATAAATTGTTGGTATATATAATAGTTGCCATAAAATATACATAGTTAAAAACGATATTTGAATATAAAATTTGTGCACTCATTTAAACATTTAGTATTCAACCCTCCCATAGAACAATAATAGAGGGAATAAATTACTATAATATATTATCTGATGAATTCATAACTAACATTTCATTTTTAAAATCTATTAATAATTTTTTAATTTATTGATTTGAATACATCATAATGAATATATCATAAAAAATATGTCATAAAAATATATATATGATAAATTAATATAATATATAAAATAATATAATATATTTAAAAAAAAAATTATAATGAATTAATTCTACAGATGTTAAGAATCAAAATTCATAATTTTGCCTTCCTTTGCTTCAAGATGCTGCTGATACTATAAGTGTCATTTAATCCTGGCCGTCTTCCCGCATCCAATCTCAACTGCCATATTAATTCTTTGAATTCCAAAAGGGACCCCCAATCACCACCCCTATTGTCCATTTTTACCTGTTCTAAAATGGTGAATTTATGTGTTGCATGTGCTATGTTTGGAGGTAGTGGTTGCTTGGGTGTCTGCTTTGGAGGCCTCTGTTGATGTGGTGTGTTCGTAATTAGAGCCTCCAGGAATGTTTTCTGTGTTTATGTCTTTGGTTTGCAGTTGTGATAGGTCTATGTGAGACTGGGTTTGTGGTGTTTGTGTGGTTACCTTCTCCTGCTGACTAGTTTTGACAGTACTGAGTTGAGAGAGCTCAGCCTCCGGTTTGGATAAATGATTGCATCTCTCACATATATTTGTATTTCTTGGGGGGAGGAGAGGGTTGTCTGTGTACATGCGGCATGTGTAACATTGCCTCAAGATTCACAGATTCAACTTGTTGTAGCTGGCCTTAGTGGATTGTATGAGTGGACAAATTTTATTGCCATAATACTGATCAGATATTACTTCCCTTTTTAGGTTTGCTCTATCATGTAGTAGCTTCACCATTCTCTTGCATGGTTTGGTAATGGCTGGGGTCCACCATGCCAGATGCCTTTGTGTATGGCATTGTGTCTTGGTTTTATTTGGGATTGCATGATCCATGCATTCCTGGCAGTGTTCATGGAATGCATGTATAACGGGTTCTGAGGTGTGTCCCATATTTTGCACAGGCACAGGGCCTTTACTGGATTCCACATTAGTTTGGAGGAGTGCAAAATTTGCTTTACACATGTTTTTCACTGGGGTGTTCTGGCCAGGGACTGTGGTCAGGATGTGTATATCCAGTGTGATTACTCTATGGTCTGATCTTACCAGTGAGGGATACACTTCTCATCTGGCCATACAGTACCCATGTTGCTGATTATCACATCCAGTATGCTCACCCCTCTTGTGGGAGTAGTACGTTGTTCCTGAGCATTTTGGTTTATGGATTCTAGGAACCTTTGTCCTAGGGTGTTGGAGCTAGAATAATGCTCCCAGTCTATGTTTGGGTATTTTCAGTCACCCAATATAATGTGGTTTGGAGAGCTTGATATATTCATGTATTCCAACATAGGCGAAGTGCAGTTCCTGGTGTTAGGACGGTAGTCTGTAGCAGGCTATAAACTAAACTGGGAGGCAGTTTTAGCCACTGTTACTTGACCATGGCTAGTCCATGCTGCTTCCTGTTGTGGTACTAACATGGGGGTGTGGTTATCCTTGACAATTATTGCTAGTCACCCTCCTTTTGTAGCTTGTTCCATGTTTTGGGGCTGTAAAGCACAGTATGAGGAGTAACCTGGTAGTGTTAGGGTGCTGTTGTGAGCCTTGACCCAGTTTTCTGTTACAGAACAGATATCAACATTCTCCATGCTGAGGGGAGTTTAGACTGCATCCATCTTGCTGTTTAGACTTCTGGCATTGGGTAGTATTACATCTTGGTTCTTATCCCTTGTGATACCTATGGAGGTGGGTTTGTGTTTTGAGCCTTACCTATTCAAGGCATGCTGGGGGTAACAACAGCCTTTGCCAGTATCCATACGGCCAGGACTGATAGGTGCATGCCACCCCTAGCAGGTGGAGCATCATGTCGTGCTCAGCATGTCATCCCAGGCTGGCACACATTGGATCCCCTTTGCCTAACAGCAATACTTCAGCCAATTATTGCAATTGATCATCTCATCTTCATATTGTGGCATCATGCTTGGTGAGGGTAGGATGTTAGTCAGGGTCATCAAGTTTGCATATACTACATGGTGTTACATTGCTTAACACATGGCAATCATGCCTCAGGTGGTGCTGCAGGGCTGCCTATGTTGGATGCACATACTACACTCCCTGTACATGTTTGAAAGCAGATTGTGTCAACTTAAGCATCCCTTTTACTATATGTGTGAGTCGGAGAGAGGTATCATTTGCAGGGTCCCTACTGAGCCAGTCTATGTGCTATGCGTTGCCGCTTTGCCAAGGCCAAGGCATACTGGGCACGCCTCCTTCTGCCTACTGGGGCAGGCTCAGGTTGTTCCTCCTCTGAGTCACGCTCTGCCTGTGATTGACTTGGCAATGGTGGGGGGCTGTTTGCCCAGCCCTATACTGATCCTGCTGCAGCTGTTTTCGCAGAATCATATTATGTAGCATAGCACATACCATGACAATTTGGGTACATGTAGTTGGTGAGTACTGCAAGGCTCCACCAGATGTGTCCAGGCACCGGAACCGTGACTTGAGCAGCCCAAACACATGCTCGATTACATTTCGTGTTTGTGCGTGTGCCTCATTATGGCGTTCCTGTTCAGGTGTGTGTGCATTTCTGATGGGCGTCATCAGCCACGGCTCCAGTGCATATCCAGCATCCCCTACTAAGTGACCATGTGGGATGTCCCCACTGGCAAATGTCTGGTACAGCTGCGTCAGATGCCAGATATGGGAATCATGGTAGCTTCCAGGGCAGCCAGCACACACATTCATTATTATGCCCTGGGCATCACACACGACCTGGCAGTTGATGAAGGGGAAGCCCTTGTGGTTAATGTAGGCCCTACCCCGCTCACCAGCTGGTGCTTTGATGCGTATATGCATGCAGTCTATTGCACCCACTACCTCAGTGTATTCCGCTATTGGGACCAAG
>NC_056747.1:988227279-988297279 GCF_019279795.1 Protopterus annectens
ATGGTAGCTTCCAGGGCAGCCAGCACACACATTCATTATTATGCCCTGGGCATCACACACGACCTGGCAGTTGATGGAGGGGAAGCCCTTGCGGTTAATGTAGGCCCTACCCCGCTCACCAGCTGGTGCTTTGATGCGTATATGCATGGAGTCTATTGCACCCACTACCTCAGTGTATTCCGCTATTTGCTGGAAGAGATGCATATTGCTGGCCAATGCCTCACGGGAATTGGGGAAATATACATGATCTCCAACATGTGCTGACATGGCATCCAGGAAATGGTGCAGTACCCTGGATGCTGATGCCTGTGAGATCCCTATCATATCACCAGTTGGTCTCTGGAAGGTACCTGTTGCTAGTATTCTTAAGCCAACACATACCTTGGTTAGCACTGGGATGGGTTCCCCTCTGTTGGTTCTGTGTGTGAGGCGTGGCCTGCACAGCTCAACAATTTGCTGCAGGAGGTCTCTGTCCACTCTATAGTGCTCCACTATCTCCAGCTCATGTAACCCCTGGTAGGTGATCCTGGGCCTGTACACTGTTCTCCGTCTCCTTACTGTGGGTTGTCTGACAGCATTTGCATTGTCACCACCCTCAGCAAGTCGCCTATGTCTCCTTATGACAGCTATGGCAGCCCCTAGCATTTTTGGTCTGAGTGAAGCTTTTTCAGTATTCACTTCTAATAGCTTACTCCTGTCTTGCAGTGTCTCTTGAGAGAATCATACTGCACTGCTGTTTGCAGACATTTAAGTGCTGGGCTGGGCTAGTATTCTGCCTGTGTGATTGCCTGCTTCTAATTGTTTTCACCTGCTAGCTCCAGCAGTATTCCCTGCTAGCTTCCTACTATTTCTGTTGCTTCCTTTTTCCTTTCTGTTTCCTCAGGGAGAGGCAACTCGAATACCAGCGGAAACACGCTCACAGTGGCTTACACTCACGCACACATGCTTACACAGTTTAGAATCTACGTATTCAGGTTAAAACGTGCACACACCAGCGCAAACAGTCTTACAAGTCTGCCTACAGGCTCCCCCATGCTCAGTCTACCTTACACGCACACACTGCCCTACTCGCGCCTCCTGGCGTGCGCACATGCGCATGCACGCCCAGCAAGAAACTTTGGTGTTGGCAACAGTGTACATCTTCCATTTCTTGACTTTCCCATGCTTATCTTGTGGCACTCCTCTTTCCATGATATGTGTCTGACATCTGTCACATAACACTGACCTCCAATGAACTGCATTTCTTTCTGCCATTCCCCCCTGTGATGTCACCTATCTCCTACTCTGTTCCTCCCCCTTATGTAACTCTTACACTACTCGGAATGTGCTCATTTGCTACGTGACAGTGGGATTCAGTATCCTAACACTCATTTACATAGGATTGCCTACTAATGCTTAGTTACATGTCTTAGACTCAGCTTCCCCCCTTAGCAACCACTAAACGGTGGCCATGTTGTTTATGGTCTGCTGGTCCCTGCATTGTATATCCATGCATTGCATAAAACCCACATTTGTAGGTTTATAACCTTACTTTTTATGTTTTATGTAGCGCAGCCCGTTTGCGTGGGGCTGCGCTGCGTTTAAACATCGGCGATCGCCAAAAAAAAAATAATAATTTTTTCTCATATTTGCATCAGGGTACCTTGCCAATGGCCACTGCTGCCTGACACATATGCACCCTTTATTTGGAGCTGACATGACATCATTGTGTTAATTGCAGAAACGTACTCAGTTGTCAACTGAGTACATTTCTGCAGCTAACACGACTCTAACACGGGCTGGTTTGAGCTTCATGGATTGCTAATCTACCTCATTTGCATGCCTTTTGGCTGCAAGTGGGGTGATTAGCATATCCATGCCCTGCCCGTGTAAGAGTCATTTTAGCTTTCTCTTACACGGGATTTCGGGCTGTTCCTGGATCGCGATGGCTGCATGGAGTCTTACACGGCTCTTAGACTCCGTGCAAGCCATCGTGAATCCTGCCCATAATCTTGTTCAAGCCCAGCTGCCTACATGAATCCAACATTAACTGCCACAGCAGTTCTTGTCTTTCCAATAATAACTGGAAAGGGCCCCCTCTAATGTCAGGTACAACCTGTTCAATGATTCTAAAGTGAAATACATGTGTTGGGTTACTAGCACAGTGTCTTGCCAAAGCATTGTCAATTTTTCCTTTACTAATACTATAGGTATGTTCATATACTCATTCCCTAAGATTTCTGTCAGTTTCCCGACATAAAATGCTGGGCAAGCTTGACTCTGGGTGAGGTAAACCACAGATTTTGAATTACAGTTGTATCGCCTATCGGTTTTATATGTCCTATTCCTGACAGTAAAGGTAGATCCAGAAGCCATGTACTTACAATAATTATAGGATTCACACTTATACATCCCCGGTATCCTATACACCCCATGTTTCTGTGTCTCAAAAATGGCCTTCATGTTCCTACCTCTTTTAAAGATTGTAATAGGACGTGTGCCTACGTTATCCAAAATCTCCCTTTCAGTAAGAAATAAATTCCAGTTCCTTACCAAGATGTTATTAATAGTGAGGGCATCCAAACTGAAAGGGGTAATAAAGCTAACAACGTAATCTCCACCCCAGGTTTCCTCACTTTGCTCCATCACAACCCCATCTATGGTGTCTAAGGTGTTACCATGCTTAGGAGTCATTAAAGCCCCTGTAATATCAGTTACTTTCTTATTAGCTAAGATGGGTCTATAGGTTCCTATTGATCTTTTATTTTGCACTTCGTGAGTAAGGTCAGTGATCATAGGTTCAGGGTAACCTCTTCATAGAAACATATGTTTTAACACATCACATTCTTCAAGGAAACCCTCTTCCTCAGTGACCATTCTTGCTGCTCGCACCAGTTGACCCTTAATAACTGATCTTTTTTGGTGGATTGGGTGCGAGCTTGTGAAGTGCAACAAAGAATTTGAATATGTTTCTTTATGGTAAATTCTCGCAGAGAACTGTTTTTTATTTATGTCTTTCTTCAAATCCACATCTAAATATGCAATCCTAGTTTCTTGAAAGTTACTAGTAAACTTCAAAAAACTAGTGGTGTTATTCAAGTAACCTATCAATTGTTCAGCAGCAGCTACATTCCCTTTAAAAATGACAAAAATGTCATCCAGGAATCTAGTGTAGATGTCAGTACTAGAAATAACATCAATACAACTAAAGATGTATTGATGCTCCCGATGGGCCATCACCAAGTTAGCAAAACTTGTTCCACATGGTGAGCCCATTGCTACACCCACTTTCTGTAAGAATATTTCACTGTCGAACATGACAAAGTTGTTTGATAAAATAATGTCAAGTAGTTCCTCAGTAAGTCTCACCTCAGTATTAGGAGCTCCATGCCACCTTAACCTATTTACCAGCCATTCTAAAACCTGTTTCACGTGGAATGGAAAAATACAAATCTACAATATCAGTAGTGAGGAAGTTCACTTCCGCACAAAAATCGTAAGCATTAATAGTTGCAAGAAATGCCCACGAATCTCTGCAAATATGTGTTTCTTTTTTCACATATTTCTTTAAAATAAAATCTACAAATTTTGCTATAGCATATGTAATAGAAGACCTAGCATCGACTAAAGCCCTAATTGGGGGGGTTACAAATACTTTTATGTATTTTGGGGATGTCAAATAGGGTGGGTATTCTTGGTACAAGCGTTGATAGGAAATTCAGTGTGTGCACATCTATCATCCCATCAATGAATAAATCATTCAACAAAATTCTAATACAGTTATATGCCAAATGCAGTTCATTCAAACTTGCTTTCTCATATATATTACTTTCTAGAACAACCCTCATTCTACTGTCGTAATCTCCAATATCCATAAGAACCAATCCACCCCCCTTATCAGGCTTTAAAATTCTTACAGGTAAAGATTTAAGTGAGTGCAATGCATCCATTTCCTTTTTAGTAACATTACAATTCTCAAACATGGTAGAATGGTCTGCTAAAGATCCGAGGTCAAATTCACACATATTTTCAAACAACAATAATAATTGGAGTGTAGGATAGGTACTTAAAACCCTCACACCATTATTCTCCACAGGGTTGTTACCAAGCAAAAGAGTTAAATTTAATTTGCGAATGTACAATTTCAAGTCCAGCAAAGTCCTAGGAAGGTTAAACCGTAGAGCGGGTACGAAAGTCAGACCCTTTGAAAAAAGTTCAGCTAAGTCCGGGTCTATAGCAAAGCTTGAAAAATTATAAATTTTAAAGTCACCTTCCTTGTTAACAGTTATTCTACATTTAATACTGTTCCCATAATCAATGGGCAAAATAAAAGGGCCAGATTTTACCTTTTCTTTTTGTTGTTCTTGTTGTTCTTGTTCACATTCGCTCCCCTTGTGTTGTAGCCCCGTTGATGGTTCTGCCCTCTGGTATTGTAAAAACCCTGCAACTCTTTATGCTACTGCTGAAAATCAGCTTTATTTGTATTAAAGTTGTTATTAGTTTTTTGATTTTGTATTGACTTACTCACGGCTCACGTATTCTACTCATTGCCATCCCAGCTGCTCGGACCTGGGTTCGGTGACGTCACTTCCTCATAGTTAGCTTCTGAGTTGGCATTGTGATTGGGCAGATTTACGTGTCCTTGACCAATAGCATTCCTATTTTGTGAATGGGGTGGTACAGGATATGCTACCCCTTTCTTGTAATCATTAAGGTCCCTGTTTAACTTTTTAATTTTAGTCTTTGTGCATTTAACAGTTTGTTGGTTAATGGATGTAAAAATTATTTTATAATCAAAGTGGTATCATGAAACATCGTGGTCTAACTTTATTTCAGTGTCTAATTCAGCAATCTTGGATGCCAGGCTATCTATAGTGATTTTATAATGTTTACACATCAAGTCAATCAATTCTAAACCATGCTTATTAAACATGTGAATTAGTTCTAAATGGAAAGCAGACCCTGCCTCCAGCCTTGTAGGGTATTGCCAAGACTGGAGACCTTTGGGTACAATGCCATCCTTGTCGCATTCACTGAAATAGTTAACCTCTACCTGCAGATTTTTTAGTTTTTAACATTTTATAATCCAATGTTTTCAGTTTAGAGGTTAATGAGACACTTCCCCCAGCCGGTTGTCCCTGATTATGTAGGTCCATAGTTTGCTTGAGCAAGGGTTGTTCCTTTAACCAACCTGAAAGGTCAGAGAGTCTATTAAGCCCTGAGGAAGCTTGTCCATCTAACACATTTGCAGTCAAAGGGCTCCGAATAGTCTGCGCAACCCCTAGGGATGATGCAGGATTAACCAGAGGTACCACACTATTAGGTGGATTCATGTAAACACCCTGCACCCTGTGAATCTACCTAATAGTGCAGTACCTCTTGAAGGGGCTAATATCATTAGCCCTACAATAATGGACTTGAGTAATACAAGAACAACACATGATCAAGCAAACTATGGACCTACATTAGCAGGACTCCAGCTGTGATCTAAACTTGGAATTTATGTTGGTAAGAATGGGAGAGGCGTACAGTAGGAGATAAGCAGTAGCAAGAGTGTCTCTGAAATGTTTTGGTCTGTAGCTCGTTCCAAATTTACTTTGTGTTTTTTATGCAGGTTTGGATATGGAGGTCAAATGTAAGTTGCTCTGTTGTGATGGACTGGACATTGGTGTAGGGTTCAAAAGCAATATTAATGTTGTTTAGTGTAAATATTTTGATGTTATCTTTGAGGGATGTTTGTGTTTTAGGGAAAAACAATAGTTTTTTTTTTTAGGATTGAGGAGAAGTTAGTTATTTATAAGCTAATTTTCAATGGAGATGAAAGAATTCTGAGTTACGTTTTGTAGTTTGGCAGGGCTATCAGTTGAACAGATGACAGTGGAGTAATCTGCATACTGAATCAGTGCGGCTTGCTGAGAGGATGTGTAAAGATCATTAATAAAATTACTGAAAAGAAAAGGTCAAGGATGAAGCCTTGTGAACCGATACAGATGGGAAGGAAAGCGGACTAGGCAAAGAGCCATTAAACTGACTGATACCTGTCAGATAGATTACTAGAAAACCATTTAAGACTGGTTTGAGACAGACTCAAGGAGGCAATTTTTCTAAAGTGAGTAGTTTGGAATGGGAGACTGTGTCAAAAGCCTTGGGACGTTTAAAAGAGGAAGAGACTAGCATATTGTTATCTTTGGCCTTGACAGTATCCAACAAAGCTTATTGGGAAAACTCAAAATTCATAAACAGAGTGTAAAGCTCAGACGAGACACTGCAACAGATTGTGAAGTAATGTTTCTTCAAATATTTGCAGCACTGGGTCAGAAAGGGAGCAACCTGGTGAAGCCGCTGAGTAAAGATTCTGCTTATTCTGGACATTATGTAAAACTGAAGAGCAAAAAAGCATATGAATATAAAATTAAGACATAAAACATCTGTTCCATATGCTTAATACTAGAAAAACATACCTGGTTGTTTGTCTTGTCAGATGTTTAACATCGTATTAAAAATTTACAGTATGAATGCAGAGATAAAGTTGGGATCATAGACTCTTAGTCTGATAATTTAAGTCCAAAGATTTGTAACTTCCAATATGGTGTCATTCCTGAAATGATTTGTGGCAAGCTCTGGAACAACAGGCAATTGGAAAAGGTCATCCTTCCCTGGTTTTGGCATTTCAAAAAATGTTCACAACAAAAAAGTGTGCTTTTTGGTACATATGACTAAGAAAAAGACCTACAATTGGACTGGAAATATATAAGTGTACTGTGGGTTTTGCTGCAAGCACAGGTTCAAGTCCAAGATGGTGTAATCTTCAGTTCAGGGAATCTTCTTTTTTTTAAAAACTCTTTATTGAATTTTCTTGAATGACATTTCCATTGAGTTCAAAACCAAGAACAAACATTTCAAAGCAAAAGAAAAATATAAGCAGATAACAATATCAAATATTGAGGAATATAATAGAATAAAAAGTTTATGTTATCATATATGATTAGCAAAAAAAAAAAAAAAAACTGAGATAAGTAAGAAATCATACCATAAACTATATAATATATACATATGTACTGCTTGCCAATAGAACACAACAGATATGATGTCATTGTGAACATACTAGATATGTAGTGATTAACTTTGGGGAAGTAGGAAATTCAGCGGAGTTATATCAAGCTGCCCAAAGTTTAGAACCAATAAAGAAGATGGGGCGGAGGGTGAGATGAACAAAAAAGCGCAGTTTTATGATTTAATAGTTAGAATTTGTTAGAAGTTGTTGCATTTTACTTCAAGATATGATCCATTAATGAATTCTAAAATTCAACAAAATGTGTGTTTCGTTTTTGAGTATGAATTAATAACGGTATTAGACCTTTATTCTTATAGGAATCAATCTCTCACAGAGCTGAGAATAGCATTGAACCTACCCAAACAATACCTAATTATACTAAGACAGACCAGAGACATGTGTGCCAGTGGTTCCCCTTTATAATTGTGAAATACTGACATCTTGAATTTCACAATTTCGTGACCATAAAGGCGAATTTCTAAAATGTCAAAAGTGGATAATTGCGAATTCAAATATTTCAAATTCGCGGTTATGGCTTTACGTTACGTGATGTGCCCTGTTTGGTTAGGATGTTGTTTGGTGTAGTGTATGGATTCACATAGAATCTAAGGTAAGTGAGTGTTTTGTAAGGGTTTTGGTTGGGAGTTTGTGTGTATGTGACATTACTTGTAAGTTGTATGTGTGGGTTAGGGTAGGAAGGTGAACGTATGAGTGTGCAATTGTTGGATGTGTTGGTGTTTGTCTATGTGTGATGTGTGTGCATGCGAGGGACTGTGGAATGTCTGGGTGTGAGTGTACTGTCTTTTACTGTTTGTGCAATCTCAGAGTTAGTATATATAAGTGGGGCGTGCATTGGGGCTTACCCCCTGCTTGTGTGTAGTGTAGGTATGTGGATGTGTGGTGCTTTGTTTTTGTGTGTTTGTTTTGTAGTGTGGGTGTTGTGGTTTATGTGTGGTGTGTGGTGTACGTTGTGTGTTCGGGATTTGTAGTTTGGGGATTATGAAGGTTCGGTGTTTGAAGGTTTCACCTTCATGGTCACGAAATACTGAAATTCAAGATTTCAGTATTTCGCAATCATAAAGGGGAGCCGTACCAGTATACGAAAAAATCCTACAATTACACAGAATGACATAAACTCAGTCAAAACACTCTGGTCTCTACTAACACTGAGAAAGAAAATGATACCCAACTCATACAAACTTATTTTATCAATAAGGTACCAGGAAGAGATACTTTTCTCAAAATATAGGCGTGGTATAGACCCACTAATTTCTAACAACCAAATAACCAAATCTATTCAAATGACCAATAAATATATTCCCTTCAGAAAACTGAGTTACATAAAGTTTATGATATTAAGTTCAGGAAATCTTCTCTGTTGAGGATGAGAAAGTTTCCCTGAAAATTATATCTAAAGTCCTACAAAAGATATAAATTGAAAAACAATAAATGAACAATTTGGGTATGTTACAGTTATTGATAGAAGAATACATGGATCTAAGTCTCAGTCAGGAGCAGATGATGCAAAACTAGGAATAGGAAGAGTGACTCAAGGGGCAGAAAGGACGAGAAGGGAAAAAGTGAGGGTCACATGAATACCACAGCATGCTGAAAGTAAAAAATGTATGAAAGTTTTTTTTTTAAATGACTACGACAGGACTGAACTTAGAGTAACACATGTAATGCAGGAAAATATGAAATTAAGATGTCAGTGTACTGAATGCTTAAAAAGTATATTATACTATGAACGCATTTTAATCAAAAAAAAAAAAAAATATATATATATATATATATATATATATATATATATATATATATTTGGCAATCAGACTTTTTTAATTGATAGTTTTTAATGGCGAGTATAAGAAAATGATTCGTTTTTAGATATAGAAAGATGTAATGCATCAAATGTCATTGAACTGATAGATAAAACATTTCACTGCAGATGGGCCCATTGCGAAGTACATGAAATATACATGTACTAAAGTATAGTAAACATTACATGAGTACAACTGCCATTATATACTTGAACACAAATATGTATGGGATGTAAAAAAAGGTCAAACTACTAGATTACTGGTTTTGCATTTGGACTAGGAAAGGAATCTGCCCTAACATATATATATATATATATATATATATATATATATATATATATGTGTGTGTATATATATGTACAATATATATATATATATATATATATATATATATATATACATACACACACACACACACATAGCTGTGTGTGTGTGTGTGTGTGTGTGTGTGTGTGTGTGTGTGTGTGTGTGTGTGTGTGTGTGTGTGTGTATATATATATATATATATATATATATATATATGTGTGTGTGTGTGTGTGTGTGTGTGTGTGTGTGTGTGTGTGTGTGTCTGTGTATGCATGTATGTGTGGATCCCTGTCAGTTGATCAAACTTTCAAAACTTTGAAAACCAGAATGTTCAAAATGTTGAAACTTTGAATTAAAAGTAAAAAAAACACACTAAAATAAAATAAAACAACTTACCTTCACATTTCTGCAGGCGGTTAAGCCCTCATGCACCCCCCACAGCCCTTGCTACTTAAATATACCAACTCTGAGATTGCACTACAGTGAAGAAATGGCAAATCCTGAGTTCTGCACTGTACGGAAATCTCAATGCAAAGTGTTCGATGTTTCAAATTTACGAACATATGGTCTCGGCCATATGGTCCTCGAAGTTTTGAAACTTCGATCAACTGATAGTGATCTGTATGTGTACATATATTTATCTATGTTTATATATATATATATATATATATATATATATATATATATATATATATATATATATATATATTATATGGGTTCACTTCATAATGTCCAGATCTGACAATCTGGAAGCTCTGAATACCGATGCTGAGAAGTTCAAAATTGCGGAATCTTGAAGACTGGTAATGGAGTTTGCCATACAATGTGGAATAGGAACTTTACAATTCTCTTCACTGTAGTGCGTTCTCAGAGTTGGAATATTTAAGTTGCAGGGGGTGTGGGGGTGCAGGGGGCTTGCCTCCCTGCAAAAACGTGATGTCTGATGTTTTGCTGTTTTAGTTTTTTTTTTTAATTTCGACATTCCGCAATCTCGAAGTTCTGAGCGTCAGTATTCAGACCTTCAAGATTGTGAAATCTTGACATTATGAAGTGGACCTATAGATATATATATATATGTGTGTGTGTGTGTGTGTGTGTGTGTGTGTGTGTGTGTGCGTGCGTGCATGTGTGTGTGTGTGTATATATATATATATATATATATATATATATATATATATATATATATTTCTATACACTAATTCTGAGTTTGCTGTAACTATAAGGCAAGGGAGTACTTGGTGTGATTTAAAACAATGGATTTTCTTCACTCAGAAATACTGTATCATCAGAATTTGTACATGACGTTAGTTGGACTATGGGGACATAACCTCCCTACTCCCCCCTCCCACATTAGGGATTGTTTGTGATTTTTTTGTAGGGAAGTATGCTTTCAATTATTCACCATGAACTATAATTTCATGCCTTCATTGTTTTTTATTTCCATTTGGAAGAGTTTGCATGTATGAAAATTGGCACTCTTTCTTTCAGACTACTTTAACAACATATCACATGTGTGTGTAGGTAATAACAGGTTTACCCATGGCAGGTATAGTTTGATCAAGAGGATGAACATCAGTGCCAGCTGTGGGTAAGTGCTGCATTACTGACACCTGAATAATAACATATTCTTATTTTGCAATGGCATTGATCACAAATGAAATACATTGCCTATTTATTATCTCACTATATAATTAGGTTTTATTTATTTTCCTACTTATTTTCTTAACGGTTCAAGTTTCTAGGGGGTCAAATCGCCTGTCACAGCAAAAGCAAGTCTAGTTCAGTTCATTAACATTCAGACTGCTCCTCTAGCAATACTGACCTCCCATAGCCTCAGAATTACTGCACGAGATCACTATATTTTCAATTTGACCATCAACAGACACTAAAGAAAAAGTCATTAACATAGATTATCTTAGCAGCATGGATTTCTCTCCGTATGAGCATAAGATCTTTAACTAAATTCACAGCATTCAAGAAAAAAGTCACAATTGAATATAGAATTAATCTGCGTGTGTTTTGTAGATATGGGATAGTTAGCCTAACTTCCACAGATGCTCTGCCTTTCTGATTAAGGGTACCAACCACATGAAGTACTGGATAATATGAGTTCATACTTTCAGTAATAATCCCAGTAACACATTCATATTTACTCAGCTGAATCAAACTACTTTCTCTTATTCCTAGTCAATTTTCCTCTAAAGTCTTCTTTTCTTCCCTCAAGCTTGTCTACCTGAACTATTTAAACTAAGCTTTACCCTCAGTGAATTCAGTTTATTTACTGGTCACGCTAGATTATGAGGCTACTATTGAATGTGTTAGTGTTTCCAGAGTTGAATATTGTTTCAGCTTCCATTTAATACATATACTGTTGTAAAATGTTGTGTAATGTATCTTTGAAGAATAACTATTCTAAGCACAAATATTTAGTTTGTATTTTAATAAACAGAAAATTATAGCTGGCAGGTGGGGGCAGATATAGTGAGGTCACTAATATTATCCTAATATACAGGAGTCCTGTTATGTCCTCTTTGCCTGGTTTGCATTTGTCCCATTTACTGTCATACCCAAACATGAAACCCTGGAAGATGCTTAGCCTACATCAGAGACCAATCCAACAGTATAATCAAACAGAATGCATTTTTAAAGGGGACGAGGAAAGGAAGAATATTGATTTTCCTCCTCACTTTTTTTTTTGTAAAAGACTTACTCCAAATATGTTTGGTTTGTTCCTAAGCCTACATTTTTCAAATATGACAGCAAGTCTCAACCAGCAATGCTCCAGAAAAGATTTTCTAAATCAGTTATTTATGAATATGGATACGTACAGGATAAGAAGTATGCAGTAAGACTTACAGTCATTTTCTTTTAAACAGGGCATATGTATAACCTGGATTTCACTTTGGTTCTCCACTGAGCTTGAGTTCTCACCACACAATCTTTGCTGCTCATTCCTAAACTCAAGGGATCAAAGGGTTTATGTTTCATTATCAACCAAAAGGCTTGAAATATGTGATGTGGGAAAATATGTTAAAGGTTCGTTACACAAGACAGAGACATTGTAGGGAGGTAAGTTTGCAATACTATGAGAACATTTAGTTGGTATTTGTAATCAAAGGTATAAACATTAACAATTCATGTGGTTAGTGGTAAGCTCACCTTTTGAAGCTGTATTGTTTTGACTGAACATTATGTGCTTTATGAATGGATTTTGCAAATGAAAGACATTGTAGATCAGCAGTCCCTTTTTCTTGTGGGATTTAAAACTCTGCAGATGCCTGATTACATTTGAATTTAATCAATAAAGTACTAGATTTTTCAAGCTATATCCTTGCAACTGGTAAGTGATAAATATAGCTAGCAGAAAAACTAGGAGCCATAAAAATAAGAAACCTGCAGGCCACAGAGACTCCGACAGGTACAACAGCCAGTAAATGTGCAGTAAAATGCAAAACAGTACAAAAACAGTGCATTACTGCTTTTGTTTATTAATATAAACTTCTTCAGATAAAACCACACTGAACTCCATTTAAATAGTAGCAGGTAAAAGGTCACATTGTCAAAGATCGCATGATAAAAAAAAAAAAAAAAAATCACATGATAGAAATCACATGATCACTTTGCTGCTGAGCTGTAGGCTTTACTTCTTAAATGAGATTTAAATAACATTTAAATATTTATTAAACTGAAGGCTTTACAGAGATAGTTTTATTTAAATGTTACTTAAATCTCATTTAAGAAGTATTTTTTTTAATTTGTTTTGTCACCTTAATTTTTTTGCTTTGCCTAAAGCTCCACAACCAGGTAAACGTGATTTATATTGTGATTGTTTTTACAATGTTTTAGAGACTTTCACATGAAATAAACTTATAAAATGTTTATTAACCTTTCCACCCATTATTTTCTTCATATTCTGAATTCATATATCCATCTATGCTCATTGTTCGAGTTTGGAACATAACATTTTACAAACATTTTGTGCACTTTTTTGTAATAAATGGTCAAAATGACTGTTCAGGCATTAATTTATACTTGATTTAGAACAGGTTTAATGAAACTTTACTGGCAGAAAAAAATTGGGCAGAAACAGGTTAAAAAGATTAATTCTGAAAAGAATGTTTTTTTCAGCAGCTACTGAAAAGAGTGTCAGTGGGATTCTTACCTTTCCTTACATTTCTATCCACTGCATGACACACAAAATATTTCTCTCAGCCTGATGACCCTTTCCAAAATCTGCTTGGTCTTCATAAATATTTTTTGGGAATAGGGGTTTAAGTCTTACATATCATCTACCCAAGAAAATCTTATACTCACCATAGAGCAGTAACAACGGGTGATAACTATTTAGGGTGCACTAGGTCCTTATTCATCTCCAGCACAGGAGAAATTAGAGCATCAAAGCTTGCTTCTGTTAAGGTGACACTATTTGTTCCTTATTCACAGCAAACTGACCTGCCTGAAAAAGAAATCCAAGAACAGTTGATGAGAGCTGCTCATATAATTCTACTAGCAGATTATCTGGACTTGGTGCTTTTCAATTTTTAAGCTTGATTGTACTCTCTAATAAACTCCTCTTTGCCTCTAAGAACTTTAATTAAGATCTGAGCCTCTTCATTCAAGCAATCTCTGGAAAAATATTTTCCATTCAGAGTTAGTGGAGAACGTGAAGTGGGAAAGGAAAAGTCCAACTGCGCACTTTGTCATACTACATCATCAGAATTTCTAGACTTTCCATCAAAAAGTTTGAAGTTATATTAGAACCTATTTTTTAAGGGAGGTCTGAAAGTCTTCCCTCGGCTGGCCAGCTTAATACTAAAGTTGTAATCTGTCCATGGCAAGCTCATTTCCCTGTTTATGTTTATCTTCTGTTTTCTTGTCCAGCTGCATCTGCCTGATATTCCTTGTTCCTACTGAGCATGTACAACGTTTCTTGAGCAGTATGGAACTCATGTATCCATTAATGTTGTAAAACTTTATTGAGGATCTTAAGAATGTAGGGATATAGCACCTAAATGTATCCCATAACATTATGGATGTATAAACCGGCATGTTGTATACCTGTAGGAGCTGTTATGAGGTGCTCTGTAGGAAAGCCTTAAATTCAGAGCACAAGTAGAATAAGGTATGAGCTTCCATATTTTAGGAAGATGATAATCTGATCTAGCTAAAACTATTACCAGTCCCATGTGACTTGAGTAGGATTAGGAGCCAGCACAAAATCTTAGGCATTAGCTAAAACAGTTATATTCATATAACATCTACATATCCTGCCGTAGGTTTACCATTGAAATGTCGTTGTGCAATTGCACGGCTATGAAGTATTCGAACAACAGATGTTCGAATACTTCATATGTGTGCAGGTTACATGAGCAAATGTCATTTTTGCGAATGGACTGTGCATTCGCAAATATAATGTTCTCCTATGTAAAGGGATTGCGGTACAGTGCAGTTAGGGAAATACATCCCTTTCCTCACTGTAGTGAGATCTCGGAGTTGGAATATTAAATTAGGGTGTGTGTGTGTGTGTGTGTGTGTGTGTGTGTGTGTGTGTGTGTCTATGTGTGTGTGTGGAGGGGGGTTGCAGCCCCCCACAGAGGGGTGCAGGGGGCTTGCCCCCTGCATAAACGGGATGTTAGATTAGCTAGTTAGGGAGTTACAGGAAGGGTGGGAGTGCTGTCAAGTGCTGAAAATGTCGTGATCGACATTTTCGGCATTAACAGCTATTTTGCTAAATTAGGGACGTTAGGTAATGTGTACTTTCGGCGAAATACTTTGCTAATAAGTACACTTTTTTTTTAAATTTCAAGATTATGATAGTAAACCCCTGCCATATCTATGGTGCCTATTTCAACAGTGCATGAAGGTTCTTCTTGAGTCACCTTGCACTGGCCCTATATCCCTCAGCTCTAACTCTGACAACAGTTTCCCTACTAGCATAGAGGGGCTGACAACTGTTGTTTGGTCAGTGCATTAGTACCAACGCCATCAGATGCAAAATTAAAATCACCCATGACTACTAAGAAGCCATGCTTGTTTATAATATGTTGAAGAGATTACCTGTCCTAGCTTGTACTAATTCCTAGATGAAGATATGTGGAAAAAGGTTTTAATTCTAGGATAATATCTAAAAATTAAAGCAGCTCCAGCCCTGTTAAAGCCTTCAAAAGTATTTAATATATTAACATTCTGTGTCCTTTCATGTAACTGTCATCCCACTCTGTATACCTGACAAATGAAATTATGCTATTAACTCATAAACACTTCTAGCCAAATTGGCGTGTTCTTCAGGGAAGTGGTATATTTCTTGAAAAGCTAATACATCAATGGAATATAACTTTAACCATCTACATAACATTGTTAGCTTAATCACAGAGTTAAGATATAAACTTGGGAACCCCATGCAGGTTACGTAGTAGCAAAATCTTCCAGTTTATTATCCTAATGATGATCAATTGAGAGTTCATTCCGGTTACTGACCATAACCTTCTAACAACTTTATAATCAAAATGACAAAGCCTTGTCACTTATTTTACAATAGGAATGGCAATTATTCAGATTTACTGCAAGTACTAATTGACAACACATATTGTTTAAAAACTATTCCCCGGATTTACAAAGCCCATTATAACGTGCAGGAATAGTTTAAGAGCTATTTTCGGCAATATGGCCGACATACGACATATGACCATGTAAATGAGGGTGAATTGCAATCCAGGAAGGAGGCAGCAGTCAGTGCAGGACAAGTGCAGTCTGCAGAAATGTACTCAGTTAGTAACTGAGTACATTTCTGCAAACAACAAAACGGAGCTATGACATCACCAAATAAAGGCTGCATAGCATTGATGAAGCATGCCAATGGCCAAGTAGAAGGCCATTGGCATTACAAAATGTGTAAAAAAAAATAAAAAAAAACAACTTTTAATTTACTTTCGCCGATCTTGCCTGTTTAAGCATAGGGCAGCTGCAAGCAAATGGGATAGAGGGGAAAATAATAAAACAAACCTAAAATAAGCATTCTAACTAAAAGCAGTGTTCAGTCGTGCAAGTCAATGGCAGGCATAAGACAACCTGGCCAGTGAGTAATAGTTGCTAAGGCGGGAGGCTCAGTGTGGGACATGTAATTATGCATTAGCAGGCAATCCTATGCAAATGAGGGGAAGGATAGTGAATTCCAGATTTCCCCAGGGTGTGAGGCAGGTCCCAAGAGTGTAAGAGTAGAAATAGCTGGGTGCAAGACTAGGAGATAGGTGACATCATGTGTGTGGGGGGTGTCAGGCATACTGTAAGTGGATCAGAGCCTTGTGGCCCGGGACTGCTCCTAGCTTAGCACAGCTAAGCCAGAGGTGTGTCTAAACAGCCTAGCACTCCTTACAAAGTGTAAGTGGGTGTGCGCACTGTGCATCGGGTTTCACAGGAAGAAAAAGGAAGTTAAACCAGGAAATAGAAGCTCTGTGCACATTTGAGCACTCTGTTTGTGCAGCTCGCACACAGGCTTAAACAGGGGACAATGAGAAGGGAAAACAGCAGTAGGAAGGCAATCAAGGAGAACTAGCTGAGCTGCCAGGTGAAATGTATCAGAATCAGCTAATTATACAGGCAGCAGACCAGCCCAGCCCAAAACACCACTATAAACTAAACACCTCCCCCCTGGTTTTTCCACACTCTACACCACCGGTGTATACAAGCGGGGACATTTTAAAAAACAAACCTACAAAATGAGAAGGGCTGCAGCAGGCAACATAGAACAACATGTGCAAGAGGCTGAGGGTGGTGAGAATGTGAATGCTGCCGAACAACCCACAGTGAGGACTCAGAGAAGAGTATACAGACACAGGGTAACCTACCAGGGGATACATGAGCTGGATATAGTGAAGTGCTATAGTGTGGACAGAGACCTCCTACAGCAAATCATTGAGCTGTGCAGGACACACCTGACACACCACATTGGCCAAGGGAAACCCATCCCAGTGGATACCAAGGTATGTGTATGCCTAGGAATACTAGCCACAGATACCTCCCAAACCAGAACTGGGGATATCATGGGCATCTCACAGGCATCAGCATCCAGAGTATTCCACCAGTTCCTGGATGCCATGTCAGCATATGCCAGTGAGCATGTATATTTCCTCAACACACGTAAGGTGTTGACCAGCATGATGCATCTCTTCCACCAAATAGCCAACTACCCTGGGGTAGTGGGTGCTATAGACTGCACACACATACACATCAAAGCAGGGTAGGGCCTACATCAACCGCAGGGTCATCCCCTCCATCAACTGCCAGGTCGTATGTGATGCCCAGGGCATTATACTGAATGTGTGTGCTGGCTGCCCTGGAAGCTATGAAAATATATGGCATCTCAGGCAGCTGTACCACAGATTTGCCGATGTGGACATCCCCTATGGTTACCTAGTGGGGGATGCTGGGTACCTACTGGAACTGTGGCTGATGCCACCCATCAGAAATGCACACACACACACACACACCTGAACAACAATGCCATAATGAGGCACATGCACAGGCCAGACATATAATAGAGCATATGTTTGGGATGCTCAGTTCATGGTTCCGGTGTCTGGACACATCCAGTAGAGCCCTGCAGTATTCATCAGCTACATGTACCAAAATTGTTATGGTATGTGCTATGCTACACAATATGATCTTTCCAAAACAGCTGCAGCAGGAACAGCATGGGGCAGGGCCACACAACCCCCCACCAATGCCAAGGCCCATACAGGCACAGAGTGACTCAGAGGAGGAACAACCTGAGCCTGCCCCAGTAGGCAGAAGGGGACATGCCTAGTATGCCCTGGCCTTGGCAAAGAGGCAATGCATAGCATATGCACTAACACAGTAGGGGCCCAGGGAATGACACCTCTTTGACTCACACAGACAGTAAAAGGGATGCCAAACATGACACTACCTGTGCCCAACCATGTATAGGGAGTGTACTATGTGCATCCAACATAGGCAGCCCTCCAGCACCATCCTCATGTCTGGCACACCCTCAAGGTAAGTCAATCAACCTACCAATTACAAAATGGAGTATAATGTGTCCTTACCTGTAGTTATGGTATGGATGTGAACATGCAAGGGAATTGGGTGTCCGAATGTCAAGGCAGCAGACAGTAGACAGCCATAGTGGCATCATGACATCTGTAACACATACTGGAGTCACCATAGTAGCCAGTACTACACAGGATGACAAAACCCACTGCAGAAAATGGCCTGAGCGACATGGGTGTCCATAAGAGCCACACATACCAGTCAGGAAGGTTCACATACCCAACAACAGTCTTAGCCAGCAGGACAGGTGAAGACTAACACAAACAAATTCTGTACTATGGCCTCTGAATGTGCCCTATGGGTAACCCCCCCCATGCCTACACAGACAGACCACAGCAGGCCAGGCAGTTGGATGTAAGTTGTGAAGGCTAGGAAGTCAGAAACTAATATGTAGGTAAACAAATCTAGGATCTGTAGTACACTGGTAAGCCTCTAGCCAGCATGATAGGTAAGACTACAGACTGAAATGGAGTACTTGACATACCAGTACAGTCCTAGCAAATGTGTACAAGTGTCAGGTGCACCCCCCATCCAACGTACACTTATAGTAACAGTCAGGTGTGCCCCCCCACTCCTGTGTAGAGCAGTAGAAACAGTCAGGTGCCCCCCCCACTATGCAGAAATGTAGAAACAGTCAATGGCAAATGACCGATGGATACACTGCAGACACAGTATGCTACCTGTCAATGTACAGCACAAAGGACAGCATCACAGTACAAACTACCTGGACATGATCCACACATGCAACACAGATGACCATACTGGGCATGCTGACACACTTAGAGGCATGAAGCAATGTCAGGCAACAACATACAGAGAGGTCATACTAGGCATGCTCACACACTTAAACACATGAAGGCCATGTCTGCAAACAACAGTGGACCAGCCATATTCGGAAGTCGCACTTCTCAGTGTAGACACATGTCAGTATGCACCACTCCTGCCTTGCACACACAGTGGATAGGAATACAGACAAATATGTAAGGACAACACACTATAATAAGCCACAGGTACATGGACATAGATGTGTGGAAGAGGGTGACCATGACAAGGATCCATGTGGGCCTGTCCCAACCGGCACAGAGCCAAAGGGCCCCCAACACATGGGGAGTGAATGCAACTCACTGCGGATACTAGCCACCAGTACCTGTCAGCATGAAAGACTATGTGATGCACATGCCAGCTGTGCAACAAGACTTTACAAGGAAGTAGCCATCTAGTAGCTGTATACAAGTACCTGTGACATATGACCCTGTGTGTGCCCACATGTGGCATGTCAACCCCTACATGAATGGGGTATGGCCCACGCACACACTGCACTCCCCATAGCAGTAGTATGACAAGCCTGCTGAGGTCAACCAACGTGAATTACACTTTTGGGAGAGCTATAGCTCAATAATATGCATGGCGCATCTCATAACTGCGTACTGCTGTGGTGATAGACTAGTTAGGTAGTATTACTAACCCCAGACCTGTCAATTGTGTGACTGTGTATTTGTATGCATGTCTGTCTGTCTCTGAATGTGTAGACAGAAATGCCTGTTAGGCTACTCACACTCCATACAATACAAATACTCTACTTTGGCAAGGCTGCTGATGTCACTCACCTAGATGTACACCTCTGGGTAAAGTGATAGCCCAGTAATCACCATAGCACGTTCTGTAACTGTGTTCTGCTGTACTGTGATTTAGAATGGTAGCAGCATTCCATCTCCATCTATGACAGTTCCAGAAGTTTTGTGTGTGTTTCAGTGTCTGTGTATGGAGCAACACATGATAGGCTAGTCACTCGCAGTGCATTAAAAATGCCCTACTTTGGTAATCCTGCTAATATCATTAATTGTGAAATACACCTTTGGGTAGGATGTACTTCAGTAATGTCCACTATAACTGTGTAGTGCTGTAGTGTAGTAAACTAGTTAGGTAGGGATTCTACTCCCAGACATGACAGGTGTGTGTGTGTGTGTGTGTGTGTGTGTGTGTGTGTGTGTGTGTGTGTGTGTGTAACTTGTATCCTGTGTAGAGGTGGTTGTGAGTGTGTGACACCTGTGGGCAATGTGGAGGGGTTTTGCTAATTTAATTTATGGTGGCCCTACTATATATACCAATGTCAACCATACAGGGATAACAGATGTAAATAGCTGAGAGGCTGGGGTGCAAAGCCATACCCACACATGTGACATCAAGGCCAGCCATTCACAGTTAGCAACCCCACTGTGCCTTCACATGTGACTCACAATGGACATACCATGCTTGACAACATGCCCTGTATGGACAGATGACACTGACGTCAGGGAATGCTGTTAACATGCTATCAATGTAGGTGTAGGGTAAACCTGCTGACCATTGCCAGTCCCTGCCACAGGTGGGCAAGACTGGCACATCTGATTAAAACCTATGTTCACAGCATGGGCCAGACACCCCAGGTACAGTTCCACATGTCACTGTACATGCATGTGGGAGGTGTGCACATCCTAGACACCATCCAAGTCATGGACTAGGGAACACATACATGGCAAGTGATGCACAGCATTGACCACACACAATAGTCACCCAGGTGACTGGATGAGGGATGCAATACTCACCTGTGTGGGCAAATGCAGAAACTATAGGCCTGTGCCACAATGCAGACCTTTGTCATGACCTTTGTCATGTGGCCTGATGCCAATGTATACCCATCACCTACCCTTGTATAGCCTGCTGGCACTGTTGGCCACCACACACCCATACAGACATCCACCCATGCATGTCTGAACTGACACCCTGTGTGCTCGTGTGTGTGTTGTATGGTGCATATTTCCACATCCCCATGCACTACTCCCCCCAGGGCACAGTGAAGCATGCTGCCTGTCTGACACCCCCTTATACTCACTGCCCATATGACCTCCATATGATCCATGTGGTGCATGTGTTCCCTGCACATTGATGTGTTGTGGTAATCCCACTAGTGAGGAGTTGCACTCCTGGTCCTGCCAAGTGTGTTAATGTGTGAGCGTCCCTGTGTGAGTGTGCCTGTGTTGATGCTGGCACCTGTTCATGCAGACAGGCATGTGTACATCACCTACTGTATATCTACCGTATCCCTGTTACAGATGTCACTCACCATCACAGTTTGGTCTGATGGCTCTCTGTGGTATGGGATATGTGTGTGTATGTCCCTACAAACATAACGGTATCACAGCAACATGTTGATACTGGCTCTGTATATGTGCTGTCAGCCACACCTCTGTCAACCTTTGTACATATGTCATGCATGAAGTGGTGCATATGTGCTGTAGTTTCATCATATCTGCTAACAAGTCAGTGATATTTCAGATTGCTACACATGTTATGTACAGTAGGGGATACATTTCATACCATAACCTGGACATTCTGTGGATGTTTGTACAGTACTGAGGTTTGTGTAGTGATGGTGAATGTTGGCAGTGTGCGTATTGTTAATATGTACTGTGGCCTGTGTACAGACTGTGGTAGATGTCATTGTTCTAGCTCCCATTCTCTCTGATGTTACATGATGCCCCACTGTATGGTACCATTTTACCGTTATGTTTGTAGGGCCATACACACATATATCCCATACCACAGAGAGCCATCAGACCAAACTGTGTAGCAGCCCAGTATATCTAGGGTCATTCTGTGAGTGGTACATATAAGGATGGTGTAGGTCAGATAGTCCATATACTGTACTATTATGCTAGCGTACCGTATGTGGCTGTGGCTGTGTTCACATTGGTTGTGGTTATGCACTGCCACACAGGTGTATCCTACCCTGTGCTGTGACATGGCTGTTGAGCCTGCTATATATGCAGGTACTGTACGATGATAACCTTAGGATGTCTGTCAGTAGCCAATGGCACACATGTTATGAGCAGATATCTCCTTCCACACACACCATGTCTGTGAAAATAATCCCAATGACAGTAGAAAATTTCTATTAATATACCTGCTATACATACCTGACATCCCATTGTACTACAACATTGTGACTCTAGGGGCTTGGCTAGGGCTCCACTCCATGTCCAGGACATATGGTGAAACTATTTGGACATGTAATTATCCAGATAGCCATATATATCTGAGTACACATGTGTAGTACTTCCAGTTACCACTGTCATGGCAACCACCCACTATGAATCCCTACATCATGTGGGTGTATTCCCTGTACATTCCCTGTGTGATCTACATTCCCTGTGTGATAGACATCCTGTGTATGGGCATCAATGTTACAGACAGCAGGTAGCATTACCTCTTAAGGAGAACCTGCACACTCAGGGCAGCCAAATATATGTAGGAGGATCAGGACATACAGACAGACTGTGAGCAGAGTGGTGTAATGCTTTGCATAGTACTGGTGTTACAGGGTGTGTGTGAGTACATACTAGTTTACCTTGAACAGCAGTCTGCCTGCATAGCTCACTACTGTGGGCCTATCCTCTAGCTGGCAGAGGTGTGCCTATCATGTGTTGTCTGTCCACTACACAGGTCCTGTGTTGGATATTACACTGGCAGTGTGTGTGCTGCATGCTAGCAGTACATGGCTATATCCATTTGTGTCCCTGATGTCGAATTCCTGCATAAGGGTATTTTGCAACACATCCTGTAACACTACCATGCTCCAGGGTGTGTAACTGCAATATTGTGAGTATGGCCCTGTGTTCCTACCTTTGTCCTCCACATATATGGCAGGCTTTGTCTTGCTGTCTTATGGTTAGGGGTTGTCAGGTAAGGCCTATCATTAATTACTGCTAGCATTCCTACTATCATTCCAGTCATAATGTGGACTCCCACCACATTTGTTGGTCAGGGTCCATACATGTGACAGATACATTGACATAATGAATGTCTCCCTAGGGCTTGACTACAGAGTATAATTGGAGGCTGCTGAACTACACCTCATATTGTTGATTGTTACTTATCGTGTAGGCAAATACTTTGTCTACTGTTGTACGAATTGAAGGCCTTAGCCTGGACACCATAGTATGTTATATATCCGCACTGTCTGCATCTACTGTTTTGTGTGGGCCTTGCATCCATCACTGGTTATATACATCAACATCTATGTGCTGTCAGTAATGGCAGACATTATTGTATGGTACACAAATAAAGGTTGTCTGTGTATACATACCTGTGTGTCATGTCATGTCCTTTGAATTGTGAGTGGGTATATGTGTAATGTAAGTATCCCCTTTGTGGGGCTGGTGGCCACACTACACATGTCACAGGTACCAGTTACAGGGCTTGTGGCTGGGGATATACATTGCACCCAGTACGTCCACACTACTTCTACATATGTATGGCTACTAATACCCTTTGTCTGTGTATATGTGTATGTACCCATATATCTCATATATCTTTTCCATCTCAATATATATATATATATATATATATATATATATATATATATATATATATATATATATATATATACCTGCACATGATTGTCAATGTATAGATGTGTGTGCATATTTGTACCATTGCAATGTGTACCCCTTCAACATTGTACATTCCCTGCAGTACACTGGCTTATCTCCATGATATGTTACAGATATTGCCCTGACATGTACAGGTGACTTGGATTACTGTTGGAGCATTGTAGATGTGTTGTGGTGGGTTCTGCCGGTAAGTACTGCATGTGCTGGATATTAGATTGCACAGCATATCCGTTAGGGCTGGGGGGGGTTACACGGCAGTAATTACCAGGTGTCCCTCATATGTGCCCCCACCCCCATTAACTGTGCTCATGGTCTGTTATGTAGTACGGAGTGGACCAGGAGTCCGTTCCCATGGGGAAATCATATACACATGGCTATCTGTATATATATATATATACACACATATATATATATATATATATATATATATATATATATATATATATATATCTGCATAATTATATATGTGCCACCCCGATATGTAGAGGGATAGAACTGGACATTGATATAGCTCTTGCTATGTATATGTATTCATATATATATATATATATATATATATATATATATATATATATATATATATATATATATATATATATATATATATATATATATATATATATATATATATATATATATATATATATATATATATATATATATATATATATATACACACACACACTGAACATATTTGTCTATCTATGTACAATTGCTATTATATAGTTATTTGTGAGTCATACATACAGGGTCAATATTACCACAGCAAAAAACCCTATGCGCGAATAGCGAAACATTGACCCCTATACAGCGAACTGCAAAAATCCCGAACGCACTAAACGGTGAAAAAAAATATATTGAACTGTCATAGTCGGCTGACCCCACCACCCGCTACATACTACCTACCCAAACAAAATAAATAAACCACATACATACACTAACCAAACCCTACTTCTAACCTAAACTAAAGCACCAAAACCCTACCTCCAACACTACACTAAACCCCACAAACACAACTATCTATGCACTCTCCTTAACCCCTCCCTAACCCTAAGGTCTGTAACTACTGCACACATCCCCTACAGACATGCACCTGAACAAAATAAATAATACATATACATACACTTAAAAAAACCCTACACCTAACACTACACTAACTTTTACATACATCACCTATCTATGCACTTACCTTAACCCAAATCTTAATACTAAAGTCCTGTCTATCGCACACTTACCTTATGGAGCTATACCGCAGACAGAACAACCAAAACAAATTGACATTTTGAAATCTGCGGTTTTGAATGTTTGGGGTTTACATACTTCACGTAGTATGGTTCGACATCTTCATATTCACCTAAAGGGATTTTCGATCGTGTAATAGGAACCCATACATACATATATATATATACCTATTGCTGTATATCTGTCTACATTTACAGGTATATATCTGTCAGTATGTCCATGCAAGTTCGGCCTATATGTGTGGCCTGTACCTCATTCTCTTGGCAATTGACATGGATGACCTTAGGACTGAGGTCAATCATTCATGCCTACACATATGTGTTTTAGACTTATCATCTCCTTTAATATATGTGTTCTACTACATATAACTGTGTAACTTGCAATGTTTTAAGTGTAGTAGAGCAAGATATGACAGATATCCCTATATGTACCCACATTACAGCGCACTATGTCCGGGATTCATGCATCAAGAGGTTGTGTGGTGTGATATTACTACATTTCCTGTGCTGTTGACTAATTGTGCTGGATAATATGTATGTGAAATAAGTGGGTATGTACATCTGACATGGTTTACTGGTAAATCAGATAGTGTATGATGTGCAGGGTCTCAGGTTTCGGCCTTGCTGAGGCTGTATATTTTGTTTCAGGGCAGAACACCAGCTCTCAGATACAGAGTCAGTTAGAGACATTTGAGTGGTTGCACATGGGTGTGCATGGGTTTGCACAGAGCTAAGCAATGCTAACCTCCGGTTGTGTTTTTTTACACTCAGCTAGCATCTACTTAGCTCAGTCTATGTAGGCAATGCTTACCCCCGCACAAATACACGTACACACACTTACACCTGCTTATCCATGTGTTCTACTGCTGTTATGCACTTACACCTGCTTACTAGTGCCTTAGTCATTATGACACTTCACATGTGCACTTAAGGCAGTACTCCTGTGCGAATATAAATGTTATTAAGTAGGTTGTACAGCACAACGATGTTAATATACAGATTTTATATGGTAAATAGGATGTGCTGCAGTAGGACTTGACCTGGGAATGCGTGCGCATTAGGCGGATGCTCTGCCCACTACAATATTGCTGTTCTGCTTCATTTGCATATGTCTACCATAATGACATACCCGTGTTTCCCTCCCCTGACCTCCGAACTCCACGTACATAGCATCCATCCATTCCCCAGTTGCTAGCCCTGCCATACCATACCTCCCTACATTTCCCTCTCTACACGTCTCTGTACTCCTCCAGTATACTGTCCCAACCCAAGCATCTGCAGGCTCTTTATCCGTTTAGTCCATGTACGTACCAGCCTTCCCTTGATCCTCCTCCGATACTGGTGGAGAAATTGATGTGACCCACAACTGTTGATACATCCCACCAGGGATGAACCTGTTGTTGTGCCAAGAGTAGACCTAGCTGATCTACAGTGTGTCTCCCACTGGTAGCATCCTGCCAGGGTTATGTGTAGCAGCGGTTTGCTCACACACCTGGCCAGCCTTATCTCCCGGTTCCATGGAACAAACGCCCCAGGTGTGAGATACTGTGCATGAAGAATGCTCACATGCCCCACGTTGTGCACCATATATCCTTATTCCCTTTGGTATTATGCATAACTACTGTTCTCACAGTATGAGTGGATAGGCACTGTTCTGTGATGCACATAGACTGCTCATAATACTGTGGTTGAGCAATGGACACGTGTGCTGGTATTAATCTACACACTTATATACATTACCTATACTGTTGGATGACTGTGCTGGATGATGTGTTAGAAATCACAGCAGCTGAATGAATATCTGCCATGGCTTAGTGGAACTCACGTCGACTATAGTGTGCAGGGTCGGGGTTTTGCAACCTGGCAGTGCAGATTATTTTGTTAATGGCCACTACAACTGCTGTTGGCTACAGAATGACCAAGACACTGTAGAACATTTGTAGGCGGGTATGCACTGGTTTGCGCAAAGCACAGCATAGCTGACCTCTGGTTGCATCATCTTGCACTGAGTTAGCCTCTACACTGCTTCACCATTGTGGTAATCCCATACTGGCAGCCAAATAGGCTTACACTCGCTTGCTCCCGCATACACACGTGCAACTTTGTGTATTTAGTTCACATTTGTCAACTAGGACAATCCGACTGTATGCTTGTCCATTGTCAGTAGTGGCCCGGGGAGTAGAGCTCCGCATTGATCCCAGCTACTTATAGTTTCATAGTTTCATATTTTCATAGTATAGTACTAGGCTATCTGCCCTGGGGCATTTGTAAGCCTAGCCATAGTGATGTGGCTTTTGCCACCCCTTGAAATGGTACAAAAATGTACAGAATAAATCTAGAATACTGTGCCTCTGTCTAGTAGTGACACAATGAAGGTCCCCTTATATAATAGAATTAGTTTACTGTGCCCCTGTCTAGCAGTGACACAGATGTGACCCCTGGGGTAAACTTATGATCTCCCATCCACTCATCAAGATTTCTCTTGAAGAGAGTCAGTGAGGAGCTCTGCCTAATACAAACTGGGATCCTGTTCCAAAGCATGGAAAGCCTCTGGGTTATGAATCTATCCCTCCAGCATGTCCTATTCATACTTGTGCCAAGGTTTAAGTCTTTAGCTCTCGTGGTCCTGATGGATTTGAATTTTTTGAGGTGGAGCATGTCCATCAGATCCTAATTGGACATGGCCTTGTACGTCAGGCAGAGATCACCTCTGAGCAGGCGGTATGCTACTGAATAGAGCTGAAGTTTCTTTAGTCTGGCAGAATAAGACATATGTTGGAGACCCTTGATCCTTTTGGTGAGGTACTTTTGTGGTCTCTCCAGCTGTTGCAAATGTCGGGTGAGGTACATACCAAATGGGGCATTGTACTCAATCATGGGTTTGATGAGGGAGGAATATAGGGGTACAATGACATCCTTGGATCAGGATGTGAATCCCTTCATGATGAGGTGTGCAAGGTAGAATGTTTTTCTAACCACTTTGGCAACGTGGGTGTCAAATGAGAGGTCGCTGTCTACTTGGGTCCCTAGGTCTCTGATTACTTTTTCCGTACTCAGTGGGTTGCTGTCTATGTGATAATTTGTGGGTACTTTATTTTTTCCAAAAGGGATGACTATACATTTTTTGGCATTTAGTTTTAGGCCGTGACTACGGCACCAGTTGTCCATTTCAGTGAGGCCTTTTTGTAGGATGTGTGTGTCTGCTGGTGTATCGACTATGGTGCCTAGTTTGCAGTCATCTGCGAACTTTGTCAGCCACAGCCCTCCCATGTTTGCTTTAACATCTGAGAAATAAATGCCGAACAAGAGGGGTCCCAGGACAGATCCCTGTGGGACACCACTTGTGACTGGCTTTGAGTCTGACATTGCTCCAGCGATTTTAACTTTATGGGTTCTGTTCTTTAGCCAGTTTGCAACCCATCTAGTGACATAAGGGTTTACTTTTAAGCTGTTTAGCTTATCTATGATGCCTGAGTGAGGTATTGTGTTGAAGGCCTTAGCCAAGTCCAGGTATGCTGTATGGACTGCTTTGCCCTCATCAATGGCTCTAGTGACTGTTTCAAAAAAGTCAACCAGGTTTAAAAGGCAGGATCTGCCCTTTACAAAGCTGAACTGGGTGGGGTCAAGTGTCTGTAGGTCCCCTATGTCTCTGTTTATGAGTTCCATAATGATTCTTTCCATAGCTTTGCAGACCAGGCTAGTTAAGCTTATGGGGCGGTAGTTTCCAGGGTCCGTAGAGGCACCCCTTGTGGAGTGGCACCACTGTTGCTGTACGCCAGTGTTCAGGTACATATCCCGAAGTAAGGCTAAGGTTAAATAGCCTTTTTATGTGTGGGTTTAGCTCCTCTTGGAGTTCACGTAACACGCACCCTGGGATACCGTCAGGTCCCATTGATGCTGTGTTTTTTGCTTTGTTTAGGGTGGTTCTCACTTGGACATCTGAGATGACAGGGAGATTACATTCAGCTGGGATAAGTATTTCTTCTTTTGGGGTGAAGGAGGGGAGAAATTTGCACTGAACCTGTCAGCCAGAATGTTAGCAATATCTGTGGGTTCAGTGTATTTTTGTTGTTGTGAACCAACTCTGAGCATATCTGAGGGTTTCTGCCCAGGTTTCTAACATAGCTGAAGAAGGCTTTGTGGTTATCTTTAGTGTCCTTAGCGATTTTTCTCTCAAAGTTTGCCTTGGATGTTTTTATGAGAGAACATAGTTTTCTGCTAATGTTGATCAGAGATGTCTTCCCTTCATGGGATTTTGCTCTGACGTGCAGTAGCTTCCTTCTTTGTTATACAATTTGTTTATGGCTGAGGTCCACCAGACAGGACACTTACATTTGGTGGAGAGGGACTTGGATTTGTTTGGGATTGCATGATCCATGCATTCTTGGAGATGTCCATAGAAAGCATTTGTGAAGGATTCGGCATTGTGGGATGTGGTATCCACTGGCACAGTGGGCTTAAAGGATACCATCTCAGTCTTAAGAAGAGTGAAGTCTGCTTTTGAGAAGTTTTTCACTGTGGTCTTTTGTGCTGGGGTGGAGGTGGGATATGTATATCCAGGGTGATTAGTTTGTGGTCAGATCTCACTAGTGAGGGTATACTTCCGGTGTGGAGCATTTTGTCCCCATGTTTGTGATGATCAGGTCTAGTATATTATCTCCCCTAGTGGGAGAGGTGACTAGTTGTTCCAGTGCATTTGAATTTATGAATTCCAGGAACCTTTGGGCTAGGGTATTAGGGCTAGAATAATGTACCCAATCTATGTTTGGGTAGCTGAAGTCTCCCAGTATGATGGTATTTTGTGATACATTCATATCCTCCAATGTCTTCAGGAAGGCTGAGTGGGGTTCTTGAGATTGGGAGGGTGGTCTGTAACATGCTACCAGTTGTATAGCAGTTTTGCCTATGGTTAGTTGCACCTGTATGGTCTCTGATGCTTCATGTGTTGCTACTAACCTGGAGGTGTGGGTGTCTTTTATGAATATGGACACTCCCCCTCCTTTTGTGGTTCGCCGGTTTTGGGGCGAAATGCATGATATGAGGTATAGCCTGGTAGTGCTGGGGTGCTCTCAGGAGCCTTGAACCAGGTTTCAGTTACTGCACAGACGTCAATGTTCTCCATGCTGAGGAGTGCATCAAGTGCCTGCATCTTGAGATTTAGACGGCGTTGAGCAGCATTACCCTTAGTTTTTCCATTTTTGTTTCTAAGGAGGTGGGTTTGTCTTTTGAGCCTTGCCTAAAAAGGCACTATGGGGTGGCAAGAGCCTTAGCCAATATCCGGAAGCCCAGTGGTGACAGGTGTAAGCCATCCCTTGTGAAGCAGCGTGGCTTGTCCAACATATCATCCCAGGCAGACAGACATTGGATCCCCTTAGAATGACACCAGTACTTGAGCCAATTGGTAAAGCTGATCATCTTGTCTTTGTATTGTGGTATCATTCTTGGTGAGGGCAAGATGCTGCTCAGGGTCAGGGTCATACCAGCCTGGGCTACATAATCGGAGAGCTCCTCTATGTCTCTTTTCATGTAGTCCAGGGAGGTACGTCTCAGGTCATTCACACCAGCATGGACAATGACGGAGTCATATTTGTACTTGCTTTGGAGTGACCTGAGTGCGTGTGTTATGTGGCGGATCCTGGCTCCCAATAGACAGCTCACAGTCACCTTCTCCTTGTTCAGCCTGGTCAGTGGGACATCAGTGTGTCTGACTATGGAGTCACCTATTACTAGTGTATCAGGCACTGTGTTTGGCCTTAAGGGCTGCGATTGGTCGACACTGATTTATTGAAGTATTTGTTGCATGTGTTTTGTTTTGAGGTGGTGGATTTTTGGATGTCTGCTTTGGGAACCTCTGTTGTTTTGGTAAGTTTTTTATTAGAGCCTCCGAGTATGTCTTTGTGTTTTTATGTGTTTGGTTTGCAGTTGTGGTAGGTCTATGTGGGACTGGGATTGTTGTGTGTGTGGTTGCCATCTCCTCCTGTCTGGTCATGCCAGCCCTGAGTTGAGAGAGTTCAGCCTCCAGTTTGGCTATATAGTTGCATCCCTCACATGTATTTGTGTTTGTTGGGAGGAGGAGAGGGTTGTCTGTGTACATGAGACAATTGTAGCATTGTCTCAAGATACCCAGATTGACCAGCTGAACTGGAGACGGTGCCAGTAATCTACCACTCGACATGCTAGAACAGTATAAGGGAGTGGTATACCTTTAAGGGAAGTGGATATTCACAGGGGTGGTAAGTAGATGTAGTGCTTTACTTAGTACGAGAGTGCTTACTTAGTAGAGAAGTATTGAGAACAAGTGCTAGGCTTATAATACAGTGAATAGTCTGGTTATAGTAAGAGTAGAGCTTCCTTAAGGGAAAATTTGAAGAGCAGACTTGGCGGAGCCAGAAAAAGTTTAACCTTGTTTAACTTGGCTATGCTATGCGCTCAAAGCCGTGCAAATGCGGATTTTAAACCGTGAACTGCAAAAGAGCTAGAAATGGTCCAAAACAACCAATTACTACAGCTTCTTGTGCTGAGGTCACTTCCCCCCCAAGGACAGGTAGGCTGCTCAAGGCCCCCCACTCCCACTGGTGAGCAAAGAAACTTCCTTCTATCCAAGTAAGGTAATGGACAACACAGGAACTACACCACAGCCCAGAATACAGCAATGCCTGTAAACTGGTCTAAACTAGTCGATGAAGGCGGGAAAACAAGGATTTTTTTTTGTTTTTTTGTTTTTTGGTAGAAACACACAGAAAATGCAGAAACAGTGGTAAATTAGTTACACAGGCTAGCACACTTTAGTGGGCAGCCTCCACAGTTAAATTAAACAAACAAACAAGCAAACTTTCGATCAAATTTGACTAAAATGTAACTAAGTGCAGATTTTAAAATAATGCAGCAATCAGTTAAAAAACAGTTCAGGCTAGTTCAAGGTAAGCTGCAGAAGCTATTCCAAGTGAAAAAAAGCAAAGATACTTAAATCCAGAAGGTAGTCACTTTTCTGAGTTCCCTGCTGCTAGAACCACTCTGTAAACCCACGTGGAGCTTGTCTGAGCAGTATAGCCAGAAAAAATTAATCCAATTAATACTGGGGTGTTCACATTCATAGAGGGTAACACATGTAACATAGCTACATCCCCCATTCTTCATGCTTAGTTTATGTTAACATGTCGGTATTATCCATGCTTAGGTCACGTTTACATGTCAGGTATGACTGTTGACAAAGGTCAGTTTAAGGTGAAGTTGGATTCCTGTTTAACAGGTCTGGATGGGTTACATGTAGGCATTCTGGGTAGGTGTAGTTATTCCATACCTGTGTGGTACAGTAGAGGGGAATAGCTAAGGAGTTGGTAGGTAGGTAGTGGGGGTGACATTGTAAGTGTCTAGTAGCCCGTAGGTATAATTGGATGGGGAGCAATAGGGAAGGTTTGTCAGATGTTGGGATTTGTATGCGAGGCAGGACAAGAGGTGTCGGTTTCACTAGCTGATACAGTGATATAGAGTGTGAGTTGGGGGGGGTGTTTTGCAAGGTGGTGAGCCTGTGCTGATCCAAGTGTGCTTGTGGTGTTCCTTCATGTGTTATTTACATGTATCCTGTGGGACAGCTGTTATACTACATGTGGGTTGGGGTTCCAGATACTGGCAATATAGTGGGGGAAGAGGCTGTCACTTATGTGTAACCGTAAACATTAATAGAAATGGAACAGGGGGTGATAGGTATGTGATTTGCATAGGGCACAAAGGGGGGAGTTAGTCAGGGAAATATCCAGGGATGTGCAGGACAGCTGCAGGGAAGGTCCACAGCTGGCCATGTTGTCTACAACAATAGCTGTGCATATACACTGCATTTGGTGTTTGCGTTGGACACTAACACCCCTGGGTGGGTTTGTAGACTACAATAATACCTTGTGATGCGAATTAGATCGGCTTACATGCCTACAGTGGGGTGTTGCGACCATGTGTTCGTAGGTGTTGTGTAGTACACATATGTATGCAACAACACATATGGTTATACCATACTTTGCCATGTAAACTGGACTGTGCTGCGGTGGGACCCATATCGGAAATGGCTGCCCATTAAGCAAAAGCATGCCTGTCGACTGTACAGTTTCTGCAGTCTGTCCAGAGTTTGCTTCATAATTTTGGTGTGTTCCTCTTACAATCTGCACCTGTCTGGCAAATACCTGGGAAATGAAGTCATTAAATACAGACAAGTATTTGGGTTTAAGACTCCACATCCTTCAGATGAGGCCTTCTAATGTAAAACCTATTATTCTATCAGCTTTCCAGCTTTCTAAGGTTGTAAGTGGAATATTTAATTTCTATTCCTATTTGTCCCCCCAATGATTTAGGTTCTGTCCAGAGGTTTTGCTCTTAGAGGTTGAGAGGTATGGATGGAAACTCTGCCCAATTCGCAATATTACTTACATCCCCGGGGCGGTCTGAATACAACTGCAACAGCCAACACCTGCATGCCTAGGCCCATAATTGCATACCCATAGTTCCCCCACCTGCCCCTTCTCTACAGCACTCATCCTTACTATGGGTGCAGGTGGGGTCTAACCACACTACTACACACTGCCCACTCTCCACATCTCGGGAACAATGTCGTACATTGTCTTTACCCATTGGTCATCAGACATGCCCAACCTACTGGTCCGTGTACATACATGGCCTGGTTAGATAAATTGTTACAGGGACTGACTCTGATCATCATCAATTTTCGGGGTGTCCCACAAGGGACACTGATGTCGTTGTTTCAAGATTAGACCTGGCGGGTCTCTCCCATTGGTAGTATGCTGCCTGTAGTCTGGGAAGCAGTGGTGTGTTTACTTTTATCATGTGTTTGTATGTTTCACTTGTCTAGCTGGGGGAGGATGATGCTATGTGTTACACGTTTGTTGACTGGACCCCTCACCCCCATTGGCATGGCCTGTGATCATATGTAATTCTTAACTGCTGTATCAAATCCAAGCTATATATATATGTGTATGTTTACACACACATATATACATATATATTTCTACATATCTCTATACACATGTATGTGTGTGTATGTATGTATATATATATATATATATATATATATATATATATATATATATGTATATAGAGGTACACTCTACCCACTCCCCACAGTTTGCTGGAACCCAGCTATGTTCCCGAATTCAGATGAATGAATCCTTTTGGAGGTCACTTAAGTTTAATCTTTTCTGGAATACTCATTTTAGATCCTGTCAAAGGTATTCCATTAGATTAAAATAATTAAACTTTTGACACAAAACTTTTGGCTGTTTTCTGCTCATTACACAGATTCTGTCTCTTACTGTCATATTGTTTTTATGCTGTAAGATACATATGTCTAAATATTTGAATAATTTTAATAATGCAAACTAAAGAAGAAGAAATGGTTTACTGAAAAATTACTGAAAGTTTTTTTGTTTTTTTATTACAAAATTTAAATAAGTTACATGGCACACAAACCTGGTCTTCAGGACCCAAAAGAGTTGCTACTGATTTTAACAAAATGAATCTATGTTCCACAGATGCATGAGATGACATGGAAAACTCAGCAATGTAATTAACAGCAGCTGACTCATAACCTTGAGATGAGCTGCCAAAAAGGAATTCAGCACATTATTATAATGAACAAGCAAAGCAGACAAATAGTGCAGTGCAATAGGGCCGTAGGTTCCTAGTTTTATAGGTAAGGACTAAGTACACAATCTTCAGACCATTACAGGGCTAACAATACATTATATTAAAAAGTTCACTCCAGTCTCGAGGACAATACAAGATAGTCTGAAAGGTGAATTTGAAACTGCCAATCCAGTTTTCTAGATTTATTTTGAAGTTTGCTCTTCTTGATGTATAGTGGAAACTTGTACTAGGGGTACACTGAGATATGCATTTATCATGTCATTTTAATTATTTATCTTTGAATGAAAGTTAAGTATTTGTGGAACCATCTGTTCTATGAAGGAAGAGAAGTCAAGAATGGTCAGATTCTTCATCTTTTGCATCACTTTACTTGAAGACAGAAAATAAAAGATAACAGTAGAAGAGTAATGCTTAAATGCAATAATTGCCTAATCCTGATTGGAGCCGTACAGTTTGTATTTCATTACTAAGATCATTCCAAACTGTTGAACTATTCAGTTGTTTTCACTTTTTAAATCAAAAGCCTACTGATAACTGAGTAATAAAAACAAACATTCTAATACAAGGCAGAAGAGTCTCCATATACAAAAATGACACCGATCTTTAGTTTAGTCCTCGCTTAGGATCCTACTCAAAGTAATGAGACATTTTGTACATATTTATAACATGTGAGTTCTATTTATGGTCACAAAGGCTCTTCAGATGGGTTGCCTTCAAAACATCTAAAACCCATAACATCTAATTTCATAACATTGAGACCAGAACATCTAAAATCCATAACATCTAAAATTCACAACATCAAATTTCATAACATCTAAAATGTATAATATGTAATAGTGTATCAGCACATATGTAAATGTTATAGTTTAATCTGTTAATCTTGTGGTATCACTATGAGATGTTGTAGTTTTCATTTCTATAGTTATTATTTATATAGTGTAGGAATTAATACTCTTTATATGGTGTTTATTTTGCCATTCTGTATGTATTTTTTAGGTCATACAGGTAAGTGATATAGACATTCTCTGAGATTTACGAAGCCCATTATAAGCATGCAGGATTAGTTTAAGAGCCATTTTCGGCAATATGGCCGACGTGTGATCCAGGAACAAGCTCCCGGGACGTGCACGTGAGCTCGTAGGCTAATCCTGCCCGGACTGAGCACCTGTATGCAAATTACCCTCATTTGCAGTTAAAAAACATGCAAATGAGGGTAATATGCGATCCAGGAAGCTGGCAGCCGTCTGTGCAGGATGAGTGTAGTGTGCAGAAATGTACTCGGTTAGTAACCGAGTACAGATCAGCAATCTACAAAACGGAGCCATAACAGCTCCAAATAAAGATTGAATATCATTGAGGGAGCATGCCAATGTCCAAGTAGAAGGCCATTGACATTACAAAATGTAAAAGAAAAAAAAATAAATGTTTAATTTTATCTACGCCGATCTCGCCTGGTTAAGCATAGGGCAGCAACACGCAAACGGAATCGGGGGGAAATTAATAAAATAAACCTAAAATGAGCATTCCAACTAAAATCAGTCTTCTGCCATGCAAGAAAATGGCAGTCAGAAGACAACCTGGCCAGTGCGTAATGGTTTCTAAGGGGGGAGGCTCAGTGTGGGACATGTAATTATGCATTAGCAGGCAATCCTATGCAAATGAGGGAAGGGTTAGTGAATCCCAGATTTTCCCAGGGTGTGAGGCAGGTCCCAAGAGTGTAAGAGTATAAATATCTGGGTGTAAGACTAGGATATAGGTGACATCATGGGGGGTGTATGTCAGGCATACTGTAAGTGGATGGGAGACCTGTGGCTCAGGATTGCTCCTAGCATTGCACAGCTAAGCTAGGGGTGTGTCTAAACCTGCCTAGCACTCTTTACAAAGTGTAAGTGGGTGTGTGCACCACGCACCAGGTTTCACAGGAAGAAAAAGGAAGTTAAACCAGGAAAAAGCAGCTCCGTGCATATTTGAGCACTCCGTTCGCACACGGGCCTAAACAGGGAGGCAATGGGAAGGGAAAACAGCAGTAGGAAGGTAATCAAGGAGACCTAGTCGAGCTGCCAGGTGAAATGTATCAGAATCAGCTAATCACACAGGAAGCAGGCCAGCCCAGCCCAGAACACCACTATAAACCAAGCAAACACCTACCCCTCCTGGTTTTTCCACACTCTACACCACCAGTGTATACAAGCAGGGAAATTTTAAAACTAAACCTACAAAATGAGAAGGGTTGCAGCAGGCAACATAGAACAAAATGTGCAAGAGGCTGAGGGTGGTGAGGATGTCAATGCTGCTGAACAACCCACAGTGAGGAGACAGAGAAAAGCGTACAGACCTAAGGTAACCTACCAGGGGCTACATGAGCTGGAGATAGTGGAGCGCTATAGGGTGGACAGAGACTTTCTACAGCAAATCATTGAGCTGTGCAGGCCACACCTGACACACTACACTGGCCGAGGGGAACCCATCCTAGTGGATACCAAGGTATGTGTAGGCCTAAGTATACTAGCCACAGGTACCACAAACTCAACTGGGGATAACATGGGCATCTCACAGGCATCAGCATCCTGAGTATTCCACCAATTCCTGGATGCCATGTCAGCATATGCCAGTGAGCATGTATATTTCCTCAAGCCACGTGAGGTGTTGACTCGCAATATGCATCTTTTCCACCAAATAGCTAACTACCCTGGGGTAGTGGGTGCTATAGACTGCATGCACGTACACATCAAAGCACCACCTGGTGAGCAGGGTAGGGCCTACATCAACCACAGGGGCATCCCCTCCATCAACTGCCAGGTTGTATGTGATGCCCAGGGCATTATACTGAATGTGTGTGCTGGCTGCCCTGGAAGCTATGACGATTCACACATATGGCAACTGACAAAGCTGTACCACAGATTTGCCGATGTGGACATCCCCTACCGTCACGTAGTGGGAGGTGCTGGGTACTGCTTTTTAGGATACTCACACTCCATACAATACAAATACACTACTTTGCCAAGGCTGCCGATGTCACTCATCTAGAAGTACACCTCTGGGAAAGTGATAGCCCAGTAATTGCTGTAGTGTGTTCTGTAACTGCGTACAGCTGTAGTGTGATTTATAACTGTGGTAGTGTTCCATCTCCACCCATGCCAGTTCCTAATATGATCTGTGTGTCTCAGTGTCTGTGTATGGAGCAATGCATTATAGACTACTCACTCGCAGTACATTACAAATGCCCTACTTTGGTAGCCCTGCTGATGTCATTAATTGTGAAATATACCTTTTGGGAAGACAAACTTCAGTAATGTTCGTGGCACATAATATAACTGCGTAGTGTGGTAAACCAGCTAGGTAGAGGTTCTACTCCCAGACATGACAGGTGTGTGTTTGCAACTTGTGTTCTGTGTAGAGGTGGTTATGAGTCTGTGACACCTGTGGGCAATGGGGAGGAGTTTTGCTAATTTAATTTATGGTGGCCCTACTATATATCATAATGTCAACCATACAGGGATAACAGATGTAAATGGCAGAGAGGCTGGGGTGCAAAGCCATACCCATACATGTGACATCAAGGCCTGACAATCACTGTTAGCAATCCCACTGTGCCTTCACATGTGACTCACAACAGACATACCATGCATGACAACATTGCATGTATGGACAGATGACACTGACATCAGGAAATGCTGTTAGCATGCTACCAATGTGGGTGCAGGGTGAATCTGCTGACCAGTACCACTCCCTGCCACACGTGGGCAAGACTGACACATCTGATGACAAGTTGTGTTCACAGTATGGACCAGGCACCCTAGGTACAGTTCCACATGTCACTGTACATGCATGTGGGATGTGTGCACATCCTAGACACCATCCAAGTCAGGGACTAGGGAACACATACATGGCAAGTGATGCACAGCATTGGCCACACACAATGGTCACCCAGGTGCCTGGAAGAAGGATGCAATACCCACCTGTGCAGGCAAATGCAGAAGCTAAAGGCCTGTGCCACAATGCAGACCATTGTCATGTGGGCTGAAGCCAAGGTATACCCATTGCCTACCCTTGTAAAGCCTGCTGACACTGTTGGCCAACACACGCCCATGCATGTCCGAACTGGTCCCTGTGTGTTTGTGTGTGTGTTGTATGGTGCGTCTGTCCACATCCACACACACTACTCCCCCCAGGGCACATTGGAGCATGCCAACTTATGTCTGACACCCCCTCATACTCACTGCCCATATGACCACCCGTCTGGTGCTTGTGTTCCCTGCACATTGATGTGTTGTGGAAATTCCACTAGTGATGGGTTGCACTCCTGACCCTGCCAAGTGTGTTAATGTGTGTGCGTCCCTGTGTGAGTGTGCCTGTGCTGACACTGGCACCTGTTCATGCAGATAGGCACTTGTATGTCACCTACTGTATATCTACCATATCTCTGTAGCAGATGTTACTCACCATCACATATATGTTCTGAGTGCTCCCCACCAGATAGCTCATGTGCTGCATCCAATAACAGCATCGGACTATGGTAGCACTACATAGCTGTTGTGTGTTTGATACCCTGTGCTGGTAGGTGTGTGACACAAACATGTGTCGGTTTTACCCTCCACACCCTCCCTGACATGTATTTGCCTCTGTCTGCCTCCCCCACACCCTCTCTGGTGGATGTGGAGGCCCACACCTGCATTACTTAGGCAGCAGTATATGTATTTAACGTGATGCTCATGATCATCTGATGGCCTCTGCATGTATTGCAGGCCTTCCCTAGCCAATTGCATGTGGAACAAGTGTGGTAACATTCCCATAGCCAATTGCATGGAATCGCACTCCACTACCTGGGAACATCCTGATGGTGTTGGCCCTTGTCTGTCACTGTGTGCAGGAGATAGAACTGTCATTTGGCAAACAGCATTTTCGATGGGTTGGGGATTTACCTCTAACAACATACACTGTGGGAAGAGGGCAAGAAACAGGAGGGGGATGTGCCTGACCTGCCTACAAACTGTAAGTGCTGCTATACTGCATGTGGAGTAATGTTAGATTAACAGTGTTTGTCTTGATATGCCTGTCATACATGTCGCAATACCTGCCATGTCTGTTCCATGTATATCAGGAATCCCCATCTGCAGGGTCATCTGCAGACTGGGCAGTAATGTGCCTTTGGTGTAATGTGTTAGCCACAATGCAGCTATCCATGGAATGCAGAAGGTACTGTGAAAAATGCAGTCTGTTGATGGTGAAGGCCATGACAGTTACTGACTACAAATCCCTCATTGGACATATGTTGCAACAAACCCCGTTACAATGGTAGATTAATGAGGGCATCACAGCGACATGTCTATACTGGCCTTGTGTATGTGCTGTCAGCCACACTTCTGTCAACCTTTGTACATCTGTTGTGCATGAAGTGGTGCATATGTGCTGTAGACCATAAACAGTGTCAACATATGTGATAACACACCAGTGATATATCAGAGTACTACATATGTTATGTAAAGTAGGGGTTACACTTAATGCCATAACCTGGAAATCCTGTGGATGTTTGTACAGTACTGAGGGCTGTGTAGTGATAGTGAAAGTTGGCAGTGTTTGTATTGTTCATATGTACTGTGGCCTATGTACAGACTGTGGTAGATGTCATTGTCCTAGCTCCGCTTCTATCTGTTATTACATGCGGCCCCACTGTATGGTACCATATTACCTTATATGTGTGTAGGGCCATACACACACACATGTCCCATACCACAGACAGCCATCAGACCAGACTGTGTAGCAGCCCAGTATATGTAGGGACTTGCTGTGAGTGGCACATATAAGGATGGTGTAGGACAGATTGTCCATATACTGTACTAGTATGCTAGCGGACCATATGTGGCTGTGGCTGTGTTCACACTGGTTGTGGTTATGCACTGTCACACAGGTGTAGCCTACCCTGTGCTGTGACATGACTGTTGAGCCTGCTATATATGCAGGTACTATACCATGATAACCTTAGGAAGTCTGCCAGTAGCCAATGGCACACATGTTATGAGCATATGTCACCTTCCACACACACCGTGTCTGTGACAACAATCCCAATGACAGTAGCAAATGTCTACTAATCTACCAGCTATACATACAAGACATCCCCTTACACTACTACATTGGGACTGTAGGAGCTGGAGTAGGGCTACACTACATGTCCAGAACATAAGGTGGGACGATATGGACATGTACGTATCCAGATAGCCATATATATATATATATATATATATATATATATATATATATATATATATATATGACTACACATGTGTAGTACTTCCAATTACCACTGGCATGGCAACCACCCACTATGAATCCCTACATCATGTGGGCGTATTCCCTGTAAATTCCCTGTGCGATGGACATCCGTCCTGTGTGTGGGCATTACAGACAGCAGGTAGCAATACCTCTTACAGGAGAACCTGCATACTCAGAGCAGCCACATCCTGTGTGTTGAGAGACAGCCTTACAAGACTATCTGCAAATATATAGAGCTGAGTATATTTTTCTGTATTATTCTGTATTATAGAGCTAAATTGCTGCTTAGATATCTGTTGTGTTAGTGTTCTGCAAATATACAGAGATCAGTATATATTTTTTTGGTTTTATAATTTGCATTCTGATTCCTCACATCTCTGTTGAAACTTTTCCCCACTCCACCCCCTCCCTGTTCTTGGTTGTAGTTTAAATTTGGTGGCTTTCGCAGTGCCCGCCCCATTGCAGATTTGATCTAGGACACTCCCCCAGTCCCATCTCTTTACCACATTCTACCTAATAAACCCTTTTGGCACTTGCTTTTAGTCCTTTTTAATTTAATTACATTTTTTTCAAACTGTGTGTGGACTAATATTGCTACATACTCAAGTGTGCCAGCTTGCACTGCATGTGAATTGTTTTTACTACTGTTTTTGCTACTTTTCTGAAAAAAAAATTGTAAGCCTGTTTCCTACCTTTCCTGTAATTAGTGTTCCAGATACAGATTTGCTGTATCCAGGACTATTTGTAAGCTTCTGAGCCCCCAAACCTTTCTGTATTGGAGGGAAGCCTTCTAGCTTATCAGTGGGAGTGGTAAGCACTAGGTAACCTGTCTACCACATAAGGAGTGGTTCTGGCCCAGAATTTGTAGTTATTGATCGTTTGGGCAGTCTTCCATCTCTCTCAACTTTCTGATTTGAAGGCCTGCATTTGCACTTGTTTCTGTCCTGTAACTCCTGGGCCCATCTCATTTGCTCACTCAAAAAAAAAAAAATCTGCTTTTATTGTATTTCTGTTTCTTCCTACTTTATTTTGCTTTTGCGTCATCTTAAAAGTACTCAGTTGTATTTATTACTGCTTGGTGTAACTCATTCTAAGCCTTTTAGTTTAAGCACTTGGGCTTCAGACGAGTTGTTTTACATTAGGAAGGTTTGTGGTCTGCACTGTAGTGGCAGGACAGGTAGCTTACATCCTTCTAAGATGGGAACTGCTGATTGAGGGCTCAGTGTCTGTTATTCTAAAAGTGTATTAATTCTGTTTTAAGCACTTGGGCTTCAGGCCAGTTATTTTACATTAAAAGGGTTCGTGGTCTGCACTCTTGTGGGAGGAGAGGCTGGACTCTGCCCTTCTAGCTGGGAATTTCTGGTTAAAGGCTTTATAGTGCCTGCATATTTAAACTGCTTCTTACTGAAACTGGTACACCTTGTTTGCTGTAGCATAGACTAGATCCAGGCCTGCTGAATCTAGCTTTGTTTGTATAACTTGAGCACTAATCCAGGCATTCTTTAAAGTATTCAATTGTTTTTATTACTGCTTGGTAGTAACTTGATTAAAGTGTAGCTATCATTCTAAGTCTTTTGGATTAAGCACTTGGGCTTCAGACCAGTTGTTTTACATTAGGAAGGTTTGTGGCCTGCACTGTGGTGACAGGACAGGTAGCTTATATCCTTTTAAGTTGGGAACTGCTGATTGAGGGCTCAGTGTCTGTTATTTTAAAAGTGTATTAATTCTGGTTTAAGCACTTGGGCTTCAGGCCAGTTGTTTTACATTAAGAAGATTTGTGGTCTGCACTGTAGTGGCAGAACAGGTAGCTTACATCCTTCTAAGTTGGGAACTGCTGATTGAGGGCTCAGTGTCTGTTATTGTAAAAGTGTATTAATTCATGTTTAAACACATGGGCTTCAGGCCAGTTATTTTACATTAAAAGGGTTTGTGGTCTGCACTCTTGTGGGAGGAGAGGCTGGAATCTGGCCTTTTGAGCTGGGAATTTCTGGTTAAAGGCTTATAGTGCCTGCATATTTGAACTGCTTCTTACTGAAATTGGTACACCTTGTTTGCTGTAGCATAGACTAGATCCAGGCCTGCTGAATCTAGCTTTATTTGTATGTTTGTTGTTTGTTTGCTTGTTATTTCCCTGAAATGCTAATTCCACCTAAAACGCGGCTTTTCAGCACTTCTGTGGATCCCTAGTGATATCTGCATTGCTTACTGTACTTATTTCCTTGTTTCACTTATTTATTTTATTTTTATTTTACATTTGTTAACCAGGAGAGTCTGACTGGATACATGTCCATTTTCAGCGGAGGCCCGGGGAGAAAAGCTCCAGGTACATAACAGACATATGAACATTGTTAATGCAAAAAAGGAAGATAGTTGAGTTCTAAATACAATATAAAGATACATCACATCTTGGGAATAAAATAACAGCAGTATATAAAAAAAAAAAAACATAGGTCAGTTACAAAGGCAAGGCGCCTTGTTAAAAAGCGGTTAAGGATAGTGAGGTAAGAGAAGGGTAACTGAAACTTGAAAGAAAGTTACTGTTTGTCATTTTTGCATTTAAGTTACCTGTAACACATTGCATTTAGGTTACCTGGCATTTGCTCACTAAAGCAATTACATAAGTCAACACTAAAATATTAAAAGCACTACACCCTCACAAACTCCTCTTGAGTACCTCATTCCCCATTGGCACTTTTTTTTCAATTATAAAGGAATTCCCAATACTATTCTAGCATGTCCAAAGGTCAGTTGTCAATCTCCTCTCTGGTCCAGCTAGTGAATCTGAGAATCTTGAGGCAATGTTACAACTGCCTCATGTACAAAGACAACCCTCTCCTCCTCCAACAAATTCCAACACATGTGAGAGATGCAGCCATATAGCCATACTGGAGGCTAAGCTCTCTCAACTCAGTACTGGCGAATCCAGTCAGGAGGAGAAGGAAATCACACTCACTACAATTCCAGTCTCACATAGACCTACCATGACAGCAAACCAAACACATAAACACACAAAAACATATTCGGAGACTCTAAATAAAAATCTGCCAAAGCAGCAGAGACCTCCAAAGCAGACACCCAAGCAACCGCTACCCCAAAACAAAACACGTGCAACACATAGCTCACAAAGCCAGTGTGCCAAACAGTCACAGCCCTTAAGGCTAAACAACACACCTGATACACTTGTAATAGGTGACTCTATCATCAGGCACACTGACGTCCCGCTCACCAGGCTGAGCAAGGAGAAGGTCACAGTGAGCTGCCTGTCGGGCCTAGGATCCGCCACATAATACAAGCACTCAGTCCACTCCAAAGCAAGTACAAATATGACTCAGTCATTGTCCATGCTGGTGTGAATGACCTAAGACGTACCTACCTGGACTACATGAATGGAGACATAGAGGAGCTCTCTGAGCATATAGCCAAGGCCGGTATGACCCTGACCTTGAGTAACATCTTACCCTCACCAAGAATGATGCCACAATATGAAGACAAGATGATCAATTTCAACAATTGGCTTAAGTACTGGTGTCTTTCAAAGGGGATCCAATGCCTGTCAGCCTGGGATAACATGCTCCGACAAGCCACGATGCTTCGCTAGGGACGGCTTGCACCTGTCACCCCTGGGCTTTCGGATATTGGCAAAGGCTCTTGCTACCCCCATAGAGCCTTTTTTAGGCAAGGCTCAAAAGACAAACCCATCTCCATAGGTATCACAAGGGATAAGAAACTAAGAGTAATGCCACTCAACGCCAGAAGTCTAAACCTCAAGATGCACGCACTCAAAACTCTCCTTAGCATTGAGAACATCAATATCTGTGCAGTAACAGAAACCTGGTTCAAGGTTCCCGAGAGCACCCCAGCACTACCAGGTTATACCTCATACCATGCTTTTCGGCCCCAAAACTTGGACCGAACCACAAAAGGAGGAGGAGTATCAATATTCGTCAAAGATACCCACACCTCCAGGTTGGTGGCACAGCACAAAGCATCAGAGACTATCCATGTGCAACTAACAGTGGGTAAAACTGCCTTCCAGTTTATAGCCTGCTACAAACCACCCTCCCAAACCCAGGAACCCCACTCAGCCTTCCTGAGAACACTGGAAAATATGAAGGTCTCTCCAAACACCATTATATTGGGCGACTTCAACTACCCAAACATAGACTGGGAGCATTACTCTAGCTCCTGCACCCTAGCCCAAAGGTTCCTAGGATTTATAAACTCAAATGCTATGGAACAACTTGTTACCACTCCCACAAGAGGGGAAAACATACTGGACCTGATCATCACCAACATGGGGACTCTATGCTCCAGACCAGAAGTGTATCCCTCACTGGTAAGATCAGACCATAAACTAATCTCACTGGATATTCACATCCCAACTCCACCCCCTGCCCTGAAAACCACAGTGAAAAACTTCTCTAAAGCAAATTTCACACTCCTCAAAACCGAGGTGGAATCCTTCAAAGCCCCCGGGCCTGTGGAAAATACGGCCCAGACCGCAGAATCCTTTATATGAACACCTTCAGGAATGCATGGATCATGCAATCCAAAATAAAACCAAGACCCAATCCTCCAAAGGCAGACGTCCTGTCTGGTGGACCACAGCCATAAACAAAGTATACAATAGAAGGAGGAAGCTACTACATGATAGAGCAAAATCCCAAAAAGGGAAGGCATCTCTGATCAGTATTAGCAAAAAGCTATGGGAACTCATAAAATCGTCTAAGGCCAGCTTCGAGAGAAAAATTGCACAGGACACTAAGGATAATAACAAGGCTTTCTTTAGTTATGTTAGGAACCTGGGTGGGAATTCCCAGATATGCTCAGAATTAGTCCAAAATGACAAAAAATACACCGAACCCACAGACATTGCCAACATCCTAGCTGACAGGTTCAGCGCAAACTCCCCCCCACCAAAAGGAAAATATCTATCCCAGCAGAGTGCTGCCCCCCTGACATCTCAGATGCTCAGGTAAGAGCTGCCCTCTCCAAAGCAAAAAACACAGCATCAATGGGACCAGACGGTGTCCCAGGCTGCATCCTACATGAACTCCAAGAAGAGCTAAACCCAAACATAAAACTACTGTTCAATCTCAGCCTTACTACAGGATATGTACCCAAAGAGTTGCGTACAGCAACAGTGGTCCCTCTCCACAAAGGTGGTGCCTCAACGGATCCTGGAAACTATCGCCCCATAAGCCTGACTAGCTTGGTCTGCAAAGCATTGGAAAGGATCATCATGGACCTCATAAATAAAGATTTTGGGGACCTACAGACACTGGATCCTACCCAGTTCGGCTTTGTTAAGGGCAGATCCTGCCTCTTAAACCTGGTTGATTTCTTTGAAACAGTCACCAAAGCCATTGACGAGGGGAAGGTGGTCAACACAGCCTACCTGGACCTCGCAAAAGCCTTCGATACAATACCCCACTCGGGCACTATAGATAAGCTCACCAGCTTAAATATAAACCCCTATGTCACTAGATGGGTTGCAAACTGGCTCAAGGACAGAACCCACATGGTTAGAATTGCTGGAGCCATGTCAGACTCCAAACCAGTTACAAGTGGTGTCCCACAAGGCTCAGTCCTGGGACCTCTCTTGTTTGGTATATATTTCTCAGAGGTACAGGCCAACACGGAAGGACTGTGGCTGACCAAGTTCGCAGATGACTGCAAACAGGGCGCCATAATCGACTCTCCAGCCGACACAAGCATCCTCCAATAGGGCCTCATAGAAACAGACAACTGGTGCCAGAGCCATGGCCTCAAGCTAAACGCCAAAAAGTGTATAGTCATCCCCTTTGGCAAAAACAAAGTGCCCACAAATTACCACATATGTGGTAATCCATTAAGTACAAAAGAAGTAATTAGGGACCTGGGGACCCAAGTTTATAGCAATCTCTCATTTGACAACCACATGGCCAAAGTGGTTAGAAAAACATTTTATATAGCCCACCTAATCATGAAGAGATTCACATCTAGATCAGGGGAGGTCATCATGCCTCTTTACTCATCCCTCATCAGGCCCATAATTGAGTACAATGCCCCTTTTAGGATGTACCTTACCAGACATCTGCAGCAACTGGAAAGACCCCAAAAGTACCTCACCAAGAGGATCAAAGGGCTCAAACAGATGCCATATGCTGCCCGGTTAAAGAAACTCCAACTCTACTCAGTGGCATACCGCCTGCTCAGGGGCGATCTGTGCCTGACGTATAAAGCCATGTCCAACCCGGAATTAATGGACATGCTGCACCTCAGAAAATCCAAATCCCATCGAGCTACGCGCTCGAGGGACTTAAACCTCAGCACTGAAATAAATAGGACATGCTGGAGGGACAGATTCATAACCCAGAGGCTCCCTTCACTCTGGAATAAAATCCCAGTCCAGGTTAGGCAGAGTCCCTCATTGACTCTCTTCAAGAGGAATCTTGATGAGTGGATGGGAGATCGTAGGTTTACCCCGGGTATCACTTCTATTTTACTGTTAGACAGAGGCACAGTATACTAACCTCGAAAAAGGGTATAGCAAAATTAATTTAAAATGGGTGGCGAAAGCCAAACACAATCTGGCTAAGCTTATAAATGCCCTAGGGCAGATAGCCTAGTATGATCCTATGAACCTGTGAATCTATATATGTAGGAGGATCAGGACAGACAGACTGTGAGTAGAGTGGTGTAATGCTATGCATAGTACTGGTGTTGCAGGGTGTGTGTGTGTGTGTGTGTGTGTGTGTGTGTGTGTGTGTGTGTGTGTGCACATACTAGAACTAAAAACAGAAAGGCAAATAAAGTCCAAGAATGCTGGCAAAGCAAAGGAAGCCAAATAACCCTTTAATGTAGTTTGTTTATTGTAAGCGCTTTCGGTAAGGAAAATCTTCCCCACCTTCCTCAGACAAAATTGTAACAACCATGAAACAGTAAAGTGCTTGTTAAATACTTAAATGGTTGTGACCTCATAATTATTCATCAAAAACTTAAAAAGCTAATACCATTTTTAAAAACCACGCATTTTCTTAATACAAGTTACACTAACATTAATCCCAGCAAGCAAGCAAAAATAATACATATAATAGGCAGACTGATCTATATTAAAAGAACTTTTTTAAAAGTAAATTGTATACAATAATGTAATAAAATGCAATAAATATATGCAATAAACTATACACGATGTTATAAATTATTTAACCCAATAAGTGGACATCTCTTGAAGTTTATAGATAAATGTATATATTACTTAAAACATACTTTTTTCATATATGTACATTTTTATATATTTTATATATATATATATGTTTTTATAAGTACATGTCTAAATGTTTTTACAAATACATGTCCATTCATCTATTTTTCAAGGTACCTGGAAATAGAGGCCATTTCACTTCTAGCATCCCAAATCACAACAATAAATTCGATAATTTCATCTATTTAAGGCAAATAATTTCAAAAAACACTTAATGGACACTATCTCATTCAAACCAGGGGCAAAATATGCAGCAGTACGAATCTGCCAAAAAACCTCCTGTAGTTCGAGTTTTAACTGCCATGGACCCCCTCTCACCTGTGGCTGCACTTGTTGCAAGACTACAAAAACAAAATCATGATCTACATTGCTATGAACATGCTTGATTAATGCATTGTTCAAGTCTTTCTTTTGGATGGCATATAGATGTTCATATATCCTTTTCTTCAGTGGTCTATCGGTCTTACCTATGTAAAAAGCTGGACATTTCTTACATAGTGCCGCATAGACCACACCCTTAGAATTACAACTAAAGGAACCCCGTATGTCAAAACTTCTACCAGCCATGGAAATGGTAGAAGTGACCAAAATATACTTACAATAATGACACATGCCACACCTTTTCATACCCATTTTATTGGCATGATTATTAATTTTGATATTAGTCATTTCTAATAATTGTTTCAAATTTTGTCCTCGCCTATAAGTGATGGTAGGTTTGTCCCCCAATATTTTTAACAATACATTATCCTCTGTAATGATTTTCCAATTCTTGAAGACAATGTTGTTAATAATCTGGGCATCGATACTAAAAGTGAACAGAAAATTAGTATTGTTTATCATACCATCTTTGTTGTGGATCTTAATACCCATGTTCCCACCTCTAAGTAATGGTTCAAAGTGGCCTGATTCCCTTTTAGTATATACCTCCTGTTTTAGTTCTTCTACAAAATCTAAGGGATACCCTCTTGCGATAAACATGGATTGAATGTTTTCACATTCAGATACAAAATCAGATGAATTCGACACCATGCAGGCCGCTCGGACAAATTGTCCCTTAACTACACTTCGTTTTTGATGTCTAGGGTGGGAACTCTGGAAGTGTAGATAATTGTTAGAAAATGTGGGTTTTCTAAAAATAATTGACTTGAACTGTTGCAAATCATAATCTTTAATTATTTTCACATCAAGAAATGATATTTCGTCTGTATTAGTAACATACGTAAATTCCAAAAAATCTGTCATGTTTGACATATTATCAATAAAAGTTGGAATCATTTCTACAGACCCTTTCCACAAAAAGAACATGTCATCTTGGTACCTAGTGTACCAAGTGACATTTCTCTGAAAAAAGTGATTTTGAAACAGAAATTCATGTTCCCAATGTGCTAGAACATTATTTGCAAAAGTGCAGCCACAGGGTGAACCCATGGCGATTCCAGAGGTTTGAAGGAAATAGTTGTTCTTAAAAATTAAAAAATTATTGCAAAGAACAATGTCCAGTAATGTTTCGACTAGGCACATCTGTTCGTGCGAAGCCCCTTTACGTAGCATAAAGTCAATTGTCCATTGCACACCTACACTATGTGGAATGACCGTATACAGGTCTTTAATATCCACCACTAAAAATGTCTGGGCTGGATCAAAGGCTATATGGCTTATGTTTTCAAGAAAGCTCCAGGAGTCCCTGCATATTTGTTCTTCTTGTTTCAATAAAGGTTTAAGAATATTGTCTACCACTTTAGCACAAGCATACGTAACAGACCCTCTGCCATCAACAATTGGTCTGAAAGGAGGGTCTGCCACATCCTTGTGAATTTTGGGAGTCCCAAACAAAGCAGGGACCCTCGGGGCTGTCATAGTAAGATACTGGAGCAAATCGGAATCAATTACTCGTTCAAGAAACAAATCATCCAGTGTTTCTTTAATCCTCTTGTTGGCAATATTAACCTCATTTAAACTAACAGCTGTGTAGGGGCCTGTATCAAGATATTCTAGCATTTTATTTTCATACTCAAAATTATCCATAAAAACAAGCCCTCCACCTTTATCAGGTGCCATAACTCTAATCTGGCATTGTCTGAGTAATTGGATGAATGCCAATTCATCATCAGTAGTGTTCCGATTCCTCCATTTTTTCTTTTCAAATGGAAAGTATTGTTTATTAGCCAATGCTCTGAGATCCAGCTCGCACATCTTTTCAAAACAACTAAGTGTGCTGTTAAGAGGGGGGTTGAAAACGCTAGAAACCCTATAAGTACTGAGTAGGGAAGGGGTATTCCCCAATAAGGATGTAAGATTGAGTTTCCTGACATATAACTTTAAATCAACTATAGTGTTGACAAGATTAAATTTTCTGTCAGGTACAAACGACAATCCTTTAGCAAAAAAAATAATTATACTATCATCCAATATCAGAGAAGTATAATTATAAATTTTAAAATCCCCAGTTTCATTAAACATTATAATGGGTCTCTCCGAGGGTAGTGACCCATTGCTATCATTACTACACTCAGATTGATTAAAAACTAGCGTCTGCGCTGATTGCCCCTCTTCTTCTTTTGATTCCACCCCCGATAGTTGTTGTTCGATGTAACATTCCTCGAACTGGTGCCCCTCTGAAAACCCTGGTTAGTTTCAACTATATTCTCAGCTTCATTAGTACCTTGTCCATCATTGGTATTATTTCTTTCATGTGAATTGCTATTTAATCTATTAGACCTGATGCGTTCACTTCTACGCACTGGTTGTGCTTCTCTAACTTCCCCTGATGCACTAGCATCTAAATTGGAATTTAAATTATCCCCTGGTGGTTGCTGCCTCCAAGCAGCAACTTGACCAAGTGGGGGTGGGGGGTAAGCCTTGCTGTTTTCATATTCAAAAATGTCCCTATCTATTTTCCGTTTCTTATTAATGACCATTTTATTGATAGAGACCTCAATGCTAGAAAGAACCCGTTCAAAATCATACTTATACCTAGAAAAATCTACATGACTTTGTAGTGATGATTCAAGTTTCATCAGGTCTTCCTGTAATGCATTAACCTCAATCAAATAAAATTTAATTAAACAGTCCATAAATTCAATGCCCTGTTTATCAAACATTTTAAGCAGTTCAACATGAAATTCTGAATTCCTAATAATACCAGCCAGGTACCGCCATTGGCGCAAGCCCTTTGGAACGATACTTTTGTCAATACACTCACGGAGATAAGAAATCTCTAATTGTAGCTTCCTACAACGAAAAAGTTTAGAATCAAAGGAGTTCAGCTCTTCTAGGAATGAACTCACCCTTTCCTCTTGTGAGTGTGCACTAGAACCGGAACCACTAGAGAAGAAGTCCGTTTTAGCCAAAAATGAAGAAACTTTCAGCAACGTAGATGTATTTAAAGTTCTTGCTGTTGTAGGACTGTTACTGCCTTCCGATGCAACATTTGCACCGAATATAGGGCTGTTACTGCCTTCCGATGCAACATTTGCACCGAATGTAACTCTTGGCTGTTGATTTAGTTGGTTAGGTTCGGTAGTCCGTACCCCGTTTGTCTCAGGCATCACTGTAATCCCTCTTGTTGTTGAAGGAGCTGTGCATACATTACTAGCTGTAGGTGATGTTGATACGTGTGGTGTACCATCAGGATTACGGTCGTCTACACCAAGTATCCTTTGAGATAATTTGTCCACTTTGACCATAAGTAAGTTAATAAGAATGGTTAAATTGTTTTGCGACATCGAACTAGTCGCAGGGGTCAAACTAGAACTTGGCCCGCCAAAATTCAAATTTGCTTGCTGCTGTCCTTCAGGAACGGAAAAGCCGTCCTCAATTTGCGAGAATAAGGGCTGGCTTTCATTTCCATTGCGTCCATTGCCGTGTTCAGAACCAGCATTTGCCCCAGACATCACGAACTGGAAAATTATAACACACCAACCAACTGGAACTAAAAACAGAAAGGCAAATAAAGTCCAAGAACGCTGGCAAGGCAAAAGAAGCCAAATAACCCTTTAATGTAGTTTGTTTATTGTAAGCGCTTTCGGTAAGGAAAATCTTCCCCACCTTCCTCAGACAAAATTGTAACAACCATGAAACAGTAAAGTGCTTGTTAAATACTTAAATGGTTGTGACCTCATAATTATTTATCAAAAACTTAAAAAGCTAATACCATTTTTAAAAACCACGCATTTTCTTAATACAAGTTACACTAACATTAATCCCAGCAAGCAAGCAAAAATAATACATATAATAGGCAGACTGATCTATATTAAAAGAACTTAATAACATTAAAATATATACAACTTTTTTAAAAGTAAATTGTATACAATAATGTAATAAAATGCAATAAATATATGCAATAAACTATACATGATGTTATAAATTGTTTAACCCAATAAGTGGACAACTCTTGAAGTTTGTAGATAAATGTATATATTACTTAAAACATACTTTTTTCATATGTGTACATTTTTATATATTTATATATATATATATATGTTTTTATAAATACATATCTAAATGTTTTTATAAATACATATCCATTCATCTATTTTTCAAGGTACCTGGAAATAGAGGCCATTTCACTTCTAGCATCCCAAATCACAACAATAAATTCAATAATTTCATCTATTTAAGGCAAATAGTTTCACAAAACACTTAATGGACACTATCTCATTCAAACCAGGGGCAAGATATGCAGCAGTACGAATCTGCCAAAAAACCTCCTGTAGTTCGAGTTTTACTAGTTTACCTTTGATTGCAGTCTTCTTAGCTCACTACTGTGGGCCATCCTCTAGCTGGACAGAGGTGTGCATATCATGAGTTGTCTGTCCACCACACAGGTCCTGTATCAGATATTACACTGCCAGTGTGTGTGTGTTGCATGCTAGCAGTACATGGCCATATCCATTTGTGTACCAGCATGTTCCAGGGTGTGTTACTGCAATATTGCGGGTATGGCCCTGCATTCTTGCCTTTGTCCTCCACATATATGGCAGCCTTTGTCCTTCTGTGATAAGGGTATGGGTTGTTAGGCAATGGCCTATCATTCGCCACTGCTAGCATTCCTACTATCATCTCAGTCATAATGTGGGCACCCACAACATTTGTTGGCCAGGGACCATACATGTGACAGATACATTGACATTACTACAAGTAATGAATGTCCCCCTAGGCCTTGACTACAGGGTGTAATTGGTGGCTGCTGAACTACATCTGATATTGTTGACTGTTATGTATTGTGCAGGCAAATCCATTGTCAAATGTTGTACAAATTGAAGGGCTTAGCCTGGACACTATAGTATGATATATGGCCGCACTGTCTGCATCGACTGTTATGTGTGGGCCTTGCATACATCACTGGTTATATATATCAACAGCCATGTGCTGTCAGAAATGGCATACATTGGGGGGTGTGGCCAAGGATGAACACAGGATAGCAGCAGATTTCTTCAGCTCCACCAATTTCATTACACTGACAGGAATTAATTACTTAAAAAATTAATTTTTGAAGTAATTTTCTTTCTAAATATGTTTGTTTTATATAGTTCTTGAACTATATCTAAAAAAGAAAGGAAATCTTAACAATATTCCTGTCAGAAATCACTTTGGAAATTTTCCTGTCAGTTTATCAGTCTGAAATGAGTTCCAGTAAGACAAATTCTCAAGACTCCACCATCAAGAAAGAACTTCAGTCTCTGATAATTATAATCCAGCAACTTACTGCTAAGATGGATAAAATGGATACTAAAATAGACACCTTCATAGAAAAACTACAAAACAAATAGACTTGTTACATATAGACCTGCAACAACAGAAGATCCAGATGACAGGCATAGAAGAAGCTGTGAATGACATGGAAAATAGAATCCAAGAAGAGGAAATCAACATTGAGTTTCTGCTGAAACAAAATACACATTTACAAACAAAGCTGGATGACCTGGAAAATAGATCTAGGCAATAACATTAGGATTTTTGACTGCCAGAAAATATTGAAGGTAACAATATTACTTCTTTTTAACAACATGGCTCCCTAAAACTTTAGACTTACCAGAAGCATTCTCTTTTGGTATCGAAAGAGCACATAGATCTATAGCTAATACTAACTCTAACAAAAAATATCCTAGATCAGTTATAGTTAGATTTCTATCATATTTTGATAAAGAGATGGTTCTTAAATCTGCTTGGGCTAAAGCTCCTGTTAAGATTAATGAGACAACTGTACGTTTTGACAATGACTATTCTTCCATGGTAATAGCTAAAAGAAAAGTTTTTCTAACACTAATAAGGGAGCTTAAAAAAGCACAGTTTAAAACATACCTTCTGTTTCCTGCCAAGCTTAAAATCTTCCTTCCTGATGGTCCTAAAATTTTCGATGACTTAGATTCTGCTTTACTGTTTATCAAAAAAAATAAGATTTTGGATAAAATAGAGGAAATGGAATGGGCTAGTCCTTCATTAAAGAGACTGGCAACTGAAACTTCGTGGAAGACTTCAGAGAAGAAGAAGAGACTAAAAAACAAATGATTTGTTCTATGTTTTTTTTTCTCTCATCATTTTATTTTATTATTAATCTTTTTAAATATAGTTCCTGCATTCCCAAGAAGCCACACATATTTTGAAAAAGATTTAATCAAAGTTATTCTCTATGTGCAAAGAAATGTTTTGTTTCATAACCAGTCAAAATATCTGAAGATTTAATGGCAAGCTATGATTCAACTTGTTTCTCTTTCTGAAAAGGAGAAGTAAGGTCAGTAATTTGATACATTTTTTTTCTTTATCTTTTTTTTCTTCTCCTTTTCTTCTTTTCTTTGTTTAAACAATGACATTCTATTTAGATTATGTAGTGGGTAGAGGGTGGGGAGGGCAGGGAGAGAAGAGTAATGAAAATATGATTAATAGAATAATAACATATTTATTCCTTGTAAAAAGTTTATATGTTCTTCAAATGCTATTCCTAATTATACTTTCTTGATTATACTGCTTATGCTTGTTTGTAAATAATCTGTCATGCTTTAACTAATAATAATTAGAACTAAATAATAGTATATAATATGTTTTATTTTTAACTCTATTAATATAAACAGTAAGTAATATTCCATTGTATATACTTCTTATAGCTTTCTCTTACATTTTTTTTATTTCTGCCTTACACCCTTTTATTTTCTACTCTCTTTTTCTTTTCTTTATTAATATATAGAAATGCTTTTGATCATATAGACACAGTAAATAATAAGATTTGCATAAAAATTGAGTTCGGACAAAAATATTGAGTTTTATTACTTATTAATAATTTTGGGCTTAATTTCACTTCCATAGAGGCTGTAATAACCTGTAAAATACATTGTGAAGGTTTTGTCATGTTTAGATGCATTTACACTACTAAATGAATGTTTGTCACTAGTTTTTAATAAGTTTCCCGCCAAAATGTTAAGAGAGACAATCTGGGATGTGGGCTGTCTCATGCACAGTGTCCATGAGCTACTTCAAAAGCTTCAACTCTCAGAATTCTCACAGAGAAGCTGAAAGCAGTTAGTCTAACCTTTGACCTAGATATCACACTGACACATCACAGATTCAGGAATAACACTCTACCAGGAAATAGAAATGATGCAAATGCGACTATATGAAGGAAAATGAACTCTTTAACATCTAAATGTGAGTTATTTTATATAATTACTTAAATATCTATGTTATAATTCATAAAATATGTCAGTTATAATGAGTTTAAATGATACAGTTTCTTGTAGTAAGTAAATGTCTTATTTTAGAAGGCATAGAAAATGAAACATTTATTCAAGTGTTTTTGAAAATCTACTTAACAGCAGCTTAATAATCTGTGTTAAAACTTATGTTCCAAACATATACATTACTATAACTCATTTAATTAATCTGATTGACAAGCATAAATAATTTTATAACTCTATTCTGGAAGAAATTGTCATGTGATATATTTTAAAGCAGTAGTATAGCATGGTTGTAAAATCTGGTTACTAAAATGTGTTTGCTGTGCATTATTTTGTATAAAGCAGACAGATTTATTGTAGGGACAGCAAGTAGGATATTGCTCAGCAAGGACACAACTCAGTGAGATCAGATATATATATATATGTGTGTGTGTGTGTATGTGTATGCATATGTATATATATATATATATATATATATATATATATATATATATATATATGTGTGTGTGTGTGTGTGTGTGTGTGTGTGTGTGTGTGTGTGTGTGTGTATATATATATATATATATATATGTGTGTGTGTGTGTGTGTGTGTGTGTGTGTGTGTGTGTGTGTGTGTGTGTGTGTGTGTGTGTGTGTGTATGTATATATGTATATAAGTGTTTCTGAGAATCTGCATAACTATGCAGTATGATTTATAACAATTTCTATGAATACAATATTTTATTCTATTGACAATAATGAGTTTAAGTAAATGCTCATATACAAGCAATTCAATGTTTTTTTTGGAAGCTGTTAATTGCATTTACATGATAGAAAATAGATGCATCTTAATATATGTAATGTCTGAATCATATTAGCCAAAGTTTTTGATTTAAATGAAAGTTAGAACTTATTTTTCTCTCCTCTTGATTTCTAACATCAAGATTATTTGAATGCTATTTGAATACAAGTGTTTTATATTACATAGATGTATATAGTAGTATGAACAGTTTTTTTTTTAAAAAAGGTTTATTTTAGTTTATATGATGCTGTTTTACCAAATGTGTAGTCTTGTCTTGCTAGATAATTGAATTGAAAACTGTTAACCTCAGTTAAATATAACTAGTATTAAATTGATAAGGTGGTAGCTGAGGTACTGCTGCTTAGGGTAGGAGGTTAACTTGAGTGGTAAATACTACTCTAAGTTGGAGTTTATAACTCCAGGCTGGATGCAAGGTTTAATCCTTACATTATTTTCACTTGTTCATTGTTATTTGTATATAGTTTTGACATCCACAATATATTTTGTACATTCATTGTCACTACAAACAAAACTGAATCCTATACAAAATCCCATAAGAGATTCAATAAATACAGCTATATTTAAAGGTACACCTAAAGGAGGAGATGTAACATTACTTATCTTGTTATTTGTTATTTTGATCATAAGATTCTTAAGTTTTAAAAATGCCAAATGACATCTTTAAAAGGAATTTCTTTAAACATTAATGGATTGAATAATCCATATAAAAGGGCAAGCCTAATAAGATAGATTAATTTACATAAGGCCAACTTAGTCTTCCTGCAAGAAACCCATCTCTTGAAAAAAGATATTGATAAACTAGCCACAAACAAATATACAGTATTGGTTAGTTCAGAGCACACTCAGAAAAAAAGAGAAGTGGCTATTGTATGGAATAAAAGTATGCCCATTCCTAAAACCATTAAGTCTTATCAGGATGACAAAGGAATGTTTTGTATGGTTACAATACAAATTAATGGGAAGACTTACACTTTAATTAATGTATATTGGATACCTGGAATTGGTATTAATACAGTGAAACATCATCTTGATAAGATCATATCATTCTCTATAGGAGATATTATTTTAGCTGGTGACTTTAATTGTATACTACATGAAAGTGATACTACCACTATAGGAAAAGAAGAATTACATTTAATGCAAAACATTTAAATGATTTTGCTAATTCTTATCATTTGAATGATATTAATAATCAGATAGATTCAAAATCATTACCATACACCTTTTTTTCTAACAGATACAAAACTTATTCAAAAATAGATAGGGTCTTTATTTCTAACCAGATGGTAACAGATTTAATTAATTCCAAAATCATTTCATGTCTTATATCTGATCATAATTCAATTGTTTTTGAATTCATGATAAAAAATACTCATAATGTTCAGATCAAAAGGATACCAGCATACTTAACTCAACTAAAAGACTATAAAGAATATATACTTTCAGAAGTAAAACATTTTTTAGACATAAATGCAAAGTTAACAGCCCATTGGATTAGCACACTTGTACCATAGTAAATGCAATAAATCAGAAGAAAACAGGCAGGCACTTGTGCGCGAAGTGGGTAACAAATCCGTCACAAATCCGTCACAAACTTCTTATGATATAAATCCAAGTATCTAGATATCCAAGTAGAGTCGATACAAATTCAATGTGAATTCAAGTCATTTATTAAAATTCAGTAAACAGAACACAAATGAAGGTGAGCGCTTTCACTAAAATTTAGCTTCTTCAGAAAGGTCTGATTTTTTAGACATAAGTAATACTCCTGAAGTCTCCATTGTTTATGTTTGGGATGCCTTAAAATCATATCTATATGGACAAAGTATCAGATGGTATAATAATAAAAGGAAATCTTGGGATAAGGAATTGTTAGATATTCAAAGTAAATTAGACTATTATAAACATAATAATAAAGAAAATATTATGGACAAGAAAGTTATTGAAGAAATAAACAAACTAAATGAGAAATACAAAGAAATTTTAACTCATAAAGTTAAAATAACTTTAGAGAATACAAGTTTTGTCTTATTCAATAAGCCCCAAATACTTACATAGACTTAAAAATAAAACAAAAGGTTGAATAAACAAAACCATATCAAAGAAATCTTTTCTCTAAGGAAAAGAAGAATGTTTCTAGTATACCAGAAATACTAGATGAATTTAGAAATCACTTTCACAAAATTAACCATAATAACATTAACATGGAACCTAAAGATAAAATAAAGGAGTTTATAACCACAAACATGAATAAAAGCTTAATAAACAACAGATTAAACTATTGGACAAGAGTATTTCATATACAGAAGTTATTACACAAATAAATAAACTTAAATCAAACAAAGCACCGGGTAATGATGGTATTATACCAGAGATATATAAAATCCTTTCTAAAAGTACATATTCATTAATACATAAGGTTTTATTTTGGCCCAAACTGAGTTAATAACCCCCATCTTGGCAATATACATTTATTTGCCAATTTTAAAACCTAATAAAGATCCAACTAGATGTTCTTCATATCGGCCCATCTCATTACTTAATGTTGATTATAAAATGTTTATGAGTATTTTTGCTGATAGATTGAAGACAATCATTCCCGGCATTATAGATATAGATCAGACAGGCTTTATTATAAATAGAAATACTTTTGATAATATAAGAAGAACTTTAACATTAATAGATTTTGCAAATAGGAAAAAGAAAGATTTAACACTTATTAGTCTTGATATAAGTTCAGCATTTGATTCAGTAAGTTGGGACTATCTGTTTACCTTAATGAAGTGCACAAACTTCTCAGATGCATTTGTAAATCTAATTGAGCATTTATACAAAGGGACGTTGGCTTATATTAAGGTAGGAACATATGTTTCACAGAAAATACCCATTCTTAAAGGTACAAAACAAGGATGTCCACTTTCTCCACTATTATTCACTTAAGTAATGGAGCCTTGGGCTAATTTGATCAGAAACAGTACTGACATAGAGGGTTTTGAAATAGATGAAAATACAACATCCAAAATTCAACTTTTTGCAGATGATGTTCTAATTACATCAGCAGGAACTAATTCTTCTATGCAGTCTCTATTTGATAAAATGATGAATTTTAAAAGTATTTCTGGTTTAATATTCAATGAAGAAAAAACTAAAATACTACCTATATATACACGAAAAAATATTCTCTTTAGTGATTTTACTAAATATATACCCAATTCAGGTCAGATAACTTATTTAGGTATAATACTATCTAAAGATATTAAATCTATTATATATAATAATTATAATACCTGTTTTCTTAATATACAAAATCTTTTTAATACCTGGAATAATATGTTTTTACTATGGAGGAGAGACTTACAATTATTAAAATGATAATATTCCCCAAGATTTTATACTTAATACAATCAATAATACTTCCACCTACAAAAATAATTGTCAAGAAACTGAATACACTAATGTTAAATTTCCTATGGGCACCTAATAGACCTAGGATTGCATTAAAGAAACATACTAATAGCTGGTCTCAAGGGGTATTTCTTTTCCAGACTTTAATTTATATACTATCTCTTCTATTGTAAAAGTTATTACTTTATTAATAGATCAGTCATATGTCAAAATGGAAAGATTATTGGGAGCTAATTAGTATGCACTTCATGAAAATCTCCTTAACACATAAAAATATGATTGTAAATAACTCCATGTTATGGTTACTAAAGGAATTTTGTACTTCACCTATTACACCTAAACATATGGTTTGTTACCCATTAAATATTATTATTAGCTATCGTAACTTTATATTCATGCACCCTAAGTATAGGGAATGGAATTTTATTGTATTCCCTATAATGTATACTCAGGGAATGCTTTTGTCATCTACTTCTGAAGGAACTCATTTAGCTATAGATAATGATCTAAAGTACTGGTATCAGTTGATATCTGATAATAAAGTTAAAAATCTAGATTTCTTAAAACAAGAATTTGATCTAAGAGAAACTTGCTGGTTAGAGGTTCAGACCTTTAGACATCTCATTAATAAAATAGATCTAATGTCTATAACTGTTAAATAATCTATTCCAACACTGATTGATTACTTGATATTAAATTTACAACATAACGTTTCTGATAAAGGTAAACTTTCATACATACATAAAATTATCAGACAAGAAACTTTTTACAGTGTAGATTCATACTGGAATTATTTCACTTCTGTTAATGGGGACCCACCAAATCAACAAGATAAACAATATATATTGGAATCTGCTTATAGAACTACGTCTTCCATTGTCTGGAGACTTTATACATGGAAATTTTTACATAGATCTTTTTATACACCTTTGATGATGAATAAAATAAATAATAAAGATAATTTATGTAAGAGATGTAATGTAGAAATTAATGCTGACTGGGCTCATATGTTTTATGACTGTATAAAATTGAAAGAATACTGGAAGTCAGTTAATGAATTTTGCAGGCTCTTTTACAGATAATTTCATTATTTCTAAATCTCTTATATTATTCAACACACCTGTACCTCAAAGTGTTAAAAAGGTTAAGCTTCCCTTGTTATGGTCTATTCTAGCAGTGGCTAGGAAAATAATAACTAGAAATTGGATTTCAGATACACCTCCTTCGTTCAATGAATTTAAAAATGTTATGAATATAGTGTGCCATATGGAAATAAACACAATTAGGACAAGAACAAATAGAAAAACATCTTATTATATTGTATGGGATAATTTACAAAATTTGTTAAAAAAATTTAAATTTCAATAGCATGGTATTTTAGTTTAATTAATTGATCTGATTGTAGTGGATGTCTTTGTAAATACTTTAGTTGTTTTGTTGAATATTATAATAATACCTATTTTTAATTACTTGTATAAAATTGTTATGATATTTCTCTTATATGTTAAAACAATAAACCTGTTTTGAAAAAAAAAAAAAAGAAATGGCATACATTATTGTATGGTACACAGATAAAGGTTGTCCGTGTATACATACCTGTGTGTCGTGTCATGTCCTTTGAACTGTGAGTGGATATATGTGCAATATAAATATCCCTTTTGTGGGGCTGGATGCCACACCACACATGCCACAGGTACCAGTTACAGGGTTTGTGGCTGGGGATATACATTCCAGCCAGTACGTCCTTACTACTACTTCACATGTATGGCTACTAATACCCTTTGTCTGTGTATATGTGTTTGTCTTTTCAGCTTTTCTCGGTTAGGAGTCACCACAGCGGAACTCTGGTCCACTAATGATTGGCAGTAGATTTTTTATGGTGCCGAGTTGCCAGCCCAACACCCCAACCTTCGGCGAAGGCACGCCCATTCACGCATGTCTTTCAGAGGCCACTGGACTGCGGGGAGGACATGCAGATTCCACACAGAAGGCATTCCAGCCATGAATCGAACAGGAGAACCTCTTGTTTTGAGGCAACAATGCTACCGCTGTACCACCGCCGCTACTTATGTATGTACCCATATATCCCATATCTATATATATATATATATATATATATATATATATATATATATATATATATATATATATACCTGCACATGATCATCAATGTATGGATGTGTGAGCATATCTGTACCATTGTAATGTGTAGCCTTCAACATAGTACATTCCCTACAGTGCAATGGCATATCTGCATGATATGTTACAGATATTGGCCTGACATGTACAGGTAACATGGATAATTGTTGGAGCATTGTAGCTGTGTTGTGGTGGGTCCTGCTGTCAAGTACTGCATGTGCTGGATATTGATTTGCACAGCATATCTGTTAGGGCTGGGGGGAGGGTTACATTGCAGTAATTACCAGGTGTCCCTCATGTGTGCCCCCACCCCCATTAACTGTGCTCATGGACAGTTATATTGTACGGAGTGGGCCAGGAGTCCGTTCCCATGTAGAAATCATATATATATATATATATATATATATATATATATATATATATATATACACACACACACACACACACATTTTTTTTATCTATATCTGCATAAGTACGTATGCTATACCCCCATATACAGAGGGGGACATTGATATAGCTCTAGCTATGTATATGTATCTATATATACATATATATATAAATATACACTGAACATATAAATCTATCTCTGTACGATTGCTGTTATATGATTATTTGTGAGTTATATATACATATATATATATATATATATATATATATATATACACTATATATACCTTTAGATGTCTATCTCTCTACATTAACAGATGTATAGCTGTCCATATGTGCATGCATGTTCAGCCTATATGTGTGGCCTGTACCTCATTCTCTTGGCAATTGACATGGATGACCTTAGGACTGAGGTCTGTCATTCGTGCAGACATGTACATGTTTCAGACGTATCATCTCCAGCAATATGTGTGTTCTACAACATATAACTGTGTAGCTTGCAATATTTGAAGTGCATTAGAGCAGGATATGACAGATATCACAGATTTTAGATGCAGCTGTTATATCTTATTGCTCTACAAAAGCAGCGACCTGTTATCACTGTACAGAACTCCCAGTTCAGTGTCTGGAAATATATAGCGTACTTGCACTAAGGTTTAAAGCACACTATAGGTACTGGGATAGAATAATGGGTGTTCCTTGTCCAGCTTCATAGCGCATTCTTTAATAGATGCTTTGTAATACATTCAGCGTTCTCGTCTTGGAATTAAGATGCACACATAAGCCCTAGGCTAGTTAAATGTGTGTTATAAACCTGCTATCTTACTGTTTTTATCTTACTATCCACCTTACAGGCTGCAGGTATTTACTACCTGTGTTAAACCGAGTACTATATCCCACTATAAGAGCACTTTTGCATAGTTCTTGACCACGTGCTTTATACTCATGCTTTATGGCTGGCGTTTTACACAACTGGATGCTCCTGTACTAACCTATAGTATCAAATGTGTTAAACTGAGTAATGTATCCCACTATAAGAGCGCTATTGCATAGTTCTTGACCACGTGCTTTATACTCATGCTTTATGGCTGGCGTTTTACTCAGCTGGACGCTCCTGTACTAACCTATAGTACCAAATGCAAACTAGACACAAATCTCTATTGTGATTGTACCATTGGTCAAGGTGATTTAACTCACATTTAAAGATATTAATTGTACTCAAATGAATATTGCTGTGTTACTAGAATAGATTTATGTTGTTCTCTCAAATGCGACCTGATGTAACACTTTTTAGGTCTATTACAGACTCAGTTTGTACTTAAACAGCATGCCAAGATTATTAGATCTTAGTAGCTATTAGTTGACTGATAGTACAATGGTTAGTCTGTATCCCCTACCTTTGTGTAGTAATACATTAAGCATAAGCTATCATCAGTAGAAAGGTGATTGCCTTGCTGTGCTGTGACTGTACTCTCCTGTTTCATACAGAGCTATACCAGTGCATATTTGTGAATTGATTTACATGAAATGTGTTTGCATTGGATGTATATCATTGAATTGTGGCTATTAACTATCTTAGAGCTTACAACCATCAATTACTGAGCATACTTCTGTGTAAGAACTGTATTACATCCATTACTAGTACTTATCTTCTCTCCTATATTATTCTGTACTCCCTCATATTATCGTCTCTTCACTGCTCTACCTAAATTTATTTAGTCCTTTATCTACCACTCCAAATAAACCCCTACTCCTTTTTTCTCCCACTATATCTACCACCTCCCTCTTACAGGTTATCTCTCCCTCCTATCTTTATCTCACCTCCTCCTCCATACAACTTGTTTTGTGCTACTTCAGCTACTATAAATGTATCTCACAATTGTTCTATTTTCTCCATAGTAATCCTACAGGTCCCTGGCACCAAACTTTAAGGTTTTCTTCAAATCCTAACCCACTTGGAAAGACCACAACTCCCTTGCATGTTGCATCTTCAGTGGAAACCTCACCAGCAACAGTTCCAGTTTAACTAAAGAACATATGTGTTATACATATATCATCTATCTAGTCCTAATTAGCCTACTTTGTAATACTCTGTTGAGGGTACCTGGTCAGCTTCATCACAGCCCTGGGAGCCTCAACCATCTTGACAACCACTACAACCTTCCAGTGTCCCATGAACCCCTGTCTCACTAGCTCAATCACTCTCGGTGTCCCTCACTCTACCTACCTCCATTTAAAAGTATATCTATCACCCAATGTCCACTTACCACTCACTACTAGACAAACCCCCTCTCAGTTCCCTTTTATACCCCATCCTCACACTGGTCTCTTCTCTTAACAGGACCATCTCTCCCATAACCCTAGCTCACCACCACCACCACCACTCTCCCAATACTACACCCCACTCACCTCTCTAGCCCTACTCCCAACCCAGTAGCTACACTTTCCCTCCTGTATCCTGTTACCAGCTCTAAGGCTGTATATCCACCTAAACAGAAGTGCAAATATAGCTAGCACTAACCCTCTTCCCAGCCCAGTGCCTGTTAGCTCTCAGCCCTAGGGCTGTCTAAATCCCCTTCAGAGATTTGTGGATAAAATAAATCAGTGAAGCTATAGGACTCCTCAATCTTTACCAACATACACTGATTGTTTCTGTGAATATTGTGCCTCTTCCAACTCAGTACAGCCCCACTCCATTCGCCCCCACCACCCTACCCTCTTTCCCACCCACCCCTAGATCACTGTAGCTTATACCTAAGCACAACACCCACTAGTAATTACCTCACCACCCACTTAACCTATCAACCTAAATGAAACTGAAAACACCACACCGGCTTACAAACTATACACTCCCAAATCAATCAACTACTACATATCCACACCACACCCTTACTTACTCACTCCACCACCCTCCACCAATACCCACATACTAGCTATAGCTCAACAACTCTCTCTGCATAAAGATAAAGATGCCCAAATCACATAAAAAACTACTACTAAAACTACTACTCTATCCAACCATTATTCTCACCCTACTCCTCTCCATCCTCTCTTCATACCACTGCCAACTACAACTCAACAATCCATCTCCATGGCAGACTACAACCATACCTTATCACAATCACTTAAAATGTTTTACAATCACACCAACTGATATTAATACCTGTAAGACACTCACATATGGTCATAACAAAATAACACCAAAAATTAACCTACTCACCTCCCACAAACAAAACAAAATACTGCACAAATTAACTAAACTCTATCTATACCTCCTACTCACACTGACCTGCTGTGGTGACATACACCCCAACCCCGGACCCACTCATACTATTACCACTAACCTAAGCTCAGTTAACTCTGTCGACAACAGACCCGCCTCATCCCTCCTTTTTCTAAACATAAACATAAGAAGTATACTAAACAAAATCCAGGACCTTCATGCCCTACTAGCCTTATATAAACCAGACATAGTCATATTAACAGAAACCTGGCTTAAACCTGAACATAGCAATAATGAAATCATAGCCCCAGGCTATAATATAATAAGAAAGGATAGGGTAGAGAAGAAAGGTGGAGGGGTAGCTATCTTATTTCAAAGCCATCTCACCCTGGAACAGTTTGACTGTGATACCCAGGAAGTTAAGTATATAGAACTGATCCTGGCAAAACTCAAACTAAACTCTCACAAACAAATAGTAATTGCAGGAGCCTACCTCCTTCCAGGCAATAACATCAATACAACAGAAAACCTACTTAATTGGACCTCAGACTCCCTTTCCCATAAAATTATAGTACCAGGGGACTTTAACATAGACTGGCTCAAATGCTCCAACCACAACCCCACTACCCACATCAACCTCCACAAATTCACCCAAATAATATCCAACCCCACCAGAATTGAGAAAGCAACTAAATATCAGTCCATCTTAGACTGGATTCTGTTATCCCAGCCCTCCTTTGTACAACAGTCAGGGTGTCTCCTGGACAGTCTAAGCAATCACCAGCCAACCTATCTAATTAGGAATAGGTCTAACCAAACACATCAAGCAGCCCATCCTTAGAATGATACACAACAAAAAGAACTTCAAGGCCGCTAACTTTAGTAGATCACTAAAATGCTGCAACTGGACCCCCCTTAAACAACTACCCCTCAACGATGCTGTGCAATATTTTAATAACACCTTTCTAGATATCTTAAACTAGCATGCACCCTCTAGAACAGTAAGAATAAGAAACAACCATGCCCCATGGTTCACAAAGGAAACTAAAAACACAATGAAAGAAAGGGATATAAGCTTGATACTGTTTCAAAAAGATAAATCCCCTAAACTAAGACTAAATTACATAGAACTTCATAATAAAGCTAAAAGACAGATTAAGGCCAACAAAACTAACTACTATATAAATGCTCAAGACAAATATGCACATAATCCACAAAAATTCTGGTCCTGCATAAATAAAATACTATACCCAGGAAAAGCCTCCACCCCTTGCTCTGTGCTCCCAAATAATGATACTAATATCCCCACACAATTCTTCACAGAAGCTATACTAAAACTAGCAAATGCCCAACCAAACACAAACACTCCAACACAACTATTCACCCCACTCCACAATAATGAAACACAGACCACTACTACCTTCTCCCTACAACCAGTCCCAACCAAGACAATCTCAAAACTCCTTCAGTGACTTAAATCAACTACCGTGGTAGCTGACTAATTACCTGAAGATTTCCTTCAGATATCTGCAGAGGCCATATCCTATCCTGTATCTATCCTCATAAACAGATCTCTATCTGAACATAAAGTACCCACCTTATGGAAAACTTCACATATCATTCCACTTCATAAAGGCGTTTTTTCCCTAGAACTGACCAATTACCACCCATTTGCTATCCCAGCCCCTCTATCCAAAATACTGGAATGAGTTGTCCATTCCCAGCTAAGATATTTCCTCCAAAAAAACAATTTAATATCCAAAACCCATCATGGCTTTAGACCCTCCCACAACATCACTACTGCTATTTTTTCCTATTTCAACACAGTTAACCAGCATAGGAACATAGGCTTATTTGTATATACCATCATCTTAGACCTATCAAAGGCCTTTGACATGGTGAACCATAATATGCTTTTCCAAATCTTGTATTACCTTAACCTTTGCTCCGCCACAATAAGTTGGTTTCACAGTTACTTATCAGACTGACATCAAGCAGTACTATGGCAGACAAATTGTCCACCCTACTGCCAGTTTCCATAGGAGTCCCTCAAGGATCTATCCTAGGCCCTCTACTATTCTCTCTTTTCACTAATGAGATCTCTTCAGCCCTACCCACTGCCTCAGTAGTGCAATATGCAGATGATACCACCATTATATGTGCCAACCCAAACATAAAAGAACTACAAACCCTTACCCAATCAAACTTCACTCCAGCTGAAACATGGTTTGCCATCATCAAACTTATTCTCAATCCCAACAAAACTAGACTGATTCTGTTCAATCCCGGAAAATCCCATCCCTCAAAAGAAACATTAACTATAAACTCCAAAAGTAATATTCAAATCACACCAACTCCCACACAAAATTACTAGGTGTAGAAATCGATCACCAACTAAAGTTTGATACCCATATAGCACACACCATCAAAAAAGTGAACAAGAAACTAGACCTACTCTATAGAAACAAACAATTCATGATCACACAAACTAAAACTACTACTGCTAGAACCCACCTGCTATCCATTCTACTATATGCCTCCTGCATACTAACCAACCTTAGTCAAAAAGACCTAAACAAAATGGAATCTTGTTACAAAAAGATTGCCAAATTTGCCACTGAAGCCACACATAGGTCCCATCATTGTATATCCCTAAAACAGCTCAATTGGCTAGAGCTACCCCATGTATTACTACTGAATCAAATCTCAACAGCACAAAAGCTCTACCATCTAACAGATAAAATTCCAGCCCTTCAGAGCATTATAAAGCCTTACAGAACTTCTAGAGAACTAAGATCTAGCAACCAAAATCGAATAAAAGTAATCAGATGCATTTCCTATACTGTTGGATGCCTGTGCTTGATGATGTGTTTGTGATCACAGCAGCTGAATGAGTATCTCCATGGCTTAGTGGAACTCATGTTTACTATAGTGTGCAGGGTCGGGGGTTTGCAACCTGGCAGTGCAGATTATTTTATTACTGGCCACAACAACAGCTGTTGGCTACATAGTGACTGAGGCAGTGTAGAACATTTGTAAGCGGGTATGTGCTTGTTTGCATGTAGCATAGCATTACTTTCCTGTGGTTGCGGCGTCTTGCCCTCAATTAGCCTCTACATTGCTTCAACAGTGTGGTACTCGCATACCTGTGTCCAAATAGGCTTAAACCCACTTGCTCCTGCATACACATAATTAACATTGTGCATTTTGTTCACATCTGTCAACTGGGACACTCAGACTGTTTGTTTGTCCATTGTCAGCGGTGGACCAGGGTGTAGAGCTCCACATTGACCCCAGCTACGTATCACAATTAATACTGGGGTGATCACATTCATAGAGGGTAACCAACATAACATAGCTACATCCCCCATTAAACATGCTTAGTTTACATTAAACTGTCGGTATTATCCATGCTTAGGTCAGGTTGACATGTTAGGTATGACTGTTGACAAAGGTCAGTTTATGGTGAGGATGGATTCCTGTTTCACAGGTCAGGATAGGTTATATGTAGGTATTCGGGGTAGGTGTACATATTCCATACCTGTGTGGTACAGTAGAGTTGAATAGCTAGGGAGTAGGTAGGTAGGTAGTGGGGGTGACATTGTAATTGTATAGCAGTCCATAGGTATAACTGGAAGGAGAGCAATAGGGAGGGTATATCAGATGTTGGGATTTGTATGCGAGGCAGGACAAGAGGTGTCGGTATCACTAGTTGATGTCATGGTATAGAGTGTGAGGTGGGGGAGGGGTTCGCAAGGTGGTGAGCCTGTCCTGTTCCAGGTGGTTTTGTGGTGTTGTTTCATGTGTTAGTTACATGTGTCCTGTGGGACAGCTATGATACTACATGTGGGTTGGGATTCCAGATAGTGGCAGTATAGTGGGGGAAGAGGGTGTCACCTAAATGTACCCGTAGACATTAAGAGGAATGGAACAGGATCTGATAGGTATGTGGTGTGCATGAGACACAAAGGGGGGTGCAGGATGGCTGCAGAGAAGGTCCACAGATGGCAGTGTTGTCTACGACAACAGTTGTGCATATGCACTACATTTGACGTTTGCGTTGGACACTCACACCCCTGGGTGGGGGTGGAGACTTCAATAATACCTTGCGATGCCTATTACATCAGCTTACGTGCCTACAGTGGGGTGTTGCGACCATGTGTTCATAGATAGTGGTTAATGCAATAACACATATGGCTATACCGTACTTTGCCATATACACTGGACTGTGCTGCACTGGAACCCATATCGGGAATGGCTACCCATTAGGCGTAAGCATGCCTGTCGACTGTACAGAATCCATGGCCTGTCC
>NC_056747.1:988302279-988579779 GCF_019279795.1 Protopterus annectens
TTCTCGTGCTGCAATGCATTTTAGGATAAGCTTGGCAGTGGAAAAGCTTATTACTATGAGTTGTTAAGTTGCTTTCTGTAGTGCAGGGTTTGATTCTCCAAGCCTCTGTGTGCCTACTATGTGACTCTAAGAAAGTAATTTTGCCAGAAAGCACTCCTGTGGTCCCTGACAAAAAGACTTTAGAACTCAGTGAAATTATCTGTTTAATAAAGAAATATGTATTGTCAGAACTGTCTTTGCTTTTGTATAAAACATGTTATTTATAAGTGATGCTTTTTACTTGGTGTCCATAACACATAAATGTAAATACAGCTTATTCATAACTACCTCATCCAGGGATCATAACAGGGACATTTCAGTTTGAAAGAACAATATTATTCATTACCTGTTATTTAAAACTTCTTAGAGAGATAGATATAGCAGTAAGAAGAATATATGTTTATAATTGAAAATATGGTCTTCCTTTATGTTCTTCTCATTGTAATGCTTGGCTACCATGTTATTTGTTACTATGAATGTCTGTCACTTGTGAAACTACTTTCCCTGTTCTCTTAGAAGCAATAAAAGGAAAGTTTGCAGGTTAATTTACTTTTAGCATCATTGAAACAATGTAATCAGACCTTACTTAAATCTCTATCCTCCTTTCCAAACACTTTGACACTTACGGGAAGAGAAAGACTTATGGCAAATCCAGGCTATTGTTACTGACATCCAGGAAAGCCTGGTATAAAGATAAACCTCAAACTATCTATCATGCATAAAAGCATCTATGTAACCTCTTCAAATCACTCATAAATTCTGGCAAAAATATTACCATAATTTACAAGAAACTCACTTTTCTAATCCCTGAAAAATTTGGTCAAATATAATAATCTTTTTAAACCATGCGAAATCTCTTAATCATCTGCCCTGTGACTCTAACTTCAACATTTATTTGCAAATCCAATTCCCACTTTATCAACACTGTTGTCAGAAATAATGCCCGTCAATCCCCATTCCCACAACCCAACATTATCCACAATCTTTTAACATTTACAAATCAACCTGTATCAACATTAACACTAAAAAAGCTAATTTTTAAATAAATCCTACAGCCCTAGCAGCTGTCTCTCTATCTATAAAGTACTTAAAACTTGTTGCTGAATCAATTTCATATCCTATATTTATTCTGTTTAACTGATCTATAATGGAATCATGTTCCCCCTCCATTTGGAAACAAATTTGTGTTCTGCCATTGCATAAAAGTGGCATATCAATCTCCAACTTCAGGCTAGCTGTCATTCTTTTGCCTCTGTCTAAAAATTCTGCAAAGCTGCGTCCATGCCGAGCTTCTACATTATAGCATGGACAGCAAACTACTTTCATCCAGCACAGCATATCTTTCACTGTCCCCACAGATCTGATGCTGCCTTACCTGTTTTCTTAAATATGTTAAAGAAAAAATAAAGAACAACATGTCTGTAATATATCCTTAGATCTTTCTAATGCATTTAATACAGTGTCTCATCCTAAGATGCTACACACACTGGCTGAGCTCTGTCTCTAAGGCAGTACAGTTAAGTGATTTAACAGCTATCAGTGTAGTAGAGCTGAGTGTATGAAATGTCAAGTTGCCTTTTCTAACGACCTACCATTAACCATAAGCATCTTCTAGGGAACAGTCCTTGGATCTCTATTTTCATTTATTTATCAGCAAATTACGTTCATTATCAGGTCCTTGCAACCCTTATTCAATATCCAGATGACTCCACCTTTATCTGTTCAGTACCAGCTATGTCTGAATTACAAGCTACCACACAACAGTCCCATACTTCGACAGGAAATAGGCTAGACAAATCTAAACTACCCTTTCACCCCCCAAAAAATATTTTCTTCACTCCTAAATCCTTCTAAAGTAATTTTCATTGTCATTTCCTCACAGAATGTGCAGATAGAGTTAGTCACCAATATCAAGCTGCAAGGAGTCAATATAGACAAATGTCTTAAATTCAACATTCACATCCAGTATGACATAATAAATATCAAAAACAAGATGTCTTATACTTGCAAAGTCCTATCTTACTAAAAAAGCTTGTCTGTCTACAACAATTTCCTACTCACTATCAACCTTTCAGTATGTATCCCCCATGTTTACAAACCTACACATAATTCAATTTGCCAAGCTTGAGCAATGCTAAAACAAAATAGCTGCATGTGCTGCACATTGCTCCCAGACACCTCTCAACTTTCTCTGCTTTGGAGGAAAATTCCCATTTTCAGGCCTGATTTACCCCGTACATGATATTCTATTTTTGGAGGTATGCCACTATTTTTCATGCTTGATTTACCACCACCCCCATACACACACAATTTCCTGAAAATCTCCTTCATTGTTCAAGATTTTAGAAGCTTTAAAAGACACATAAAACCACAATACATGACCAACATACTAGTGGTGCCATTAATTTAAAGAAAGAGGACATGCATATTACATCTGCTTTTTGTGAAGCAAAAATAAATGACCTTGTGTGGTAGAATTTTGCAATGCAGTTTATTAAAGTCTACAGATTTTGTACTGTCTCTTAAATAACGTCTTTATATTTTTCCATAATTTTTGTCACTCTGTTTTATAACCATATGGTTCTGAGTAGTTCCCCAGAGTCCTACCAGAAGGAGTAAGAGTTGTATATTTGGTATTAGGGCCTTTATTCAATGTCTGCAGGAAAAAAGGTACATTCCACCATTGTGCATCAGTCTGAAAACTACATTGAATAAGATTTCTAAACCATGTTTAATTTAGAAATTGCCCACTAAATTGTACTCCAATCAGATAAATACCCATACTTAAATTCACTCCCCTGATGGTATGCTCCCTGCAGATTTTTGCACCAAAGTTAAACACCTTGTCTATGTGCTAAAATTACCAAATTCTTGTGCTGAAGCAGTGTATTCCAGCTATGATGCCAAACTCAGGAATAGTATTCCTTCAACACTCAGGCAACTTGAATGCAATCAAGCCTTCAAAGGAAAACTAAGAGCTTTATAAATCAACACCAGTCTGTATTCTGCTCCTCCACTCCTGGCTAATCCACACATTCAACTAACACTTGAAAAGTCCTTCTCTCTCTCAATCTAGACAATTTAAAATACTCTGATGTTATGAGAGACTACCCAGCCTTCGACACGATAATACCTTCCAAATAATACTGTGCCTTTATTATTAAATTCAGCTTAATAACTCTCTAGATATGATGCTACCTTAACACCAGTTTTTGAAGGATTTTTTTATTACTGTTGCCATATATTTTTATTTCATCTAAATATCAACTGTGTTTTTGTGGAATAACTCAGCATTGCTTTATGATCACAATTGTAAATAGTATTTATTATTCCAGTGTATATGCTTTCTATTTATTTCCAGAATTGTAAATATTAGAGAACATAGCACAAAGATCTCCATAGACTCTAGTTAGCCAACTTCCGTAGTTAAACCCTTCAGATATAGCATTTCCCACGGTCTGAACTAAACAAAAAAACTTTTGACGATGATTAGCTTTTCATTAGCTAATACAGCTAACCAGAGGTACCAAGCATGAAAAGGCACATTCACTTTATTTTATTTCTGTATTAATACTTAATAATTTTTAGTCTAAATAACAGATCAATTGTTTGTTTCTTTCGGCTTTTCCCGGTTAGGGGTCGCCACAGCGGAACTCCGGTCTGCTAATGATTGGCAGTAGATAACAGATCAATAAAAATAACAAAACACTTGAAACAATTCTCATTTTTCGAGTGGTATGAAATAAAATGCCTTTGAAAAAGGAGAATAGCTTCAAGTGTTTACTTATTTTTATTGATACTAAAAAGTATTAAGTATTAATACAGAAATACAAGTAAAGTGAATACTCCTGTTCAAGCCTGGCACCTCTGGTTAGCTGGATTAGCTAAGGAAAAGTTATCATTGTCAAAAACTATAAGTATTGTGCAACTACTCAACTCAGTATGCCATTGACTTTATGCAACTGCTACTTTGAAAAAGGTTATAGGTGTTCTGATGTCTTATTAAGCTTTCGTAATGGAATGGCCTTCAAGAACATATTTTTATCTGAATTAATACATCTGGTATCAGAACAGTATGATTCACAATTTGGAGATCCATACAGGAGTCCCATATACGAAACTAACTTACATTCACAAATCTGGAGTAGGATCAATGAATGAATCAGCTGTAGAAGCATATGTGTCACTGACACTGAAACATGGAACTTGAATAATCTTGAAACATTATGTCAGAGTTCTCCTTCCTCTAAAAACATGTTTCTAAAAATAGCATCAACATCTAGGATATCCTTAGACATAAGAGATTAGATGTAAGTCACAACCCAAAGTCAAGAAAGAAGATTAATGTGGGTGTTAACAGGAGAACCAGTCTTTTTCCTATGCTAAAAAATTCCTTAACCTTAAGATTATATTGTCCCTTGCAGATATAAAACATTTACTGACCGATCTGAATTTTGTAACTTTTAAAAAAGAAAGACAGTTAATCCTAGTACAAAGAGTTTTAAGAATTAAGGAAAGCAGGAAAATTTAGCTGAGATTGTATAGCATGCGACTGTTTTAGTTGAGAACTATGTTTCTTTGTGAGATTTTAATACCACCTTGAATAGATCAATTTCACTTCATCATGCTGTTCATCTATTTATTCTTATATTATACTATTCAAAAACAAGCACGCTGATTCGACAGCCTAACCAGTGTGCCCATTGTAAATCAAGCATGCACCAACAGAAAAAAGTCCTGCCACTAAAGTACCATTGAGAAGCCAGACTTTCTATTAGTATATGCTGAGGGCATAGCAAAATATGAGAAAAATCAAGTTAAGTTCCGCAACACTAAAGAATCAGAAAAGTACCTGAGTTTCCTTGTATTTCTGTATTGTCCCTTGGAAAATCTCAGCATTTAAAAAAATGCAAAAAAATCAGCACTGGAGTTTCTCTCTTCACTATTGCTTTTCCTGCACTGTAATGATGTACTGTGCAAGTGTGGGAATGTAAGTCCCATATGCATGTACAATACATCGGTAAATAAGGAAAAATGCAGAGGATCACCATGGCACCATTATAAAATTACATTATTTAAGAAAGGTAAGCAATTTTTTTCTTAATTAATGTCATTGTATAATAGAAATAACCTGCTCCTGTGTGTGGATATATCAGGATTTATGCATGGATGGCTTTCTGTGATCACTTGGGCTTCATCCTTAGGATGAAACCACGCCAGCTATGGGTAAATCCTGATATACTCACACACAGTAGTGGATTATTGCTTAATTAGCTCACATAGCCAGTTTTAGGCACCAGCATAACTTGTGGTCACTGAGGCCCCCTGGTTCTGGTGGAGAGGGCAACCACAGCAAGTTATCTTATTTTGATACTTTGTTAGATTTGTCAAACAAACAAAAGCTAGTACAGCAATCATTCTGTACTTATTAAACTAGGTGGATAATAATAACTCTTAGTATTAAGACTCCTAAAGATTGGTAACACTTCTTCTCCTTTAAAATTCAGATATCTCTGGTTATAGTAAAAATGATTTTTCAAGTAGCAGAGTTCATAATTTCATTAAATGTTTTACCACGGATGTGTTGACTTTGGTTTACTTATTATGCTTGTGGGCATTCTTTCCACTAATATGAACATTATAGCTGGCATTAGGCACTTAATGATACCCATGGCTATGGGGACCCACTGATCTCCCTTGACTGTGTGGGATCCCCTATAAAAGTGCCACTGGTTGGGAGGGTAATGAAGAGAGGGGGAAAAAGGTTAATTCATTCTCCAGTTATACCCTTTATCCTAAACAGAGATGTGATATGAACCTGAATGGATAAAGCTGTTAATCAGTGTGCGAAAACAAGCAAGATATTGTCAATCATGCGTGAATTATGTCAGCAATTACCTGGAATTTTAAGAGGAACAAACACTTCTTATCTCCTGGGATAGTTTTTCTATTTCAAGAGTTTATAAATACTTGGTGGACAGGGCAACCATGATGGTGCAGTGGTTAGCATTTTCACCTCACAGCAAGAGGTTCTCCAGTTCGATCCTCGGCTGGGGTGCCTTCTGTGCAGAGTCTGCATGTCCTGTGGTCATGTGGGTTTCCTCCCACATCCCAAAGACATGTTGTAGGTGGATTGGACACTCTAAATTGGCCCTAGGCATGTGTGCATGCATGTGTGTGCCTTCCGTAAAAGTTTGGGTGGTGGGCTGGCAACTTGGCACTGTAAAACTCTACTTCCAATCATGAGTGGACAAGTGATTTGCTGTTGTGACCCCTAACTAGGAAAAGTCAGAAAAATAAATTCTTGGAGGACACCCGATGCTATAACTATCAACTTCTTTGCTCAAGAATTCTGGGCAAAGCCAAAAATAATAGCAGAAAAAGTCTGAAAATAGGTAACACTTTTAACTATTACTCTAACTTAAAGAGTTACTAGAATATCATGTTTTGCATCAATATCAATTTTCTGAGCAATAAAGAAGTATGAAATTGTAATATCTGGCATTATTAATTTGCTGTCATCCTGAAAGATTTACAAGCAAATCACAAGTCTTATGAGGGACAGGGCTAAACTTTGAGGCAAAATCTGGGACATTTTGTAAAATAAGGTACCGTGACAGGTATGCATTATTCCTCAATGAGGTGTATAAAAGTGATTTACCCCTGTTGTTAGTTGATGACTGCCAAACAGCAGTCACTGATCTGGTGTAATAATACTAGTGTCACACTGTACAATGCTATTTGCTGATCAGTATAAAAGTAGTATTGCTATGGCTTATGTTTATTTGTGCATGGGTGGGGGGGGGTTGCAGTGTAAATGCAAGCTAGCCATAATTTATTTCAGTTTCCATCATACACATAATCAGCATTACCTTTATGAATGTATTAATGCTGGGGGAGTTTGAAGTGTACTTAAGTAACAAGTTCGCCATTATTTCTTTCACTTACATCATAAACAAAGACCTTACACATGACAGGTGGCTATCTTTGGTGGTTTGGCAGAAGCAAGATGGGTGTGAAAACAACTTCTCATTGCCACATTTGTAGAGTGAATAGCATTGCCATTTCACTGCACTTTGCTCTAGTCAAGTTCCTGGCTGTAGCTTTTTCTATGTGGAATATGCATGCCTTCCTTGTCACTTTATGGGTTTACCTACATAATCTAGTTTCTTTCAGCTCATCACATACATGCTATAGGTGAAACAGAGTTCCTTCAGTTTTCTTGAAAGCGAGAGTGCAGCATGTTTGTGTGTGTTTGAACATCTTTTGACAAACTTGGTTTGTCAGGGACAACTAGTCAGTGCATGTGTGCGTGTGTTCATGTGTGCATGTGTGCGTGTGTGTGTGTGTGTGTGTGTGTGTGTGTGTGTGTGTGTGTGTGTGTGTGTGTGTGTGTTTGCATAAGTATGTGAAAAATATCACTAATTCTTATCTGAGGAGACACAATAATGCCAGACTGATGCATAACTCATCTGGGTAGTAGTAAAAAATGAAGTTAAGAAGTTATTATCTTTCACGAATAAGGCATAAAATAAATCACAGAACATTCAAACCCTTTGAGATTTCTGTAGTCTGGTGGCCCCCACACCCCAGACTGTATAAATGGATTTTAGCATGGATTTAGTAAGGGGCCTTTGTCCTCAACAACATGGATTCAAATACCATCCCTGCTCATAGACGTATACAGAAGGTTGCAGTAGCATGTGTGTGCATGTGTGTGTGTGTGTGTGTGTGTGTGTGTGTGTGTGTGTGTGTGTGTGTGTGTGTGTGTGTGTGTGTGTGTGTGTGTGTGTGTGTGTGTGTGTGTGTGTGTGTGTGTGTGTGTGTGTGTGTGTGTGTGTGTGTGTGTGTGTGTGTGTGTGTGTGTGTGTGTGTGTGTGTGTATGTGTGTGTTGTGTGTGTATGTGTGTCTGTATGGAGGGGGGGTATAGTCATTATTTCCTTAATTGTCCTGTCAATAAAATCTTATTGATAAGCACATGAGGTTATTATAGTTTGTGTTGTTGCTGGGGACACTATTTCCATTGTTTTTTTTTTTTTTAACTTCTCTCAGAGACTTCAGAGTTGGGTAAAGAAGGCAACTTTAGCTTGTGTTGAGGCAATGTACGGTCTATGAGCTACATGATGGCTTCATTACTATGATCTGTTTTTCTTTCCTTAAAGTCACACATCAAGCGCATATACGGGTAACTGTTTTGGTGGGGTAGGTATGACAGGAGTATATCTATAACAGCAGTCACTTGAAATAAATGACAACAAAAATGTGTGTCTTTTCTTTCATATCAATCTAACAACAGCAAAATCCACAGATGGTCATTGTCAATTATCTATTTTTTTTCTACTTTTGTGAGGAATGAAGGCAGTCAATTTTCCTAGACAGGATTTGTGTATCCTCTCAAAATTAGTCATGTTAGTTTATTGTAAGCTACTATTTTGTCAGTTTTGAACATTAAGCCTTGGACACATCTTCCTTGAAAAAAAATAAGATTGAATTTATTTTCTTGTTCATGAATTTTCTTTGGACTACCACTGGATCAAAATGTTGAGAAATGCTGTAAAATGCTCCTCAGAGCATCTATAAATCTATAGCTTCTGTGGACCAGGCAGTCCCCATATCCCTGGCGTAAATCAGTTACTTCCAATACAGTTACTACTGTGCTGTTTTAGCCAGTTAAGCTGTGCAGAAAGGATGCAGTGAAAAGTAAAGCTGAACAGTAACACTGAATTTCTTCCTTTTTCATGTTTTTTGTTCATGCTATCACTAGATAAAAAGGTTGTTTAAAAAGTTTCTAAAATGCACTTCAGAGCATCCAGAAAGCGATGGGCTCTGGAAGAAGCAAACGACTAAACAAAAATGTGAGATAAGGAAGAAAAAAGTAATCTGCGTGGTGTGGGGAAACCAAGATGGGGGGAAACAGGCAGGTACTTAAGGACTGAGGGGGGTGACAGAGTACGCAATGGGAAGCACCATGGAGCCCTTCATTTAGAGTACCATTTCCTTAAGTCCATCCTGTACAAAAAGTTGTTATAAAGTAAATTATTTGCAACAAAATGCCATTCACTCTAAATATCTCTGTGTGAAATGGGCCGACGTGGTGTGGTGCAAATTGTCTGTGGTACTGTAACCACACTGAAGCCACAGTTCAGTATGTGTGTACCAATAACCATTAACAAGGTGATACTTAGACTGGTGTCCAGAGGTCCCCAACTTGACACCTGCTATGGGCCCCCAAAATGTTAACACTAGCCCTGTTCATTCATTCATTCATTCATTCATTCATTCATTCATTTTTTAATACCTACTTTATCTTCTTCATTGTTGTAGGGGCTGGACCATATATCAGAATGTGTTTGGATAGAGGAGGAAGCTCCAGACCCCTGTGAAACCCTATGTAGGCACAAGGATGTCATGTACATTTTACACATAAAACACCCCATCTGAGAACTGAACTGGTCAGTCAATAAACTGTGATTGTAATCGCAGCCCCACTGTGCTGTGCTAGTTTACCATATTATCTAAATGAAAAATATTACAAATCAGAAACATAACAATTCCCTTCATGATATATCATAATACATGTTCTGAAATTCATACTAAACAAATATATGGCACAGGAGCAGAGCCTTAACAGGAAATGTGCAACTTTTTAGGCCATTTATACATAGGTCATTATGATATATCTTAGCAGATGTGTATATATATATATATATATATATATATATATATATATATATATATATATATATATATATATATACATAAATGTAATCAGTACAAATTAATCGTGTGGTAAAGGAGGACACACGTATTTACAGAAAGAAACACACTGAGTAGAGATACATTAACATTCTATTTGACTTAAACTTGCTTGTGACAATTGCTTGTGACAGAAAAAAAAAACAGTAATGCTGAAAGTTCTAGATGTGTGAGTACAGGGTGTGATTGCTAGTATTCATTTAGGTGTGCCACTGAGCACAGCAAAAACTGGCTGTTAGATTGTAAAAACTGGTTACACCCTAGCCAGAAGCTTTGGAACTGCACTAACTATGGAATGTCTACATTTCTGAAAGCCCTTAGAAAAGAATGTAGATGTATAAATAAGAAGCTGTCAGTCTTTTGTGGTCTGCTGTAAAACATTTGAAAAGACATATTTGCTAATGATTTTCTGCCTGTGGTTTAAGAAGGAAGCATGACAAGTTGTTATAAAGCATGGTATATTGATGTAAATCATACTGATAATTGCTCTGCTCATACAGGCACAATGCTTATCAGCACATTAGGATACCTTTGCTTACTTCTACTGAACTGCTATCACTTTCTGCATATAAGGCATCTAGCCTTATTCATCAGAAACGTGGAACAGACTCAACATTCTTATAGAAAATCCTGTTCACTTTCAAGGACTGTCAGATGTCATATCCCCCACAATAGTAGATTATTATTAAATGCTTACTAATCTTTTTTACATTTTCTCATGTTTTCTCTGAATCCTATCTCGACATTGCCTTGTACTGACTCCTCATATTAATGCAATTTTTGGCATACATGACACAGAAACACAGAAACACAAGTTTATAAAGTGCTGTGTTTTGCATACATTACTCAGAAGCATAAGCTTATATAGTTCTGTGTTTGGCATATGTCATACTGAAACACAAGATATACTAGCTGATAGAATCATGTACCTCATTAATTTGCTCATAGTTTCCAGACTCCTGTTCAAAAGGTCGTGCATCTCATGACATCTCTCCGTTTCATGCCATTCCTACACCTTGTGTAATATTTAGGAAGGTTTTCCATGTGCCACCTTTATATTCATTTGAACTCCTTTAGTCTTTCACCACATGTTTTTCTTGGTGTATGCACTGATCTGCACTAGCTGTCCTCTGCAAGACCTTCACCCAACCTGTGTCTCATCTCAGCTGAAGCCACCAGATCTGAAAGCAGGGCTTGAGCTGCTCTTTTTTGATTTTTTTATCTAGCCTAATAATCAAGCTGGCATATTTTGTAAGTTACCAAAATAGTACCACTTTCAGGTTTTTTTCCTCATTTAACAAAGCACCCCCTCCCCAGGTTAAATTTTGCTTTCTTACAGAAAGATACAAACACTGGTGGCATATAACAGCCACCAGGGACACCAGTTTTCTCATTCCCCTACTGAAAAATAAGCTGTGGCTCATTCTTAAGGTATGTTATACATCACTGGCAAGAATGCAGTTGTTTGTTGGTATTAAACACTGGAAAATGTGTGAGACTACTTAGCCAGCATTTTGATGTTAAACTATGTGAAATAAATGAATATGCACAGTCCTGTTTCATGCTACTAAGCTACAAATGACAAAAGAGAATTACATATTGCTCTGTCAGAGGTATTAAAGATTATAAAAAAAGTGTCACGTGTCAGTGACACTGAACTGAATGGCTGAAACTTATGGGGACTTTTATGTAGTTTGAAAGCATGTTAAACTATATGAGAGCCCTTTTAAAGAAGCTGTAATCATTACAAATATGAATCCAAGGCTCTTAAATTGTTGTACAAAGATTTAGGATTCACAAGAAAGCTAAAATAAAAAACACATGAATTTCAGAATACACTGCTAAACTTTGTACATTGACAGAACACTCCCAGTTTAATAGGAACTCAGCAGAGGCAATGACAAGAATGCTTAAATATAGTATGTCCTGGAAAACTACTCATAAGAATAAACTTAAAAAAATAACATTAGAACAACCTATAAGTGCAGTAGTATCACTAAAAAATAGCTGCAGAGATGATTTTGCTTTACAACAAAACAAACAAATGCTCTGTACAAAAATACCCCCTGAATCCCCCTCACAAAAAGACCTTATATTCTTATTTCAAATATGGGGACCAGAAAATCACAAAGTTAAAAAGAAAATGTGCAGATTATTAGAAAGGTCAAATTAAGAAAATGTATAGTTGGAAATGGAATGAAACCAAGACATGATAAAACCAGGATGCAACATGGCGATAAGAGGAAAAGCTGGCACAAAATAGTTGATGCTTAAAGTGATTCATATTCTGGCTACTATCTCTGCTGTATGAGAATGAAAACTGTGACTTCATATGTTGAGAGTATTACAGCATGACTGATAATAATTTAATTACTATTCAATTTACCACAGTAGAGGCTGGAATGGAATGAAATGTGGAACTATTCAATGTGGCTGAATTATCAATGGTTTCTGTGAAAATTACTGGAAAATATTTTCAAATATTCCTCTGGAAAAGACTGAAGCATTGCACAAACTTATATAAAAGACAATGAGCCCAGAAGGCAAATCAGAGTGCCTGTGAAATCTGAAGGCAATCATCGCAATTAGATATGTAAGTTTGTGGTAATGGATGACCGACCTCGATTAGAAGGAAGCAGGTCAGAAACTGGATTCAGTTGGTGCTATAGAATGAAAGGAATTCTGTCATAGCTGAAAAACTGTGGAAGCCTATAACAAATTTAAAACAAAAAGTTAAGAATTAATATGGACAGTGAAAAATAATGAAATCCAGTAAATCCCAAGGTGAGGAAGATTAGAACACAAGAATGGTTTCCTATGAACAAAGGCCTGAAATAGCGGCAATGCTACAAAGATTGATGTGTGCAGAAGGTTGTTTAAAGTTGGATGCTGTAAGCATTTAATACTGTTTGTCCTTACACTAACAGGGAACAATTTCAAAGCATGGCTTGGCGGAGAATTTAAGCTTGTTGTGAAAGTATCCAGTAAAGAAAATATTTTTGCATTCTTTACTTGAGAACATTTTAGAAGTTAACAGAAGTTTCAAATCAGTTTCTGACCATTAAAATAAATGTAGAACAGTTTGGAATAGTGTAGCTGACATCATATTATAGAAGACAACAAAACACCTGGTAAAAACCTGGATGACTCATTAGTTATAAGTATTAATGTTAAGGACCACTTCAGACATTTTTAAAATGTATTCTAGATGCAGTAAGGAAATATGGACTCAGAGTCAGTAGATCCAAGTACAATTCATTCAGACAGAAAATATCAAATTGTAAGCAAATCAGTTACTAAAATGGACAGAAAATCACTAAATATTGTAGGAACTATACTAAATAAGTTAGCCTAAATAGATTTATAACAGGAATCCTGTCACAGAGTGCTGAATTAATATTGTAGGTTTTTGCCTAAATGTCAGTGGTGATGTACACAGTGCAGTATTTCTATAGAATAAGCTGGAACAGATACACTGTTGCCAGCCTAATCGCATTGGGTGAAGTGCTGAGACACTTTGACCAGCTGTACCTTTAAGGTTGGCATGTGATGCTTCACCTTATGCAACTGGCAACATTTGGTTTATTATTTTTAGATAGAATGCAAAGATTCATAGCTTTTGCATCATGCACTTTAATGAAAACTGAAAGTGTGTCCAAACTGACCAGTAAGACACTAGGTTGATATGTGGAGTCTCACAAGAAGCTGTATGGAAGACCATATAAGCTGATTAAACTGATTGCTAGCCATTCCTTTCTCCTTTTGTAGTCAAACTAAACTAACATAACAAAGGTCTACATACTTTATTCTAATTGCAAGTTTCAAGTGAATTTTAGCTGTTTGGATAAAATATGCATATGCCTCATTTGCTATCTATGTACTGAAATTAAAATATGACTATATAAATACAGTGCAAAAACAATACTATATGTTGTAGAGATTTGAAAGAGCATGCATGCTGCTTTTACTATAGTGTATATGCAGCAGAGTTACCACCTGTTAAATTATATATACAGTAGTGTTATGTTGTATGGTTTTACTTTCAACTCATGGTAACTTTCTATGAATATTTATATAACCTGAGATCTTCTCCCTGGGACTCCCCTGGAAAAGGGCTTTGCAAATTCAGACATTTCCTGAATTAAAAATGAAAAAAAGAAAGAAATTAACCTGAAAAAAGGGTGCTCCAGGAGTGGTGGTAAGATGCACCCTCTGTATGGAAGAATAGTTGGCTGTGTGGTACGGACCATTATTGCATGAATCTATGGTGTATTTCCTAAGAAGCTGTACTCCTGAGTACAATAGACAGACTAGAATAAACATCTTGGCACCTTTTTAGTTCCAAAATCAAGAATGAAGACAAAAATAATCAGGGAAAAAGGCCTCAAATTGCATCTGAAATGTAAACAGAATAAAAGGATGTGAATTACTAGGCAGCTTCTGAAATAAAAGGAAGTATGTATCTATTATAGGTTCATACGTTTATAGGTATACACTAGGCTAACAACCACCATTGCCCTTACAAACCTAACCATACAACCTAGCCTAATTGTGTCCCCTTGGAACATGTGCATTTTAATTGGAGGGGAATTGTAGTTAGGAAGGGTATGTTAGTTAGTAGGTTGCTAAACAATTATGTGTGGGGGTTATGTTAGTTGGGGAATGGTTGCTTTCAGCCTCTATTTATATGAGATATGGAGGCCAGTCTGGGAATGAATTCATGATTTCCCATACAATGGAGCTATTAAATTATTATTTGATGAATGAGGAAATCATTCTATGTTGCACAACTTATAAACAAAGGTATGGCATCTAGGTTCAGACAAGTCATTGTTCCACTGTATTTGGCATTCATCAGACCTTTCATTGAGTACAATGCCCCCTTCATATATACCAACCAGGCACATCCAACAATTGGAACATCAATAGAGGTTCCTCACTAAAAGAGTACAGGACAGACCACCTCAAGGCCCTGTCCCTGTATTCTGTTTCCTACAGGCTGTTGAGAGGAGATCTATGCCTGGCATACAGAGCATTGTCAGAATACACTCTGATGGACCTCCTGCCTATCCACAAAACAAACAGCACCAGAATTAACCATTCTAAAGACTTAAACCTCACCTGTGCTATAAATAGCACCTGCTGGAGAGACAATTACATATTGAGAGACAACCCCATCTCTGTAACAGGCTCCCCATCCATGTGAAACTGACTTCCTGCCTAACCCAATTCAAGTGTAACTTGGACAATTGGATGGGGAACAGGAAATTCATCCCTGGTTTGGCACCTATGTCTGTAATGGACACAGGCAGCCTGTACATTTCTCATTTCCCAGGCCCCTTCCTGTAAATGTTTCATCTCCCAGGTCCCTCTTACACTTATCAAGGGTACCAGAACTTGTCAGAGATTTGGAATGTATGGCTAGGCTTAAAAAGACCCTTGTGGTCATTAGTCTAGTAAACACAGATGAACCTATGAACCTATTTTTCATAACTTATTGGGTATAATCCACAACCTTTTCTCAGAAAATGGAGACAGAGCAACATTTTGTGCCAATACAGGGGCATCCCTGAAAATTATGGACAAGTTAAAGCTATGCTTGGCACATCAAAACTGAAGTTCTTTGCAAAAATGCACATGTGGATGACCTGGCATTAACAGAAAAACAAAGCATTGCCTTGGAAGGAAAAGCAACATTAACAGCAATGCTGCTTCCTGAAAGAATGATGTATAATACAGTAACACAGAAAACATACAGAGTTTTCTAGGCATGTTTTAAGAGCAGTGCACTTCTTGTAGTAAAAATGATCATTCAGAGTATCCTAAACTGGTCTTCTATTTTAGCAACAATCACTGTAATGTTGAAAACAATAGTCTCAAGAAATAGGTTACTGATCAAACTGCGAGAATAAAAAGCAAGCCACAATTTACATCACAGGAGTTTAACGTAATCATGAAATACTCATTCATTTTTTCAGTAATCATTCTGTAATTACCTGCTGAAAATAAGATCACACATCCCACTGCACAGTTACCACTATGTTAAGATTTGTATGAACATTTAAAATCAAGGAAAGTTATTAGCCCATATAAAAAGAAATTTTACAATAAAACTTGTTAATTTTCTGTTAATATACAGTGATAAATGTGTTGTATGTAACTAAAAATGTGATACCTGTCATGTTATTTCTGGTAAGAAACTGAAGGTCACAAATTGAATTATCAAATGTTTTAATGATAAGCAATTTCAAAATATATGATAACCCATAAAGGAGTTTTGCTGCAGACCAGTATATATGTTGGTAAGAGACTACTGAAATGGCAAATGAGTCCCATGCCATATTGTTGAAGAAGTGGGCCTTTGATATATTCTGTGACATGAGATAGGACATCTGCAAAAGACTCTTTTATATAATGATTGCATAAAGTGCATTTTTTTCAGTCATTCTGTATATAATGGCATTTATCTATTGGCTTTATTCCCTTAGGCCATCTGCTACACTCATTTGTATATATGTATAGTTGTGTGTATGTATATATATATATATATATATATATATATATATATATATATATATATACATATGTTTTGCATTTTGTCATTCACTCGGTGTATAATGTTATGTAACTTTTTTGTAATTATTGTGTTTTTCTAGGCATAGACTGAAATAGGTCTAGTGACGTCAATGCTCTACCCCAGTTACCAAATTCAAAATAAAATAAAACATGTGGGCTAAATTTAGCATGCTAAGCTACTGTTATAGTCTGGAGACCATAGCCAGGTGGTTAAACTCTGATGCCCAGTAGTTTACTCCAAAATAATCATTATGATACAGACCCCAAGCAAAGAAGGATGAATGTCTCACACCATGAACCAGAAAAGGATGGATGCCACATACCATGAACACAAAAGGATGGATATCCCAGTACAAGTCCCCTGATGCTCTAAACATCTATATAGACACAGACAGGTGCACCAAACTGGACTAGTCTGCCTAGAAGGAGTCAATACCAAAACTGAAACTATCAAAGGATATCAATTTGCAAGAAAAGGCCAAGGTGCAAGAAGTGTCTGAACTGCCAGTTATTTCTTGTGCCATGAAGTTAAGTTTCATATAGAGGGTTTTGGAAAAGAGCCCAGCTATAGCACATAGCCCTAAAAAAACTTCAAGTACTGTACAAGGAACATCAAAGAAACACTAGCAAATTGCAAAGATGTTATTCTGGGTACTGTAAAAGTAATAAAGAAATAGAAAGATGTCATCCTGACTATTATAAAAACCCCAAACAGACTGAGTATTGGGGGAACAGTACATATTCTAAGTTTTGATCTAGACATGACACATAATAAAACAAAAATTGGACATTTTGTTTAGTTGATGATAGTTTTTCATTTAGATTTACTAATCATACACACGTGCATGTATATACATAATTGTACTGAAACAATCTGGTGCCTGCTGTCATACAGGCATACCTTTTTTAATAATACATATGTGCTCCCGCGACTGAATGCAAATGCGGAGGAAATGTAAAGCATGTTCCTAATAGGCATATTCATTGCACATGCTCATTCCTGTATAGTATGCTTTTACAATTCGGTAACAAATAAAGCTGACACATTTAGCTGAGCTGCAGGTATTAATTTTTCTTTTTTTAAATTTACATGAGACTGATGCTCATCTTTTTCTCATCCCTGCTGTGTCCTATGGCTTAATTGTCCATCTTATTTTATTTATTTTTTTTTTACATTCTGGTTGCCTTAATATTTTTCTGTTGAAAAAAACATTACCACCATCTTGACTGTCACTTTCAGTCTTTCCTTGACCATGAGCAAAAGCAAATGTACAATGGTCACTATTTCTAGGACTTTACTATATAATGTCCAGATGTCCATTAGTAATGATACACTAATTATTTTCATGTGGGTTTTCTTTTGATAGCTCATTTTTTTTACTTCTGCTGTGCTTTATCATGCCGGTGGTTTTAGATTTAGTGTAGCCTTTCCTATGCATATAGTTTTGTGGGTGCTTATTTAATGAAAGTCACTGAATTAGACAAAAGGTGTGTACATACACATTCTCTGTGGCTAGAGAAGGTATGAAGAAGATTGTTCAAGGTAATACAGAAGCTCCACAGGGAAAGTTTGGGTCATCATCTGAAGTGCAGCTGCAATACTCACATATGTAGTGAAGACACAAGTACTCAAATATAGAAGTCAGTAAAGAAGAAGTCATTGTCAGAATATAGCTTACAATCAAAAGATGAAATGTAAGAAAGTAAGGCAGAAACAAAGATTCACCACAGAAGATGCAACAGAGCAAAGGAATAGTCCTTCAGTGTAGATGAAAAAAGGATTAACAGCAAACAGAGATAATGCGAAACGGAAAGATACATAGTGCAAAAACTAAATGTTGATGCACACAAACATACTAGTCAGTATGGCAGTATGGTGTATGTGTATATAGGAGCAGAGGGGTGAAAGACCATACAGAGGCCAAAGATTTTGTATATTTTATGGAATACATAGCTCTTTCCTGCAGCTATAGTATGTGTTCCTCTACAAAAAAGCCATAGGAAACTATGAAACAATGGTGTGCTGCTACAAGCATAGTAACTCAATGCAAAAAAAAGTATAACAGCATTGCTTTGCAGGTATGTGTGCTTTCATTTATAGTAGTTATGGTACATCGATGGTTCCATCTAACACACTGTCAAAACAAATATGTAGGAAAATCTAAACACTGCTGAGTGACTGAAAAAAAAATTAAAGAACCATTTGCATGAAGGAAGAAATGCCTTAATTATTTTTAACCAAACAATCCTAATAGACACAAATGGTTCCTGTTGTGCTGCTAACAATGTGCACTTACTTTGTAACTCGGTCTCATTCTCATTCCAAATAAAAGTTTTGTAGCTGAATGTTTTTAAGAGTTACGTCGATCAGTGATAGGATACAACACTCAGATGCTGTTACTTCACAGATGTCAGAGAACACCTAATAGTCTAAAAATGAGAAAGATCTAAGAAAACATGACATTGTTAGAGATGTGGTATAACTAATCTAGATAATGTGTCATGTGGTATAACTAACCTAGATAGTCTGTGTCATGTGGTATAACTAACCTAGATAATCTGCGTCATGTGGTATAACTAACCTAGATAATCTGCGTCATGTGGTATAACTAACCTAGATAGTCTGTGTCATGTGGTATAACTAACCTAGATAATCTGCATCATGTGGTATAACTAACCTAGATGATCTGCAGCTAACTCTTCATTACGTAAGACAGGATGGTGGTGTGCAGCTTAAATATAACACATTAGTAACTGACATTCTGCTTTGTAATGTTGGCTGTGTACATCTAAAAAAATTAATGAAAATTACGAACACTGAAAACTAATAAAAAGTACAAAAGTAATCCGTAAACCGGTAACACCGTTTATTTCAAATTTTGTAGTAACACACTAAGCGCTTTCACCCAGCCAATCCGTGGGTTTCATCAGAGTAAAAAACATTTGAGACCTTTTGTATTTTATACAAATTCAGACCTGTCTCTACCCAATCACCTATCTACTTCAATTAAAATGTAGTTTTAACCATCAATTATTACATTTCTTAATTACATTTATTAAATTAATATCATAACGCCTCAATATTGATGAATAAAATCACTGTTGCATAAAAAATACACCAACCCTAATTCCCCAGTACAGCCTATTATGTACAAAAACATTTTTGTCTATATCTGTTTGTTGACAAGATAAGTCCACTAGACATAATTTTCCATTTTAAGAACATTGGCTGATTAAGTAACTTGCTCAGAGGAAGGTAGAAGAAAACAAACCCTAAACCTTGGGAACAGACTTATAGCTTTACTTCCATGCACAAAATTGCCAGATCATCTTATTTTTTTCTCCACCTTGAAATATTGTAAACAGAGCATTAGTACCTATAGGTCGCAGGGGTGTGGGAGGGGAGGCACAGAACCCAAGCCAAGTGCCACAGGTGGTCTTATTTTGTTTAGTCATTTTTTTCCAGTTTTTTTTACATTTCATTTGTCTATTGAAATGTTTGTCTTCTGACTGCTTTTAACAAGTTGTTTGGTTCAGAGTTATACAGCTACAGTGGACACCTAAAAGAAGGTTTATAAAAGATGGAAGCAATACATTTGGCAGTTCAGCTTCTCTGGAATAGTGAAGGGAAGAAAATAGTCAATGAAAAAAAGACCAAGACATATTTATGTTGGGAGCCAAGCGGAGGACAACGACAGAAATTCTGGGGTGATTTCAATGTGAGATATAGTCTGCAGTTACCAAATAAGATTAGGAGAAATGGGAAAAGGAGCAGGTGCAGTATTTGTGGGAAATTACTTAAATGGTATATATTGTGAAGGACTGAGTGGTGAAAAGGTACTCCTTTTCTGCGAAACACGACAGAACATGCTACAGAGAGGGAGTTATCGTGTAGTACAGAGAGATAAATGGTAAAACTTATCTGTCCAGCAAATGTTATGTGTATATTATACTAGACTGATACAATTTTTGAAAGGTGTTATAGGAAATATGGCATGTCTGTGTTTGACTATCCTAAGAAATGTCACCCCATGAGATGCTGAGGAATCATAACTCCAAGTTCAAATGCCCAAAATACCAAAATGGTAAAAACTTAAACAATAAGTATTGTTGAAAGGAGAGCAAGTCGTGCTGCAAAATCCCCACATGTGAGGCAAGCCCCAAACCCCTGGACTTATATATTACAACTCCACAGTTGCACATACACCAATAATGGAGAAATATCTAAAAACAAAGGAATCATTGCTGGCACATACATAGAGACTGCACTGACAGAGATTTCCTATGGAAAACAGTCATCAACGTTTTCTTCCTCTGTGTCTGGTGATTCAGGCACTTGAAGCTTGCAGAATGACTTGGGGAATTTGATCTCGGCCTCCATTAGTTATAACATTATGTTTATGCTGCACCATACAATATATTTAGCAGTAGGGCTGGGATTGGAAAATAGTTCTTTTTATGCCTTCATTTATTGAGTTATTTGCATCTAAACTATTTTTACCTTGATATCTCCATTATATGTTCATCTCTTCTTGTAACACTGTTACCTGCATTTTTAAAATACATCAAAATAGTTAGAAAAATAATTTTAAGGCTATAGCAAATCCTACTGACAATCCTATTTTCCATAGTTTTTACTTTCTCTGACCTAATGACTCTTATAATTGCTTGAATTTTTATTGATCTTTCTCAATTCCATCCATCGTCCCTTTACAAATATAGTGGCTTAGCTTGCTATAACCTCTCATCAGATTCATCCTATCTCCCCATCTCTATCTCTGTTTTTCTTACTCCCTCAGGAAACTGCTTTAGTAAAGCATCATAAGATAAGCTTTGTTGGGTTTAACTGTTAATGCTTCTTTGAAGATAAATCATTAAAAAAAGGTTAATAAGCAGTAATGAAGCCATTAGTATTCCAAACAACATGTGTCTGTACCCCATTTTAAGTGAGGGGAATAATAATGCATGAACAGAACAACAAAGCACACCACTATTTGTACAAGGAACAAAATATTTGCCAGTGTCCCAAATACTTTTGAAATTGTTGATCTGCTATACTCTTATGTTTCCAGCAGAAGGCAGTCAAGCTTCTAACATAACCCACATCGGTTAGTAACTGGCTTTTCAAAGGCATAGAGCTGAAAAAATAACACTTAAGAAAATTGTTAACCAAAAAATGTGTTAAATATGTTATTTTGAAAATTCTAGCACAGCTCACTATAGCAAATAAATAATTTATAACAATTGTATGCTGTTGTATATACGGTTATGCACTCATTATATTAACATCTAAGACATATTGTTATTTCACACAGCACTGTCTGTATCTATATTATCAGTCTTATTTATTTATTAATTTACATTTGTTGACCGGGAGTGTCCGACTGGATGCAGGTCCATTTTCAGCAGAGGCCCAGGGAGAAAAGCTCCACAGTTAAAATAAACAGACAGTAGTTACATTGGATTACATAGCGATTAACAATTTAACATAGCAATTACTTACACATATTTACAGATGAAGAATATAGTACATCAGTAGACAACTAGAATCTTTATCTGTGAAGTACAGAACAGACATTAACAAATGTTACAATAAGAAGTTCCTGCTGTATAATAAGTTCTAGGCTTATGAGCATCTGAGCTTGCTATAATCAGGTAGTTAGTGGAGTGGAAAGAAAGGTAGTGGTTGGATGGGGTGGGTGATATTAAGAGTGGGAGTTGCAAGGGCATAGCCAGCATGTTTTTAGGTGTGCTTTTAGTAAAGTTTTGAAGTGGGTGCATGATGGCATGGAGGTAATTATGGGTGGAAGGGAGTTCCATAATTTGGCTATGATGCAAGAGAATAGTGCTTCACCAGCAGAGTTATTGGCTTTAGTGATCTGCAAGTGATTTTTGTTGCTGGATCTTAGTGGTCTGGTGGTGCGATAGGGTTGGAGTAGATTCTGGAGGGATGGGACATTTAGTGGATGGTTTACTAGTTTGTGGGCAAGTGAGAGTTGATACCATTAAAGGAGGTGAGGGAGTTCAAGCCAGCCCAGTTCAGCAAGTGAGACAGTGGTAACTACGGTAGAATGCCCCTGTGGCGAATTTGGTGATTTTGTTGTAGCAGGTCTCTAGCTTGTTTAGATCGCATTGCCTTAGGTTGGTATATATAGGAGAGGCATAAAGTAGGGTGGAGATAAGGTAGGAATTTGCTATTGAAATATTTGCTCCTTTGGTGAGAAGTTGCTTATTTCTGTATAACGCTCCTAGTTTTTTGTGGATTTTTTTTTATGGTCATGGATATGTGAATATCAAATTTTAGTTTATTGTCTATTTCTACTCCTAGCAATTTGGTGTGTTCAGTTGTGTATATAGTGTTGCTGTCTTTTGCTGTGATGTTAAAGTGAGAGTTGTTTTGTGTATGTTTGGTGGGTTGGAAGATGAGTAGTTTAGTTTTGTTTGGGTTGAGTATTAATTGGGCATCAGATAACCAAGTTTCAACAGAGGAAAAGGCTTCCTGTGTGACTTTTTGCAGTTTGGGTAGGGACTGGGCTGAGCAGATGATGGTTGGGTCCTCTGCGTGTTGTATGAGTGTGCCATGTTTGGTGGCAGGGGCTAGATTATTGGTGAAAACAGAGAAGAGTAGGGGTCCAAGGATGGATCCTTAGGGAACCCCTATGGTGACAGGTAGTTGGGGAGATATGTCATTCTGCCATACAACTGATTGTTGGCGGTCAGACAGGTAACTCTGAAACCAGTTGGTGACTAATTGAGAGAAGGATAGGTTATTGAGGACAAAGATTAATTGTTTGTGTGAGACCATGTCAAATGCTTTAGATAGGTCTAGGAAAGTAGCAGAGGAGAGATAGCCATTGTTTTTATGCTGAAGGATAGTGTTAGTAAAGGAGAGTAAGGCAGTGGTGGTGCTATGGTTTGGTCAGAAACCATGCTGAGTATTGGAAAGGAGGTTGTTAGTAAGGAGGTAGTTTGAGACCTGAGACTGTATGCATCTCTCTAGTATTTTGGAGAGTGGAGAGAGAATAGCTATGGGGCGGTAATTGGTTAGTTATGTGGAGGGGAATTATATGTGATACTTTCCACAATGTGAGAACATAACTTTCTGATAGAGATCGGTTAATCAAGATGGATACTGGGTAGGCCAGAGCATCAGCTGTGATTTGTATGTATTCACTTGGGAGGTTGTCTGCTGATAATTTGGTGGGCTTGAGTTTAGTTAAGAGTTTTTTATGTTGGAGGCAGGTACAGGAGAAAAAGAGAAGGCAGTGGGGAGATTACTAGTTGAAGGTGTGGGTTGGAGGGGAGTGGGGTTGTGTTGTTTAGCTAGTGATAGTATGGTTTGTATGAAGTGTGTGTTGAATGAGGTAGCAATATTTTCTGAGGAGTGAGGAATGTTAGGAGGAGGGGTACTGACTTTACCTGGGTGGAGGATGGAGTTTATGGAGGAACATAATTGTTTGGGGCTGTGTTGTCAGGAGTCTAGGGCAGACTGGTAGTATTGGAATTTGTCCTGTTTTATTAGCTTTTTGACTCTGTTGCCTAGTTCTAGGAATTTCTGTCTAGTTGAGGGGGTTTTGGTTTTGCGCCAGTGCTCCCAGGCTTTATCCCTGTTTTTCATTTCTGACTTAGTGGTTTTCTGTAGCCATGGGGAGGGTTGTGCTTTGGTTCTGGAAAGTCTTATGGGGGCATGGTAATTAAGGATGTTCAGGAAGGTAGTATTAAAAAAATTCAACTGCGTCATCAAGACTGAGGTACTTTAGAGGATGCCAGTTCCATTCTTTGAGGGATGAGATGAATGTGAGTGGGTTAAAGTTTAGTTTTTTACATATTTGATGGTAGATGACAGGTTTAGCTTGGTATAGGTATTTTTTGAGTAGGAATGTTGGGGAGTGATCACTGAGGCTATCTGATAAGCAGCCTGTTATATATGACTGGGGGCTCTTACTGACTAGTATCCAATCCAGGGTAGTGTGCCTGCTGGAGTTTTTATTTATCCTGGTTGGGGGCTGGACTAGTTGGGTGAAGCCATGAAGGTTTACATGATGGGTTGGATGGTTGCCAGATCAGGATTGCCAGTCAATATTGAAATCACTTAAAATGATAGTTTCTTGGGGGAGATGGTGGGTAGACCAGCTGAGGAGGTTTTCTAGTGGAGGGATGTTTTGGCCAGGTTGGAAGTAGCATCCAATTATGTTGATGGTTTTGTTTTGGTTTATTTTGAGGTTGGTATATATTATTTCTTCACTGCGGTGATGGTGCTGCGGTAGCATTGTCACCTCATAGTAAGACGCTGTCCTGTTCGATTCTCAGCTAGAGTGTCTTCTGTGTGGAGACATGCGTGAATGGTCGTACCTTAGTTGAAGGTTGTGCGTCAGAGCTGGCAACTCGGCACATAAAAATCTACTGCCGATCATTAGCGGACCGGAGTTCCACTGTGGCGACCCCTAACCGGGAAAAGCCGAAAGACACAACATATATTATTTTTTCACTGCCTATTTGTGGAGCTGATGATTTTAAGATCTGGATGTTTAGATGCTGTTTAAATATTATAGCTACATTGCCTCCTTTTTTGTTTAGCCAGTCTACTCTTAGTATGCCATAACCTGTAGGGAGTATTTGCTCACTGGTAATGTGAGGTTTTAGCCAGGTTTCTGTCAGGATGACTATATTTGGGGAGTACAAGTCTATGGTGGCATGGAGTTCATGGACTTTGTTGGATATACTTCTAATATTTAGGCTTAGTAGAAGGAAGTCACTTGGCTTTCTATTGGCTGTAATATGGGAGAAGTTGTGGTTTCTAGTCTGATTATGAGGACTGGGGTTGGAGATGGTAGGACCAGGGTTGGGGTGGATGTCTCCATTTAGGGCTAGTTTTGATATGCATGAGGTTATTAATTTTCTCAGTTTTTGAATGTGTTTGTTTATAAGGAAAACTTTATGATTGTGCTCTGTGGGTAATAGGTATGGTGGGAGGGTTACCATGTTAAGTTGTAGGGATGCTTTATTTCTGAGTAATATAGTTGGTAGAATATGTGGGGGGTGCATAGGGATGGTTCTTGAGTTGGTGGGAGGGGAGCTGAGTGAGGGTGAGACATGAGTGGTGGTGTGAGTAGTAGTACAGTGGTAGTGGTTGAGTGGGGGAATGATGGAGCTTTGGTAGGATGTAAGATATGCAAGGAGAGTGCATGCAGTGAGCATAGGTAAGGTATGCTTGTACATGTTAGTTGAGGAGGCGTGATAGTAGTGGGAAGATGGAGGAGGTAGTGTTGGGTTAGTGCTGTGGTTGGCTATTGGAAAGATGGGAGGGGTTTGTGAGTGTAATAAAGGTGGGACCACTGGGGGCGGGACGGAATATGGGGCAGGGTGGGGAGTGAAGCGGGTAGAGACCCTGTTAGTTGCTCTTATGAGGGGGCTGGAAACAATCAGGTAACAGAGTTAACTGATAAATGAACATATGATAGTGACAAGGGTGGTTGTAGTTTTAAAAATGGTGCCTGCCACAGGTAATATTTATTAACTTTGGGATTGTCCTAAGGTAATAAACAAGGAAGGGGGGGGACAAGGGTGTGAGCAGGCAGTTCTTTGTACTGCTGCTAATGAGCCAAAGCAAAGACAAGTTTGTGTTTAAGAAACAATCACAATTGACCAAGGACTGCTCTGAAACTGTAAGTCATTTCTTAACCATTTCTCAGGTGGAAAAACAGGATAACCTTGTATCAGTAGGCTACTGTGGTCTCAGTTTAAATTAACAAACACACAGTATTAATCAGTTATGGATACTATTTGCTAACAGAAGGGAATAAGAGAGAAAGTGGAAGATGAGTGTGTGTGTGTGTGTGTGGGGGGGGGGGGGGGGGGCTGCTTACAAGCCAAAGCAGAGTGCTCTCTAGGGGAAAATGAATATTGGCTCAGACAGGTAGACACATACTCAAAGTTAACTTTAGCTGTTTGCAGACAGTTTAGACCCAGACTACACTTTTCTTATAAGAATGATAAAGGTGGTACCGCAGTTGAATACTTAAGAGTGGTGTTAGGTTCAAAGTTAACTTTAGCTGTTTGCAGACAGTTCAGACCCAGACTGCGCTTTTCTTATAAGAATGATAAAGGTGGTACCACAGTTGAATACTTAAGTGTGGTGTTAGGTTCAAAGGTAACTTTAGCTGTTTGCAGACAGTTCAGACCCAGTCTACACTTTTCTTATAAGAATGATAAAGGTGGTACCGCAGTTGAATACTTAAGAGTGGTGTTAGGTTCAAAGTTAACTTTAGCTGTTTGCAGACAGTTCAGACCTGGACTGCGCTTTTCTTATAAGAATGATAAAGGTGGTACCGCAGTTGAATACTTGAGTGGTGTTAGGTTTAAAGTTAACTTTAGCTGTTTGCAGACAGTTCAGACCCAGACTGCGCTTTTCTTATAAGAATGATAAAGGTGGTACCGCAGTTGAATACTTAAGAGTGGTGTTAGGTTCAAAGTTAACTTTAGCTGTTTGCAGACAGTTCAGACCCAGACTGCGCATTTCTTATAAGAATGATAAAGGTGGTACCGCAGTTGAATACTTAAGAGTGGTGTTAGTTTCAAAGTTAACTTTAGCTGTTTGCAGACAGTTTAGACCTGGACTGCGCTTTTCTTATAAGAATGATAAAGGTGGTACCACAGTTGAATACTTAAGAGTGGTGTTAGGTTCAAAGTTAACTGTAGCTGTTTGCAGACAGTTCAGACCCAGACTGCACTTTTCTTATAGGAATGTTAAAGGTGGTACCACAGTTGAATACTTAAGAGTGGTGTTAGGTTCAAAGTTAACTTTAACTGTTTGCAGACAGTTTAGACCTGGACTGTGCTTTTCTTATAAGAATGATAAAGGTGGTACCACAGTTGAATACTTAAGAGTGGTGTTAGATTGGAAAGACACTGAGCTCCTCATGGGGCCTGTAGCAGAGTGGATTGTAATTTGTCTTAACAATGTTTTAACATAAATATTCGGAGGCATTAGCAAATAGTCTGGACTCAAACAGAGCCAGATGAATGAGCATACTGACAAATGTATTGTGTCAATAGCACGTAACGAAGCTACTGGTCTTTTTTGGGCAAACAGTATGACAGTAGAATAGCTTAGTATGAGGCATGTACTGCATTTTACTTAACAGTGACCATTGTGATAATCAACAAGTAGGCTGAGAACTTCATACAAGGAACTGAGTGAAAGGTAATGTGTGATGAGGTCATAGTTTTCATGATTATTAACCCAAACACATTGCAATCATTTGTCAGTGTCAAATGTTCAGCTGCTTTTGAGGTAGTCTTTAAAAATTAGCACTTCTTGCAGTAATGGTGCACTAAGCACAAAACAGCATAGTGCTGTCTCTGTGTGGAAATATAAATACAAAAATCACTTCTTTAGTCTATATTGCTTACATTTAGTGTCACAACTTCATGTTTAGCATACTATTTTCCTAACATAGCTGCATATGTGGAAAAATCTACACATGGCTCAAAATATGATTGCTTAAAAGGAGACAATTCTAAGGCAGACAAATGCATTTTGCCAGAGATTAAAAAAAAAGTAGCTATCACTTTTATGAGCATCTTTGAAAAAATCTACTATTTCCTTTAATGAAAAATGCTAGATATCAACAAAGTTAAGACTGTGTATGTAGAACAGAAAACATATAATCATACATTCTGCATTTTTCATAACCTTTACCTCCAGATTTCATCATTGTAGTTCTAGTGATACACCACAAAGACATGAAACAAAATAAATAAATAGAATCAATTCATATTTGATAATTTTCAAAAAATTAGTGAAAAATATCTGGGCTTAGATCTGACAACTCACAAATGCTACATTAATGACATGACTCAAAGAAATAACTGTTTTCTAACATAAACTATTACATTTACAAATCTCGGAAGTCATGTTTACTAGCTGGATTATGTGTTCTTAATTTTTGACATTTTTTTTAAATATTTCTGTTCTGAATTTGCAACACACACACACCATTATCTTATGTTATGAATAAACTAGTATTCATTCATTCATTTGTCAGTTACTTACCTGCTTAACCCAATTCAGAGCTGCAGGTAAACTGGAAACCATTCTTGTAATCTACTGGTACAAGGTACAGAAAATAATTCTGAACAGGGCAACGAACCATCACAGGATACATTGGCATTTGTGCTCAGGCAAGGGAGGCACACCTTCAGGCAGTTTAGATAATCATTGGGACACAAGGGAAAATTGAAGCAGCCAACAAAAACCTTTGTAGCTGCAGGGAGGATATGTAGACTCTAAACAGAAGGTATTCAAGCTGAGAATCATACCTCTCAACTCTCCAGATTTTCGCAGAATGTCCAGATTTTTCATCACATGTTTTGGTCTATTCCTAATAAAATTTGTGATTTTCTGGCAAATCACTGGGATGATCTGAGGATTGAAGTCACTAAATAATGACATACATTTGAGTTTCAGATTTCATATCCTTCAAAAAAATGCATGCTAAGACAAAATCTGTTATTCTTTCAACTTTCTAAGCTTATAATAGTAATATTTAAAATCTGTCCTTATTTCATTATGTCGAGTATTTTTCAGATGTTTTGCAATATGATTTGAAAGGTATGATGAGAACTAACATGAAATTACCTTACAGGGCTAAAGAGAGTAGTGTTACCACTATGGTTTATGAGGGGGAAGATCACAATGTTGGGTGAGCACCGAGTATCTGTGGCCCAAAATATTAAGTAACAACACATATTAGCACATTAACAATGTATTTGTAACTTGGCACTGATTATTAATTTGGATCTGAAATTCCAGAGAGCTAGGTAAAAGTTTAGGAAGCATATCAGCCATTAGGATTAATCACCTAGAGTATGCAGTGGTGCAGCGGTTAGCGCTGTCGCCTCACAGCAAGAGGATCTCCGGTTCGATTCTTGGCTGGAGTACCTTCTATGTGGAGTCTGCACATCCTCACCATGGTCGAATTCACTTTAAAAAAAAAAGACATGCAGATAGGTGTGTGTGCCTTCCTTGAAGGTTGGGCGCTGGGCTGGCAACTCAACGCTGTAAAAAATCACTGCTGATCATTAGCGGACTGGAGTTCCACTGTGGTGACCCCTAACTTGGAAAAGCTGAAAGAGAGGGCCCAACCGAATTGCTACTGAGGCTACAAAGTCAAATGATGACTGTCAGAGCAAAGAAGTACACTGTTTTCATTATTGTACAAACAATGTGGCTCTGAATCACATATGAGCATCACCACTTTTTGTTTGTAAAATGTAGAGACATGGCAGCTATCCTCGATAAAATTCAATAAACTGCACTCAAGGGTAGAAGATGTGTGCAGGCATTGCTGGTCACCCATCTGCACACTATGTTTATATACTTTGCTCCTATAAATATCTCTAGAGTAGGCAGAAAACTCTATTTTACTATGCAAATTCTTATTATTGTAGGGAAAACTTACCCCCTGAGATGACCTGGGTCTCCACTATAAACAGATTGATGAGGCCTGTGGTCTCTCAGTTTACAGCTTCAGGAAAATATTATATATCATCACACTAGAATGTCCCCACTTCACTCAGGTACAATACCCTAATGTGTCTATTAAACATAAAATAAAAACTTTCATTTCATGATGTTCATGCATGTTCCACTAATACAGAAAAGGCATTCTCTGAAAATTGTCACATATATTTCTTGATGTGTTATAAAAAAGTTAACTTGAAAGGGATCTTAATGAGCCAGTCCTAGTTTATTCTAGCTAGTATTAATGAACAGAATGGTAGTTGGTTCAGATATGCTACCCTTTATGAAACTAGTAGTGGGCCTTACAATTAGCTCATATCTGTTTACTGTGCTCTCTGTAGGTACTATCAGTGTTTCTTGTATTTTATAAAAAAAAGTTTTTGGTTAAATTAAAAAGATAGAAGAACTTATTTGCACTATACAATAATTTTATAGTGCTTATCCTAGGGTCTAACCCATGAAATGTGGCACTGTCAGTGTAAATTCCATCTTGAAGGGTGATTCCACATCTCCTATGCAAACCACATTTCATGACAAAAAAAAATGTGTAAAAATAGTGAGCCTAAAATGTTAGCAAATCTGTTGGTTAAGCCTGGCTGCCCTACACCTCATCAAGCATAACATAGATGACGTTTATCGTGGTCAAGCTCAACACCATGACCACTTTTCTCAATAGGAAATTTTTGCTGCAGTGGTTTCCAAGTGTATACCAGCATGAAGTCTTTTCATTTTTAGGAATTACTCCTTTTTCAATACTTGTGCAACCATGACATTGGTATATGTAATGTAGAGAATGTGGGGGATACAAGAAGCATTATTTATTTATTTATTTATTTATTTATTTATCTACAGTTCCTTGATGAGTTGAACTCAATGAGCTTAAAGGTGAAGTAGTTAAGGACAACTATCTAACCCATGAAATGTGGCAATGTGTAGGGGAAGTGTGCGGTAGTTACGGACCTTAGAGTTAGGGAGGGGTTAAGGATAGTGCATAGACAGTTGTGTATGTGGTGTTAATGAAGGGTTAGCAGTAGGATTTTGGTGCTTTAATTCACGGACAGAACCCACATGGTGAAAGTTGCGGGAGCTAGATCCATCTCTAAACCGGTTACAAGTGGTGTTCCCCAGGGCTCAGTCCTAGGACCCCTCCTGTTCGGCATATACTTCTCAGAGGTACAGGCAAGCACAGGAGGATTATGGCTGACCAAGTTCGCAGATGACTGCAAACTAGGGGCTATAAGTGACTCTCCAGCTGACACAGACATCCTCCAAAAGGGTCTCACTGAGACGGATACCTGGTGTCAAAATCATGGCCTCAAGCTAAATGCCAAAAAGTGCATAGTCATCCCCTTTGGAAAAAACAAAGTACCCGCAAACTACCACATAGGTGGTAGTACCCTAAATATGGAAGACGTAATAAGGGATCTGGAGACCCAAGTGGATAGTAATCTCAACTTTGATAATCACATTGCCAAAGTGGTTCAAAAATCCTTCTACATGGCCCACCTAATCACAAAAGGGTTCGCATCCAGATCAAAAGAGGTCATTGTGCCCCACTACTCATCACTCATCAGACCCATCTTAGAGTACGATGCCCCATTTGGGATGTACCTTACAAGACACCTGCAACAGCTGGAAAGACCACAGAAGTACCTCACCAAGAGGATCAATGGTCTCAAACAGATGCCCTATGCAGCTCGACTGAAGAAACTCCAGTTGTACTCGGTTGCATACCGCCTACTCAGACGTGATCTCTGCCTGATATACAAGGCCATGTCCAACCCAGAATTGATGGACATGCTCCACCTAAAGAAAACCTTATCCCCTAGAGCCACACGCTCTAGGGATCTAAACCTCACCACAACAATAAATAGGCTAGATTCCTGTCCCAGAGACTTCCCATGCTTTGGAACAAGATCCCAATCTACATTAGGCAGAGCTCCTCACTAACACTCTTCAAAAGAAACTTTGATGAGTGGATGGGAAACAGAAAGTTTACCTCGGGGATCACTTCAGTGGCTCTGCTGGACAGAGGCACAGGAAACTAATCTAAGGGGGTGGCGAAAGCCAACACATTCTGGCTAGGCTTATAAATGCCTTCGGGCAGATAGCATAGTACCCACCTATGAACCTATGAGAGTTATTGAATGTCCTATAGAAAATAACACAATGCAGTAAATAAAGTACTGTTGTTTGCAATAAATACATACATACATACATACATACATACAAATAGTTCAAGCATGGGCATTAATGCTCTTCTAGCTTGCCAATATACCAAAATACTATAATAAGTGTCCAGGCTGTTCTTAAAAATATCTAAACTAGTACTTGATTTAATGTAATTTTGTTGTCTGAGCAGGTCTACTTTAAGCTCTCAAAAGCAGTAAAACCCAAAAACGAATTGCGCGACACGGAAAGAGAGAACCGCGAATACGTCAAATGAGAAACTGCGAAAGGGGAAATATCAAAATTGCATAGTTGGCCCGTCTGTGGTATAGCGCCGTAAGGTAAGTGTGTGATAGTTACGGATCTTAGGGTTAGGGAGGGGTTAAGGTAAATGCATAGGTGGGTAGTGTATGTAAGGTTTAGTGTAGGGTTTTGTAAAGTGTATGTGTGTGGAATATTTAGTTTGTTTGGGTATAGCTCCATAAGGAAAGTGTGCGGTAGTTGCGGACCTTAGGGTTAGGAAGGGGTTAAGGATAGTGCATAGACAGTTGTGTATGTGGTGTTAGTGAAGGGTTAGCAGTAGGATTTTGGTGCTTTAATTCATGGACAGAACCCACATGGTGAAAGTTGCGGGAGCTAGATCCATCTCTAAACCGGTTACAAGTGGTGTTCCCCAGGGATCAGTCCTAGGACCCCTCCTGTTCGGCATATACTTCTCAGAGGTACAGGCAAGCACAGGAGGATTATGGCTGACCAAGTTCGCAGATGACTGCAAACTAGGGGCTATAATTGACTCTCCAGCTGACACAGACATCCTCCAAAAGGATCCCACTGAGACGGATACCTGGTGTCAAAATCATGGCCTCAAGCTAAATGCCAACAAGTGCATAGTCATCCCCTTTGGAAAAAACAAAGTACCTGCAAACTACCACATAGGTGGTAGTCCCCTAAATATGGAAGACGTAATAAGGGATCTGGAGACCCAAGTAAATAGTAATCTCACCTTTGATAATCACATTGCCAAAGTGGTTCAAAAATCCTTCTACGTGGCCCACCTAATCACAAAAGGGTTCGCATCCAGATCAAAAGAGGTCATTGTGCCCCACTACTCATCACTCATCAGACCCATCTTAGAGAACAATGCCCCATTTGGGAAGTACCTTACAAGACACCTGCAACAGCTGGAAAGACCACAGAAGTACCTCACCAAGAGGATCAATGGTCTCAAACAGATGCCCTATGCAGCTCGACTGAAGAAACTCCAGTTGTACTCGGTTGCATACCACCTACTCAGATGTGATCTCTGCCTGACATACAAGGCCATGTCCAACCCAGAATTGATGGGCATGCTCCACCTAAAGAAAACCTTATCCCCTAGAGCCACACGCTCTAGGGATCTATACCTCACCACAACAATAAATAGGCTAGATTCCTGTCCCAGAGACTTCCCATGCTTTGGAACAAGATCCCAATCTACATTAGGCAGAGCTTCTCACTAACACTCTTCAAAAGAAACTTTGACGAGTGGATGGGAAACAGAAAGTTTACCTCGGGGATCACTTCAGTGGCTCTGCTGGACAGAGGCACAGGGAACTAATCTAATGGGGCGGCGAAAGCCAACACATTCTGGCTAGGCTTATAAATGCCTTTGGGCAGATAGCCTAGTACCCACCTATGAACCTATGAGAGTTATTGAATGTCCTATAGAAAATAACACAATGCAGTAAATAAAGTACTGTTGTTTGCAATAAATACATACATACATACATACATACATACATACATACAAATAGTTCAAGCATGGGCATTAATGCTCTTCTAGCTTGCCAATATACCAAAATACTAGAATAAGTGTCCAGGCTGTTCTTAAAAATATCTAAACTAGTACTTGATTTAATGTAATTTTGTTGTCTGAGCAGGTCTACTTTAAGCTCTCGAAAGCAGTAAAACCCAAATACGAATTGCGCGACACGGAAAGAGAGAACCGCGAATACGTCAAATGAGAAACTGCGAAAGGGGAAATATCAAAATTGCATAGTTGGCCCATCTGTGGTATAGCGCCGTAAGGTAAGTGTGTGATAGTTACGGATGTTAGGGTTAGGGAGGGGTTAAGGTAAGTGCATAGGTGGGTAGTGTATGTAAGGTTTTGTGTAGGTAATGTATGTAAGGTTTAGTGTAGGGTTTTGTAAAGTGTATGTGTGTGGAATATTTAGTTTGTTTGGGTATAGCTCCATAAGGAAAGTGTGCGGTAGTTGCGGACCTTAGGGTTAGGGAGGGGTTAAGGATAGTGCATAGACAGTTGTGTATGTGGGGTTAGTGTAGGGTTAGCAGTAGGATTTTGGTGCTTTAATTTAGGGTTAGAAGTAGGGATTTCGTTAGTGTATGTATGTATGTTTTTTTATTGTGTTTGGGTAGGTAGTGTGTTGAGGGTGGTGGGTTGGCCGACTATGACGGTCCGAGGTTTACATTTTCATGCTTTAGCACATTCAACGTATCTGCGGTTCGCTCTTTATGTGTCGCGCAATTCGGATTCAGGTTTTTCGTGTTGCGAGGGTATAAAGTAGACCCATCTGATCCATGCATCAGCTGCTCTGTCAGAGAACCAATTAGTACACGTCTCATTCCTATAGAATCTTCTACATAAGTTGTCTGATGATTCTCTAGTACGTTTTGATAACCACAAACATTCCCAGAGGTGGTTGTCTCTAAATGCCCTATATACCTGAATAAGATCTCCCCTTAGATATCTGTAAAGGACACTGTACAAATTCAGATATTTTAGTCTTTTGTATTAACTTAAATTTTCACATCCATGTATGCCCTTAGTGTATTTCTGTTGTACTCTTTCCAGTTTACTCGTGCTTGTTTTCTTATAGGGTTTCCATATTGTTATTACGTACTCAAGTTTGGGTCTAATGCAACTAACAAACAACGACTTCATTATTTTTGATTTCCTAGACTTTATAAATATTTTTATACAACCTTTAGTTCTATAACCTTAATTAAAAATACATGTAATCAGTTTGCCAAATTTTAGGTTATCTGCATATAGACTGTAGAACACCTCATATGAAAAAGTTAGATTGGACAGATACAATCTAAACAAATAAGGGCCTAGGGCAAAGCCCTGTGGAACACCCTGACTATAGCCAAGGATTTCACCTGTCTAGTTGCTGTATGATACTTGTCATGTCCTATTTGTAAGCCATGCAGCTATGCATCTTATCAAGAGTACATCAATACAATGCCTAGTTGTATTCATTTATTGATCAGTGTTTTGTGTATGACCCTGTCAAATGCTGAAGGTAAATCTATATAAATTATATCACAGCACAATTTTTCATTCATAGGTGTTATTATATTGTTATAGAACATCATGTTACAGGTGGTAATAGATCTGTTTAAAACATATGCATGCTGATATATGGTTTCAAGTTCCAACCTATCCAGTTCTGGCAATAACTTATCCAATATTAACTTCTCCATTATTTTTTCACAACATGAAATTAGACTGAAGGGTCTGTATGACTCTGGGTTTGTCCTACTCCCCTTTCCCTTAAAGACAGGTTTATCATATGCAATGTATCTATAGTGTAATAAGAATTAAAACCTGTAGTTATAAATAGCAGTTGAGACAAGAGTGTGAAGTATGTATGCAGTAGAATAGGCATAGGATCATAGGAGGTTACTAGGCTAATGGCCATAGAGCCTTTTTAAGCATAGCCATTACTGCCCCGATGTTCTCAATTATCAATGACCATTGGCTAGGATGGTTTTGGTATATGCCTGTGCCATAGGACATCTACAAACTGCCTCTATCCACAAGAACCACAGCCGACAAGCCTAATATGATGTGGGTATTGATTTACTTTTTAGTTTATTACAGGAAAAACTCTGATGGTTATTTTCTTTATTTCAGGTACTCAACAGTGGAAGATTTAAAAAATGCAGGGACTATTTTCTTTATTTCAATGGCTTGACACTGCAAGATTGAGAACTCCCACTATCTAAACTTGGACCACTGATTCTGGGTAAACTGCAATATGCTCTCTGGTGTTCTGAAGGAGAAAGGGATTTGTGAAATAATGAAGTCTGTGAATGTGGAGGTTGCTTCAATTATTAAAATAATGCACTTTTAGTTTGCAAAGAATATACTTTATATCTCAGGTCTCAGGATACTGGGAAGACACTGAAAATATTAAGCAGTCATTGTTTAGCTCACATTCCAGAAGGGAACATGATTTTTCTTGTGCTCAGTCAGCCCTAATGCAAACCTAGGTACTAGAAAATAAATAGTATGCTGTACCTAATGTACCAAATAGCCACCAGATGTATGTCACAACTGTTGCCAAATGTCTGGAAGAACATGACTACATATTCATTATAACATATGTCAGTAAGGTAACAGTCCACCGTCTTGCCATATGATGACTGGGCTCCAGCACACTCAGCTTCACACCCACCCTATACTCTCTGAACCCTCTGCTGGGTTGGCCCTGCAAGACAGTTTACCTGTGAAGAGAAGGGACTGATCTTATCATAGCTGAAATAGAGTTATGACTGCAAGATTTGAGAAAGAGGAACAAATGTATAATGAGGGTGACTAGGTGCAACTGCTGAAGGCAGACAGGAATCTGCACTTATTTTTTTGCTATTTACTGTACTCTGTGTGAGAATTACTTTAGCTTAAACTCTAGTGAGGGTGGAAAAAGACCCTAGCTATTTCTAGGCCTCTGATTGCTGTAGAACCTTGAAGTGTGTTATTTTGTTAATGGCCAGTGAGCTCATTTTATTTTTTTACCTTTTTTATCTTATTAGTTGCCCGCATTTGTGTGGGCCTTATACTTATTCACTGAAAGTTAGTCAACTATGAGTAACCACACTACTGATTGTGACTATTTTATATCACATTTGACAAAGTACCAGCCATGAAAAACCTTGGATAAGTATGTTTTGCATTTTTACTGAGTTACTCTGTTAGCTCTGCACTTATTTTTGGTATTTATTGCAATCTGAGTAAAAACTGTTTGGGTTTACACTGTAGTTCGGTCTGAGAAATAACCTAGCCATTTCTAGGCCTCTGATTGCTGCAGAACTTTGAAGTGTGCAATTTTGCTATTGACTTGTGGGCTCATTTGAAAATTTTAACATTTCTGTGTTATTACAAGTTGCCCACATTTGTGCATTACGGCTGTGTATAACTAGGCAGTGTATGGGTGCAGTCACTTAGAACCTTAAATTTCTCTGTCTATCTTCAACACAAATTCTTAGTGTACTTAATAGTTGGCAGTTGCCCAAAGAGGCCCTGGTTTACACAGATGCACATTGTTCTTTGTATCTAGACTTAGAGTGTTCATTTGAACTTAAGTAAATCAGCTCATAACCTCTTAGGTGCAACCCCCTTCAACCCAAATTAGTAAGCAACCAAATCCATCAATCTGCACTTTTCAACTGTCTCTATAGCCAGCCTAGTTGAAATGAGCATCGTGAGACAATGTAGCAATCATCTCATGTTTACTGATAATCATCTACTATTTAAACAAGATGACACAATGTGTGAAAGATGTATTTATATAATGCTAATGTAGACAAAGTTCTCAAACATAGCCATTACTCATAACAAGCATGTTGTCGGTACCATACAACACCACAGTAAATTGACGATATGCAGCTCAGATCAAATACAAAGACCTACAAATGCTAAGGCTTTCAAAATTGGGTCTGTATTATATGAATGAAAGTTCATATGAATGAACGCTCTTATGAGCAAAAATGCCGGACATCGAAATGCTTTTTCTGGGGTCGCAGTACAGTGAAGAAAGGAATATTTGCCCTTTCCTCACTGTAGTGCGATCTCGGAGTTGGAATATATATTTAGCGGGGGGTATGGGGGGTACAGCCCCCATAATATAACGTTCGATGTCTGGCATTTTTGTTTATAAGAGCGTTCGTTCATATGCACTTTCACTCATATAATATAGACCCTTCAAAATTAACATATCTTAATCACAAATATCGCCAGAATGTAATCAAAGGAACAAGTACTCTCAGCTACCTCATAAACACACAGTGCAGGCAGCATCCACCAGGAAACATACATCTAAGAGTTACATCATCTCAAGTCAATATTTCATAATGCAACCACCACAAAATCCAATATCCTCGTTATAGGTTACTCCATAGTAAGATACACTGATTTGTCACATACCAAGCTATGCTAGGAGATGGTTGCAGTCAGTTGCCTATCAGATGCCAGGATTCACCACATCTTGGAAGCACTCTGGTCCTTGCACCACAACTACACATATTAACAACCATAGTGCATGTGGGTGTAACTGACAGAAATGTACTTCACTGGACTATATGAAGAGAGACATGATGGAGCTCTCAAAATATGTATTGGAGGTGGGTATGAACATAGCCTTGAGCAGTATTCTAGCATCACCAAGAAATATGATGTAATATGAGCAAATGTCAACTGACTTTAACAAATGACTTAGCGTCAGCTGCCCTGTGGAATGTGGAATACAGGGAAAAAGCACTGACTGCAATCTAGCTGACCTTGGTTTGATTAGTGGCTCAGGTGACTGATGAAGAGGCAGGGAAGGAGCTGTCCTGGGTGTGAGGGCATTCACTGATATGCACCCTAAGTGGAGACATGGTTCAATGAGGGGAGCCACCCTTGGATACACTAAAGATCATGGGGGTAGGGAAAGAGAGTTGGTAGAGTATAATTAAAAAAAATGGATAGAAGCACAAACAAGCCAAACTCCCACGTCACCCTTAGCATTCTTGACAGGTCCCAGAAATACTGTTCTATGTCCAGGGAGTAGGAAGATGGCTGATTTTCCCATCATGGAAGTAGGGCACTGGGGGCAGTGCCAGTACAGATGATGTCTGATTGGCTTCCAGTGTCATTCAAAGAGCATTCAATATATATTGGCCTGTAAAGAAATGGGAAGAAATGATAGACAGTCCTAACTTCTTTGCCGGGGATGGCCTGCATTTCCCCCACTAAGGCATTTGTATTTTGGCTAAAATTATGTTTACCCTATAGTGCATTTTAAGGCAATGATAGTCTTCTAAAGCTTCCAATATTGATCAGAATCTAGAAAAACATAAGGTATTGCTGCTGAATGCTAGGATCCTTAACAAAGAAATAAAACCTCCACAGTTTATAAGCACTACTTACCCTGGAAAACATTGATATATGCATTGTTACAGAGACCCATTTCAAGACCAGTGAAATCATCAATGCAGGGACTCAATGCCTACCAGCTTTTGTCCAGGTCCACTGCATTGGATAAAGGACAAAAGGTGGAGGTGTCTTTACATTCTAAAAAAAATCTTACATCCAGGCTCATTAGACAAGTAAAAATAAATATAACTCCCCAAAAGCCAAATATGCTCTTCATAAAATGAACAAAGAACTCTGGATCTTGATCAAATCAACGAAAGTCAGATATGTTGTAGAAGTAGCCAATCAGGTAAAAGATAACAACAAAACGTTATTTAAATATGCAAGAAATATCAGAAACAATGCCCAGCAATGCACAGAGCTAATAGTAAATGATATCATATATTTGGACACAGAGGACATACCATATGTACTAGCAGAAAATTCAGCTTTAACTTTACACCCTCTTCACTCCAATATTTATTATTATTTTCAGAACAAATACTGGCATATACACTTTCCACCAAATCTCCCAATTAAAAGTTCTCAAGACCAAGGACAGTACATCTATGGGGCTAGATAATATATCAAGCTACTTACTGTATGTCAGGCATACTAGTTATTTAATTGTTTTTTAAGAATGGTTTAAGAAAAAGTGACACTGTTAACACTAATATTGTAAAACTGTGGAGCTTTTCTCCCCAGGCGTCCACTGAAAGGGGGCTATTTAGCTCAGTCGAACTAACCCAATCATCAGATGTAAAATAAACAAATAAATAAATAATAAATAAATAAAGCTGGATATTTGTTTGACACCATCCCTACCATTTTCACTTTAGTAATAGCAATAAACAGCTTATTTTCATGTTTTTGTTCAACAATATGCAAATCCCGTTGACCATATTTGTTTTACCTTCCATACAGCTTTACAAAATGGTCCTGTCTACCACAAATTCTACAAAACTAATAAAAAGCAGGACAGTGCTTTGTTCATGTTTATAGTCATACCTGCTATACAAGGTTTGAGTTTCAGCTGCACAGTATTTTCTCTGACCTAATGCCTTTTCTTCTTGTGTTTGTTACTGTGATGCCACATGATCATATACCCCTCTTCCATGCATATTAATTTTAAGACAAGTTTATTTTTTTCTCATTTGTCTTTTTATTTGACTTACCTTGTATTCTATGTGCATTTACTTCTTCAATTAGTTGTTTTAACTACTTACTTTTAATCTTACTTGCTAAAATATAGCAACAATTTTAGATAACATCACACTTTTCTCCTATTAGCTTTAACTCTCTTTTAACATTCTGCCCTTTGTTTCATCATTTCTTATTACTACAAATATTCTGTATCTTATTAATGCATCATACAGCTTAACAAATTCATAGCCACTCACTGTATTTTTCAGCTCAGCAACATAATCATGTAGTGTCCATAAATAAATGGCTAGTTCTTTTAAGCTCACAATAATCTATTGAACTTCTGCCACACTACTAGTATTTCACTCTTGTTTTCTTTGAGAACACAGAAGATTTAACAATCTTTTAGCCTTCTTTCTCAGAGATATACAAAAATGTGGCACGCCATACTTTTTCAGAATCTTCGCTATCTGCTAAAATTTAAGAATAGATAATATTTCTGGATCCAAAGCTTGCTGCTTTCTTATAAATTTACTAAGAACTGTACTTATTTGTATTCAAGCATTTAAGCTCATGAAATATATATTTTTTTCACTTCAGCAGATGTATTCCCGCAATTCTGACACATTGTAATATACAGATAATTGTCAGGATGGTCAGCAAATAAACCAGGTACTGTAGATATACACAGGCTGTGTAATACCAACATGCAGCTAGTTTTTGGTGATATCAAAAAGTAAGAGAACACTGCTTGACCTTCAGGCATTGCCAAATTGGCTTCCCGTAGGTGTCACTTTTAGTGCCACTCTATTCCTCAGGAAGGTCAGATTCCACCATATGCTGCATGAACTTGACACCTCTTTGGAAGTGTTGCTAAAAAAATCCTTAAGGTGTTTGAACATATCCTCCATATGCCAGGGCATTTAGATTCAAAGCTGACAGGTCACTCTAATAATGCAGGTACACAGACAGAAATTCTTGGCTTTATGTCCCGGTGACTGATATATCTGGTAAGAAGCAAGTTATCATGGGATAACAGACACAGCAACTCTCTATCAGCATTTTGTGCATCATATTACAGAGTACATTACATAAAAAGCCCCAGATGCTGTTGACCTTCTATGTGAAGTTTATTATGATGAATTTCCTGCTGTCGTGTTAAGGGTATGTGTACCTGTACTTGTACTTTCACTGTCAGCACTTGTTTTCTGGCCTTGCTTATGTGCCACCTTTATTTTTTTCCAAAGTTACCTCTGGGACACTTGTGAATACACTGGGTTTGCATTAGTCCTGGTTCTCTGTCCTTCAATTTCTACACGCACACTGTTCAACTTTGAGCAAGTTAGTTAAGCAGACAATACTCCTAGGATGCCCGTGCAAAGGAACATTTGTGTCCAGTGAGCTTATTTGGTTAGCAAATAAATAAAATAAAATACCATATTTACATTTTAGAAATAAAATAAAATGCCATATTTCCATTTCCATCCGTTGCATGCTCATATCTTTTGCCATACATTTCCTGTGTCACACCCACAGCCATGTAACAAATGCTACATCCTCCACCCATCTTGTATCTGTGTCTGTTTACATTTCTGGTAATGTTTGCCATTCTTTTGAAGGTTCTTTTTGGATCTTTTTTGAAAATAACTTACTTATTCAGTGGGATCCTTTAAAGTGCTGGCTTGCATGGTATGTGATTAGCTAGTGATTTCAGAGTTACAGCTGCAGTGGACTTAAAGCAAATTCTTTCTCTTGTTGTTTTAGTCTTCTGTTTCTGGAGGTTACATAGTTGTAGACATTTCTGAACTCTTGTAATTTATACAGTCTTATGGTGACAATCATAGTAATTGAGCTTAGATGTAGATGGAATTGCACTCGTTGCACCTACATGCATCTCAGGCACAATTCATAAACAGTAGCTACACTTAGGCACAGCAGATTTAGGATCAGCATGCATAATTGATACTTTTGATATGTAAATGAGGACTGACTGAAAATTCTGTGACTTTTCCACCTGTGTGTTATTTATAGTTGCTTTTTAATGTGCACTAACCCAGGAGTAGATGCCTTATAAAAGGTGAAGTTGTGTCTTTTCTGTCTGTTTTGTAAACCACGTAGATGCATTGATGTCTCTGCTAGCTTACCTTTTTCCTGATGTAAGCTGCTTGTCTTACCCATGCCAAAGCTGCAGCTGCCTATTGGCACCTTCTGGCTGAGAAGCTGGAGATATAGGCAAAGGATGGTCCATTCTAACTTTGCTGATCAAGAATTTTGGATGGATTTAGAATGCACAAGGATATAGTACATGCTTTAGTGAGTATGTATGGCCTGCAGATGAGTACTGGAGAGGGATGCATGGTCTTCCTGTAACTGTGGAAACCAGGATATATATAGTCCTCACTATACTTGATTTAGGAGGTTTACCTTTATTTGATCATACACAGAATGAGCGACAGCCTTATGATTGAAAGTACAGCACAGACATCTCACATTAGGGAAAACAATATGTGTGGATCATCAATAAGTGACTGAAATATGCAAATCACACATTCCACTTTTGCACAATATCCTCCAATGTACTGCACAACTGCACAATGTGTGCAATCAAGACAAAATAAAACACTACTATAACACTGTTTTGCAGGGGGGGGGGCAAGCCCCCCTGCACCCCCCATCCCACCTACTTAAATACACTAACTCCGAGATCGCACAGTTTAACTTGCACGGAATGTCTCGAGAAGCACTGCAGTTACACTTACTTGGTGGTATTCAAAAATGGTCAATAAAAAGGATTCCCCTAACTCAGTTTCAACATTTTACTGCATTTGCATTCTAGATTTCGATGTATACAGTCAACTAAATGAACACTCGCACATTTACATTTCATTCAAATGAAGGTAAACTATTTAGGAACCTTCTGGAGACAAACTAGGGATGCACTGGGAATCTCACAAGCTTCTGCCTCAAGGATAAGTCAGCAGTTTTTCAACATACTCATGGCTGAATTGGCAAAGTGTATTGATCTGCCACTGTTGTCTTAGGACTGAGCCAAAACCATGGTGCCTCCTACAAAATGGCACAGTTTCCTGAGGTGTTTGGTGTAGTAGGTTGTAACCATGTTGCCATTATGGCCCCATCTGGACACTTGGGGGAATGGTATTGGAATAGGAGGGACTAGATGTCATTAACTGTCAGGTAATGCTGGAATTTTAGATTATGGAATTTGAGAGATCTGCGGTCAGCAGTATGGAGAACATGTTTAAGGAATGTATCAATGATGTGTATGTCGTTTACCTATCAGTGAGCATATGGTGCCAAGAATGATTGGGGGTATGGGACAGAACTTCTCATTATTCAGGATGGAAATTACTTGCTTTTGCTGGTATACCTCCCCCCTTGACAGTGGATTGATCCGTTGCCACAACAGGTGGTTCCCTATGTGAAGTACTTCATGGAGAACTGTATTTTAGGTTGTCCTACATGAGAGAGGACAAGAGCCTCACTGAAACCAACATCATCACCAATGTTTCTACCATCCTTTTTGTTGGCATACCCAGTGGTTATTGCTGGACACCATGCACACAGAATAAATTGGAGTCATGACACAGTCAGTTAAATGCCTTGATGGGCCATGGGGCACAGTCTCGTTTGTGACAGTATTACACACCTTGAAACAAGAGCAGGACAAGGTGAATAAACTATGAAACAAATATCTAAATGCAGAGCCCTCATGACTTGGGGTGAAAGGATAGCAACCAGAGTATCAAAGTGGGCATAATACACTTCCCTGGATTACCTACGGATGACTGCAAGACATGTATCCTTCTAGGTTGCATTACACCTAACCCATTTTCCTGTGGGTACTACTGACATCTGCGCTGGTGTGAAAAGAACATATTAAACATAACCTTTACTTTTCATAGAGTCCAGTTTCCCACTGTAGGTGTGTTATTTCTAGCAACATAGAGTAACCACCACTGTTGGACATTACCAGGTTACATCTTCTGGGACCCTTGTGTCATCATTGCTGCAGACAAAATGCCACATCTTGCTTTAACATCCTATACTCACACACTGGCTCTCTGCTGTACCTATACCTGTTGTGTTTTCCTGCACACCTGTGCTTTTTTATGGCTGTTCCACACATTTAGTAATACCGCCATCCAGCCCTAGCTGTTGCTGCCACTTGTCTCAAACTGGCTGAGGTACAACAGTCACACTTCCATGCACCTCTACACATAGACAAACTGCATGCATACATCACAAACACAACATACAGTCACAGAACACACTGGTGTAGATAGCAGTTAAAAGCTGTTGTCACATCTTCCTGTTTCTGCTTCTCCAGCACAGCATATGCAGGTCTCCAACTGCTGGTTGTACACACCTGACATATGTAGGGCATGCTATTGTAGAGCAATGTTATGACATGTGTCATCAACAGACCTCTCAACCTCTGAGGATTAAAGTACTTAGCAGTGATACTCATATCATAGCAGAGGGTCAGAAAGAAGAATAGCTTTTTATGTGTTAAGGTACATAACCCCGGCTAGTGCGATATATGCAGTGACTCACTAGGGATCTTTGGCTTACCTTATTTACATAGGTTTTTATATAGGTGGTTTACCCATATATGAAATATCAGTAACCTTAGTAAGACTATGTCTATATTTCAGGATACACTTCACAGAGGCATACCTAATTCATCACTGATGAGAAGTATGGCCATTAGCTGACTACAGTGGGCATGGTTCTCAGCCTTCTCTCTCCAAGCTATGAAATGCTGCCTCTTATAATTTGGGACAGTTGCGCAACATGTGGAATATTTTGTAGCAAAATCATAGTATTATAAAAAAATGTTACTTCACACTTCATACTTACAAACAGTTCTGTTGATGAACTAATAAGATTCAATATTATTTACTATTGATACTTGCAAAAAATATTCATAACAATGACTGTGTTAAACCCTTTCATTGCAGAACAGTGTTGGACAAGGAAATATTAAGAGTTAAAATGAGGAACATTCCTCCGACTAAGGTACAATTGAGTGGTATGTGCTTATACCTGCATACATCCGTGTGTGCAAACACTGATATGTTCAGGTGCACTGAAAGCACACCTGCAGAGCTCACTCAAATTTACATCACAGATATGCATGATAAAAAAAGAGCACTTACACACATGAATTACACCCAACACATGCCTGCATTCACACTTACCATCATTTGAATCCACTTTCAGATTCTACCTTTGGACCCTTATCTTCCTAACTTCTCTTCTAATTTGACTTCCTGTCTGCTGTTTCTGCACAGGCATTACAGCTTTTGAATGTGTTGTGCCTGTCACTCAGACTCATGGCTATGCAAAAATGACAAAGATTGTTCACACAGAGCACTGTTCATAGTTTCTTACTGATTTCATTCTATCAACAACCATACACACAGAGGTTTCCCATTAACTAGAAGAACCCACTTGTTATAGTAACTGCATTAGTACATCTGTAATGACATTTTATATCTTGTTTTCCAGTTTTGGTTATTGTATGAGCCCCTTGTCTTTCTTTTCAACTCATTCTTAATGACCATACATCCCCAGGTCTGACAAGGAACCTACCTACTCCTGCATATGCTTCAGTTTTAGTGTTTATCTCTTCCATAGATTATCCTAGAGTTTACCCTTTTCTTCCATCATGCATAGAGTTCCATCTTTAATATATTGGCTCACTGCTTTCTTCTACTTTGTCCATCAAGTACACCTTATAGTCTGGAATCATTTTGATCACTGTTGTAGCTGCAAATGTCCATGTCTCTGTGGCTTCAGTGCTACTCCCCCAACACACACACACACACGTGCGCACATGCACACACACACACACACACACACACACACACACACACACACACACACACATAAATGTACATACAAATGCACACACACACACACACACACACACACACACACACACACACACACACACACACACACACACACACACACACAGTGGGTCATTTGACAGAAACACCAGGTTCTACTTGCAGTTTGCAGAAGTTGTAATCATCCTGATATTTCTATCTCATACAGATGTGTTGTACAAGAAAACTGCAGGATATAAATTGCCATTGTATGACTTTAATTGTAGAATCAATTTCCTTATTCTTATCTTTCAGATTCTAGATTAGACAAAGCTTTATGACAAATGGCATATGCACTGTGCAGTTTTTTTCATAAAAAGCATTTGTTTTCTTTCCTTTTATTAAATGTATAAATGTTTTTGTTCTTCGAGTATTCCACTTTTTCTGCAATCTTGCTATGCCCTGTTAAGACATAAATGACAACACTAGAATTTTCTCACATCCATCCTAAGGATTTCAAACCTTCTACTGATTCTTTTCACCATAGTAAATGCAACTATACTTTGAGAAAACAAGTCTGTATTTTGTTGCAGGACTAGAAAAGTGTCACACAAAACTGTTGCCATGTCACCACCTTGTGGTCATTTTTTTGTGAACTATTTGCACTGCTGAATTTTAGAAATTCTGTTTCCACTTCAGAAGCTTCATACTTTCTCCCCCAACACCTACTGCTCCTTCAACATTTAGCTTTCCCTGAAGTCACCTCTTTTTCAGATGTCTTTTTCAGTTCAGTAACTGGAAAGCTTTAAAGCCACGGATAAATTCAAAATAACAGTCCGTTTAATAATTAAAATACTCCAAGCAGATAAAAACAGTAACACAGTGTTACTGTTTTTATCTGCTTGGAGTTTTTTAATTATTAAACGGTCTGTTATTTCAAATTTGTGTTACTGTTTTTATCTGCTTGAAGTCTTTTAATTATTAAATGGACTGTTATTTCAAATTTATCCATGGCTTTATTGCTTTACCAGACATTGGTACTATCTTTTGTTATTAGTTTTTTGTCGGTACCTATTCGCAACTTTTTGGATTAACTGGAAAGCTTTGCTGTAAATCTCCACTATAGCTAATTAACTTAGTAGTACTGCTTGGTAAGGTTTAGGATTACTTATTATTTATTTATTTATTTATTTAACTTACTTTTTGTTGACTGGATCAGTCCCACTACTCTAAGCTTAATTTCAGCAGAGAACAGAGGTGGCATTTATATCGACTAGATGTAATTTGGCCAGGACCAGGGAATTTTCCCTGGTTTCTATGGAGATAGTTGCATTAGGATATTTTACATGTACTTCGACTGCCACCAGCTCAGGAGGAAAAGACCTCAGTTTAACACCTTTTATGAAGAATGGCACCTCTGGAGAACGGCTATCCCACTATGCCATCCTACAGTGTCAGTACTCAGTAAGGAATCTAAACACCTGGACTGGGGACATACCTCCCGAGCCTTCTGAATGTCCAGATATCAAAGGTGAATTTGCTACATAATGAGCCTTTGACTGTCAGATGTGTTCTGTTAAGCGCTATTAATTAGTTCGCTAGCAGAAATATCTTTATTTTTTGTTTTACAGGAAAAACAGTATAGCAGGTCTTGTTTCCAGCCTATGCTATACAATCCATAATGATAACAATACTGTTTTGTAAGAGTTCATTCTTTGTGCTCAGTGGTGAACACTTTTTTCCAGGTCTGGGTGCTGTCCTGACTATGTAGCTGAAGTAAGGAAGGATTTAATGATCATTCGCTGGTTTAAATAAATCAATGGGACAGGGAGTGATTTTGTAATTCCACAATACTGACAGTTATTATAAAGAAAGAAGCAAACTTCTCACTTCTCAAAACCGAAGTGGAATCCTTCAAGGCCCCAGGGCCAGTGGAAACTACAGCCCAAACTGCAGAATACTATATAAATGCATTCTACGGACATCTCCAGGAATGCATGGATCATGCTATCCCAAACAAAACCAAGACCCAATCATCCAAAGGCAGGCGTCCAGTCTGGTGGACCCCTGCCATAAATAAACTGTACAACAGAAGGAGGAAGCTACTACATGATAGAGCAAAATCCCTAATAGGGAAGGCATCTCTGATCAGTACTAGCAAAAAATTACGATCCCTCATAAAATCCTCCAAGGCCAGCTTCGAGAGAAAAATTGCACAGGACACCAAAGACAATCATAAGGCTTTTTTCAGTTATGTTAGAAACCTGGGATGAAACTCCCAGACTTGTTCTGAGTTGATTCTAAACAACAAAAAATACACTGAACCCACAGACATCGCCAATATCCTGGCAGACAGGTTCAGTGCAAACTTCTCCATCCCCTCCCCAAAGAGCAAGTATCTATCCCGGCAGAGGGCTGCCTCCCAAACATCTCAGATGCTCAGATGAAGGCTGCCTTCTCCAAAGCAAAAAACACTGCTTCCATGGGACCAGATGGCATCCCAGGTTGTGTCCTACATGAACTATAAGAGGAACTAATCCCTCAAATAAAACAGCTATACAATCTCAGCCTCACTACAGGATATGTGTCCACAGAATGGCGTACAGCAACAGTGGTCCCACTCCACAAAGGTGGAGCCTCTACGGACCCTGGAAACTATTGCCCCATAAGCCTGACTAGCTTAGTCTGCAAGGCTATGGAGAGGATCATCATGGAGCTCATAAACAAAGACATTGGGGACCTACAGACACTAGATCCTACCCAGTTTGGCTTTGTCAAGGGCAGATCCTGCCTTTTGAACCTGGTTGACTTCTTTGAAACAGTCACCAAAGCCATAGATGAAGGGAAGGTAGTCCACACAGCCTATCTGGACCTTGCAAAGGCATTTGACACAATACCCCACTCGGGCATCATAGATAAGCTATCCAGCTTAAATATAAACCCCTATGTCACAAGATGGGTCGCAAACTGGCTCAAAGACAGAACCCACAGAGTGAGAGTTGCTGGAGCCATGTCAAACTCGAAACCAGTCACAAGTGGCATCCCACAGGGTTCTGTCCTGGGACCACTCTTGTTCAGTATATACTTTTCCGAGGTACAGGCAAACGTGGGAGGACTATGGCTCACCAAGTTCGCAGATGACTGCAAACTGGGCACCATAATCAACTCTCCAGCTGACACAAACATCCTTCAAAAAGGTCTCACAGAGACAGATAACTGGTGCCAGCGCCATGGTTTAAAGCTAAATGCCAAAAAATGTATAGTCATACCCTTTGGCAAAAACAATGTGCCCACAAATTACCACATAGGCGGAAACCCATTAAGTACAGAGAAAGTTATTAGGGATCTGGGGACCCAAGTTGATAGCAATCTCTCCTTTGAAAACCACATTGCCAAAGTGGTTAGAAAGACCTTCTACATAGCCCACCTCATCACGAAGGGTTTCACATCTAGATCAAGAGAGGTAATCGTGCCCCTTTATTCATCCCTCATCAGGCCCATCATAGAATACAATGCCCCTTTTGGGATGTACCTTACCCGACACCTGCAGCAATTAGAAAGACCCCAAAAGTATCTCACCACGAGGGTCAAGGGTCTCAAACAGATGCCGTATGCTGCTCGGTTAAAAAAACTCCAGCTCTACTCAGTTGCATACCGCCTACTTCGAGGCGATCTATGCCTGACATACAAAGCTATGTCAAATCCAGAATTAATGGACATGCTCCACCTCAGTAAATCTAAATCCCTTAGAGCCACACGCTCGAGGGACTTGAACCTCAGCACAGAAATAAATAGAACTTGCTGGAGGGACAGGTTCATAACCCAGAGGCTCCCTTCGCTCTGGAATAGAATTCCAGTTCATGTGAGGCAGAGCACCTCACTGAATCTCTTCAAGAAGAATCTGGATAAGTGGATGGGGGATCGTAGGTTTGTCCCAGGGATTACTCCCGTGTCACTATTAGACAGAGGCACAGTAAACTAAACCTTAAAAAGGGCACAGTATACTCAAATCAAGGGGTGGCGTAAGCCATACAGAATCAGGCTAGGCTTATAATTGCCCCAGGGCAGATAGCCTAGTATGAACCTATGAACCTATGAACCTATGAACCTATGAACTCTTTCAGGCTGCCAAGATATTAGGTTCATAGGTTCATAGGTTCATACTAGGCTATCTGCCCTAGGGCATTTATAAGCCTAGCCAGAGTGTGTTTGGCTTTCGCCACCCATTTTAAATTAATTTTACTATGCCCTTTTAAGAGGTTAGTATACTGTGCCTCTGTCTAACAGTGACACAGAAGTGATACCCGGGGTAAACCTACGATCTCCCATCCACTTATCAAGGTTCCTCTTGAAGAGAGTCAATGAGGGAGTCTGCCTAACCTGGACTGGGATTTTATTCCAGAGTGAAAGGAGCCTCTGGGTTATGAATCTGTCCCTCCAGCATGTCCTATTTATTTCAGTGCTGAGGTTCAAGTCTCTCGAGCGCATGGCTCGATGGGATTTGGATTTTCTGAGGTGCAGCATGTCCGTTAATTCCGGGTTGGACATGGCTTTATACGTCAGGCACAGATCGCCTCTGAGCAGGCGGTATGCCACTGAGTAGAGCTGGAGTTTCTTTAACCGGGCAGCATATGGCATCTGTTTGAGCCCTTTGATTCTCTTGGTGAGGTACTTTTGGGGTCTTTCCAGTTGCTGCAGGTGTCTGGTAAGGTACATCCCAAAAGGGGCATTGTACTCAATTATGGGCCTAATGACGGATGAGTAAAGAGGCACAATGACCTCCCCTGATCTAGATGTGAATCCCTTCATGATTAGGTGGGCTATATAAAATGTTTTTCTAACCACTTTGGCCATGTGGTTGACAAATGAGAGATTGCTATCAACTTGGGTCCCCATGTCCCTAATTACTTCTTCTGTACTTAATGGATTACCACCTATGTGGTAATTTGTGGGTACTTTGTTTTTGCCAAAGGGGATGACTATACACTTTTTGGCATTTAGCTTGAGGCCATGGCTCTGGCACCAGTTGTCTGTTTCTATGAGGCCCTTTTGGAGGATGCTTGTGTCGGCTGGAGAATCGATTATGGCACCCTGTTTGCAGTCATCAGCGAACTTGGTCAGCCACAGTCCTTCCGTGTTGGCCTGTACCTCCGAGAAATATATACCGAACAAGAGAGGTCCCAGGACTGAGCCTTGTGGGACACCACTTGTAACTGGTTTGGAGTCTAACATGGCTCCAGCAATTCTAACCATGTGGGTTCTGTCCTTGAGACAGGTTGCAACCCATCTAGTGACATAGGGGTTTATATTTAAGCTGGTGAGCTTATCTATAATGCCCGAGTGGGGTATTGTATCGAAGGCTTTTGCGTGGTCCAGGTAGGCTGTGTGGACCACCTTCCCCTCGTCAATGGCCTTGGTGACTGTTTCAAAGAAATTGACTAGGTTTAAGAGGCAGGATCTGCCCTTAACAAAGCCGAACTGGGTAGGATCCAGTGTCTGTAGGTCCCCAATATCTTTATTTATGAGGTCCATGATGATCCTTTCCATAGCTTTGCAGACCAAGCTAGTCAGGCTTATGGGGTGATAGTTTCCAGGATCCGTTGAGGCATCACCTTTGTAGAGAGGGACCACTGTTGCCATACGCCACTCTTTGGGTACATATCCTGTAGTAAGGCTGAGATTGAACAGTAGTTTTATGTTTGGGTTTAGCTCTTCTTGGAGTTCATGTAGGACGCAGCCCAGGACACCATCTGATCCCATTGTTGCTGCATTTTTTGCTTTGGAGAGGGCAGCTCTTACCTGAGCATCTGAGATGTCAGGGGGGCAGCACTCTGCTGGGATAGATAATTGCCCTTTTGGTGGGGAAGTGGGGGGAGAAGTTTGCGCTGAACTTGTCAGCTAGGATGTTGGCAATGTCTGTGGGTTTGGTGTATTTTTTGTCATTTTGGACTAATTCTGAGCATATCTGGGAATTCCCACCCAGGTTCCTAACATAACTAAAGAAAGCCTTGTGATTATCCTTAGTGTCCTGTGCAATTTTTCTCTTGAAGCTGGCCTTAGACGATTTTATGAGTGCCCGTAGTTTTTTGCTAATACTGATCAGAGATGCCTTCCCTTTTTGGGATTTTGCTCTATCATGTAGTAGCTTCCTCCTTCTATTGTATAGTTTGTTTATGGCTGGGGTCCACCAGACAGGACGTTTGTCTTTGGAGGATTGGGTCTTGGTTTAATTTGGGATTGCATGATCCATGCATTCCTGAAGGTGTTCATAGAATGCGTTTATAAAGGATTCTGTGGTCTGGGCCGTATTTTCCACAGGCCCGGGGGCTTTGAAGGATTCCACCTCGGTTTTGAGGAGTGTGAAATTTGCTTTAGAGAAGTTTTTCACTGTGGTTTTCTGGGCAGGGGGTGGGGTCGGGATGTGAATATCCAGTGAGATTAGTTTATGGTCTGATCTTACCAGTGAGGGATACACTTCTCGTTTGGAGCATAAAGTCCCTATGTTGGTGATGATCAGGTCCAGTATGTTTTCCCCTCTTATGGGAGTGGTAACAAGTTGTTCCATAGCATTTGAGTTTATAAATTCTAGGAACCTTTGGGCTAGGGTGTTGGAGCTAGAGTAATGCTCCCAGTCTATGTTTGGGTAGTTGAAGTCGCCCAATATAATGATGTTTGGAGAGACCTTCATATTTTCCAGTGTTCTCCGGAAGGCTGAGTGGGGTTCCTGGGTTTGGGAGGGTGGTCTGTAGCAGGCTATAAACTGGAAGGCAGTTTTACCCACTGTTAGTTGCACATGGATAGTCTCTGATGCTTCGTGCTGTGCCACCAACCTGGAGGTGTGGGTATCTTTGACGAATATTGATACTCCCCCTCCTTTTGTGGTTCGGTCCAAGTTTTGGGGCCGAAAAGCATGGTATGCGGTATAACCTGGTAGTGTTGGGGTGCTCTCGGGAGCCTTGAACCAGGTTTCTGTTACTGCACTGATATCAATGTTCTCCATGCTAAGGAGAGTTTTGAGTGCGTGCATCTTGAGGTTTAGACTTCTGGTGTTGAGTAGCATTACTCTTAGTTTCTTATCCCTTGTGATACCTATGGAGGTGGGTTTGTCTTTTGAGCCTTGCCTAAAAAAGGCACTATGGAGGTAGCAAGAGCCTTTGCCAATATCCGAAAGCCCAGGGCTGACAGGTGCAAGCCGTCCCTAGTGAAGCATCGTGGCTTGTCAAGCATGTCATCCCAGGCTGACAGCATTGGATCCCCTTTGAATGACACTAATACTTAAGCCAATTGTTGAAATTGATCATCTTGTCTTCATATTGTGGCATCATTCTTGGTGAGGGTAAGATGCTACTCAAGGTCAGGGTCATACCGGCCTGGGCTACATGCTCAGAGAGCTCCTCTATGTCTCTTTTCATGTAGTCCAGGGAGGTACGTCTCAGGTCATTCACACCAGCATGGACAATGACTGAGTCATATTTGTACTTGCCTTGGAGTGACCTGAGTTCTTGTGTTATGTGGCGGATCCTAGCGCCTGACAGGCAGCTCACCATGACCTTCTCCTTGTTCAGCCTGGTGAGCGGGACGTCAGTGTGCCTGATGATAGAGTCACCTATTACAAATGTATCAGGTGTGTTGTTTAGACTTAAGGGCTGTGACTGTTCGGCACACTGGCTTTGTGAGCTATGTGTTGCATGTGTTTTATTTTGGGGTAGCGGTTGCTTGGGTGTCTGCTTTGGAGGTCTCTGCTGCTTAGGCAGATTTTTATTTAGAGCCTCAAAGTATGTTTTTGTGTGTTTATGTGTTTGGTTTGCTGTCGTGGTAGGTCTATGTGAGACTGGAATTGTAGGGAGTGTGGTTTCCTTCTCCTCCTGACTGGTTACGCCAGTAATGAGTTGAGAGAGCTTAGCCTCCAGTTTGGCTATATGGTTGCATCTCTCACATGTGTTGAAATTTGTTGGGAGGAGGAGAGGGTTGTCTGTGTACATGAGGCAGTTGTAACATTGCCTCAAGATTCCCAGATTCACCAGCTGGACCGGAGAGGAGATTGACAACTGACCTTTGGACATGCTAGAATAGTATTGGGAATTCCTTTATAATTGAAAAAAAGGGCCAGTGGGGAACAAGGTACTCAACGGGAGTTTGTGAGGGTGTAGTGCTTTTAATTTTTTAGTGCTGACTTATATAATTGCTTTAGTGAGCAAGTGCCAGGTAACTTAAATGCAATGTGTTACAGGTAACTTAAATGCAAAAACGACAAACAGTAACTTTCTTTCAAGTGAAACAAGGAAATAAGTACAGTAAGCAATGCAGATATCACTAGGGATCCACAGAAGCACTGAAAAGCCACATTTTAGGTGGAATTAGCTTTTCAGGGAAATCAAGTTCCTAGGGGTAGGAGCATACTCATGTGGACGTGTGGTCATATCTGATGTTGAAGTCATAACGTTCTTAAAACTTAGGAAAAACTGGGGAATGTTATTCTGCTAGATTCCTATTGCCACAGTCTCCTCTCGCAAACAGAATGATTGGATTTGAGAATGGACATTTATCTGCCTGAGTCAATGGTAGTGCAAATGGATACAAAAGACCCCATAGCACTTATTGAAAAATGAGTAGGGGAAGCTTCCATTTGCCCTGGCCAAATTTCCTCTAATCAGTATGAAGGCCACCTCAGGTTCTCTGAAAAGAGGGCACTGGTTCAGATGGACTAACCTAGTCAACAAAGAGTGAATAAATGAAACAAAAATTAGGGAATCCAGTCACTTTAGGCCAATGGGACAGGAGGCAAAATATATTTAACACAGAGAAGCTTTGGAAAGCTAATCTATCTATTAATCTATCTATCTATCTATCTATCTATCTATCTATCTATCTATCTATCTATCTATTTATCTATCTATCTATAGGTTTACAATCAAAAGGCTGAAAGTCAGTTTAATGTCCTGATACCTATAATGGGTAGCATGGGATGCATTTGTCTTCTAAATTGGGTCCCTGATTCAAAGATAGATCATCAAGGCAGAAGCTGACTGTACAAAGTAATTGCTATCATCTCCATGATTACCTTGTTTTGGGTTCTTCTTCTACCATGCAGAACAGGACAGTAATCTGTTTAAAGCATCACAGGTAGTTACTACGTTTTTACAAATTTTGTGATGTAGTTTTATGCGTCGTGTGAGAATAGAGCACAGGAAGAGGAAAACGTGAGCATACAGCTGGATGCTCTCATACAAGAAAGCAGTCACATAGGTACTTTGTCCTTGTCTTCTGTTTGCCCTCACCTTCACCTGGCTTTACATGGCCTGTCTCACAGGCTGCTATACTCACAGTCTACTGGAAAGTGAAAAAAATGGCAATTTATTTATAAATATGTACTACCAGACTTACAGTATAATTTTAGTATTAATAATGGTAATAATATATTTTACAAGTTTTTATATTATACTGAAACATTTTACAAGATGGACCTACATTTTCTATGCACAATTTTCCACCCAGACCCATGACACGACAGTAAACAATACAGGTTTCCCCCTCTACATCTCTAGACCCATTTCATTATTTATAGTGACAAGGCTAAGAGTCAAGGTGATACAGAATTACTTCATAGTCTTCCTGATGTCACCTATTGAATCTCCTGGCTTTATCCATAAGTCTTTAGCATAGTGATTTAGAGGTGTGGTGATCCCCAAATGGACACAACCCTATCCCTCACAACTGTCCCAGATTTTGTTTCTACTCTATTCCTCATACATCATGGACTATTAACCGTCAATCAATAATGCTAGACATTATGAACTTCATACTTCGTATAGCTCAGAAAATACATCAATATATACAGTCTCCTCAGCTCTGCATTGTTCATGAGCTGCTTTCTCTGTTAAGGGTATTGGGTTTAAAGCATTTTATCCAGTTTTAAATTTTAACTTTTTAAGCCTCCACATATAACTTTTGTGCTGTAAAACTGTTGTTCTGTTAACTTTTTAAGTGAGGTTAAGATAATGCTTAAATGGTATCCCTGTTGTTTCCCCACCCATATGTCTTTCATGCTGCAAAACCTGTTCTATTAACATTTTTATGTGATGTTTAGAGTAATGTTGAACTTTACTTGGTGTTGAGTGTCCTTTTCCTCCAATATTGTAGGATTTGAAATGTAGTCTAGGGGAGTTTAAAGGTATGACACCCTCACACATACACATGCGCACGTGCATTCACACACACACACACACACACACACACACACACACACACACACACACACACACACACACACACACACACACACACACACACACACACACACACACACACACGCACACACACACATACACACACACACACACATACACACACACACATACACACACACAGCCCCTTCCTCACTTTCTCACATTCTGAATCCTGAGTTACATCTTTGTGGAATAAAAACTTATAAAAAGGACCCCATCCTGGATTCCAGAGTCACACCATGTTCAATATTCCTGTTTTTTCTTTATTTTTTTATTTTGTTTTTTTTTTTAATGTGATATTAATATCTCTTGGTTTTGTAGTTCATCCTTTTATAGGAAACCAAGAGACTATTACTCAAAACTGTCATAATTCCGTCTTAAGAATATACTGATCAATAAAGAAATATTTTTGCAGGTGTGTTAACATTAAATCACTTATATAATGCATTTTTACTGCAGCTAGACAGTATTATTTTGTTTGTTTTGTTAAACAAACACTGACAATAGTGTAGGAATGAATGTCTCATGTCTTTATGGATAAGAACTACCACATTTTCTTCTATAATTATGTCTTCCATCACTCATTTATTTATTTATTTGTTTCACAGTTTTAAGTGGAACAATTCAGCTGGGTGCAGTATCCATTTTCAGTGTGAAGAAAAGCTCCACATTATGTTTAGTATTTACACATAGCAAATAAGTACAGTAATCTAATAAAGAAATGTATTATGGAATATGGAGTAATTTAAAAATTACCATATAAACTGTGATATCATGAAAAGAAAAAAGAATATTGTTAGATTTGACCCACAACAGTTTGGTTTTGTAAAGAGTAGATCTGTCTATTTAATCTACTAAATTTCTTTGAAAGGATTGCAGAGTCTGTAGATGGTGGATATGCAATAAATGTGGCATATCTAGACCTGGCTAAGGCTGTTGACAGCATTCCCAGTTATGACATCATGCAGAAGCTAAATGATTTAAAATTCGACCCATATGTGATTAGATGGATAGCAAACTTGCTGAAAAACAGAACTCACACAGACGGAGTTTCAGGTGCTTCATCTCAAAAGTATGAAAGTGATGACAGATTATGCTTGGCCCTCATGTTTTTGGAATTTACTACTCTGATCTCCAGGTGGAGAGCCAAGACATCTGACTAACAAAGTTTGCAGATGACTGCAAACTGGTGGTTGCTGTTAAGTCATCCTACAACACTCAAACCCTCCACAATGAACTCAACATAGTAAACACCTGGCGCAATACAAATGGGTTCAAACTAAATGCAGACAACCCACCTCTCATCATAACATCTAGACACAACACACCTCTATAAATGAAAATGCAGTTAGAGATCTAGGTGCATGGGTAGATAGTTCCCTCTCTTTTGACCCACATGTGACAACAGTTGTCAGGAAATAATTTTACTTAAGTCCAGCTAATTGTGAAAGGAATGTCATCAAGCACTAAAGGGCTTATCACTCCCTTATACTCAACATTGATCAGACCAATTACCAATTATTGAGTATAGCGCCCCCTTTAGGATGTATTTTGATGAAGATATCAAACTATTATAAAGATCCCAAATGCTCCTAACCAAAAAAATCATGCATTGAATGTAATTCCCCCTTTGGCATGCATCTGTCCAGACACATGCAACAAATGAAAAGCCCACAGAGATACCTTACTAAATGACTACAGGGCCTAAATAACATGTCCTACATGGAATGACTCAAAGTTCTGCCATTATACTTGGCATCCTGCAGACTGCTAAGAGGTGATCTGTGTCTGACATCCTTCATCCCATTACTGATGGATTTACTGCACATCAGCAAGTCAAATGCCATCAGAAATACTTGGTCTAGGGATCTAAACCTCTTCTGATACATCAGCAGAATGGTTTGGAGGAACAGGTATATCTCACAAAGGATACCACTGCTGTGGAACAGGCCCCCATCTACAAAAATCAAAGTTCAGTACTATCCATATTCAAGTACAACTTAGGTCTATGGATGGGAAATAAGAAAAGTTACCCAAGGACTACCCCCTGTAATACTAATGGACAGAGGCAACTCCTAAATGCTTTATCCCATGTATGGTTCCCCTCAAATTATCTAAGGTATAAATCCAGTTACTCTCATTAAGGGTAATATATTATTACCATCAATGAGATAGGTAAAGCTAATCTATAACCAAATGGGATAGGTTATTTTGAGTATAAAAAAATAAATTAGCTTGGTTTAAAATGGCAAAAAAGGGCACCTAGCCTAGAACTTACCAATGGACCTATGAACTTATAAGAATGTCTGGAAACTCTAGCCCTTTATCCGATGTCTTATAGAAATTTGAGGGGAGGCCTCTGTCTCACTCTCTGTGGCATTAGGGACACCTATTGTACTGGACCTTGTGTTTCTCAGTAACTCTAATATTTCCATAAATACTAGAACTATAGACCTAAATCTTTACCAACAGAATGCAAACATGATGGAGGGATAGACTAATAACTCAGCATTTTCCAAAGTTCTAGAATAAACTTCCCATGGATGATAAATAGGGTGATTCACCATATTCCTTTAAACATAACCTGGATGACTGGATAGGTATTGACAAATTTACTAAAAGTTGACAGGTATGCCTTTCTCAGAGAAAGGAGGTTTGGTCTGAGTTAGAGTACTGGCAAGGCATGAATGGCCATAAGACTCAGTTGGCTAGGAATTTCAATGAGTTTATGCATCTATGTTAGCAGTCCTTGCTTACACCCAGAACATCAGCAAATGTTAAAGCATGATAGTTTCAAAGCACACATGTAGCACTTTACACATTATACGCTCATATCTACTAGCAAAACAACACAAATATGACAACCTTGCATATAATGGCAGCAGGTCATCTGCTGTGTTCGCACCTCACCTTTTGTGGCTGTAATCCTCATTTTATTTGCCGTACGGTTAACTTTTCCATACAGAAGCACCAGGTGGTTTGAGACTACTATGAGCGGGGGTGCTGCAAAGTAAATATCCCACTGCTAAAAGTAATAAAAAAATAATAAAAATAAGTAAACAAAAATCATACATCTCCTCTAACAGTTTGGTCAACCCCTTGGCATATGGGACAATACTCAAAGTGAGACACTAGTATCATAAACATGCACCCATTCTGTGTCATGACTTTTAACCTTACCATTTGTAATTTTGAAGACCTGTGTAATTTATTGAGTTATTTATTGGAGAAGTATTGATATAAACTTATGGATACAATCTTCATTTCTAAATACTGTTTGTTTAACATCTGGACCTGCAGCTGCTGATATTTTTAGGCATTTAATATTCTCTTCTGTGCAATCGAGCATAAAGGATACAATTTACTGTGATTTGTCTGTTAGCCACAGCTGGTTATCTCTGCCTTAGTGTCATATGTTGCGACAGAGATTGAGTTAACCATTTCATATGTTAACATATATAGCATGACTGGATATACATTATTTTGCTGTGCTCGGGTCCTCTCCAGAACACATCTGTTATACATAACATTGCATTGCATATTCTACACCTGGAGCATGGGGAGTAAATTTGAAGAAATTTACTTCTTTATTTGTTCTTCATAATGCAGTAGAGATAGGAAAAGTGTATATCTGTGCTTGCTTAATGTTTGCTTTATGTTATACTGCTGTTTTAAGATGCACAATGTAAATTTAATTCTGCTTTGCTGTTACTACTGTGTTTGTAACAAGGGTTGAGCATGCAAATTATTATATATAATTATATATATTTGATCAGTGCCTTATCCAGTAACCAAAAATAAAACAAAATAAAGTAAGTACATAAATACATTTTGTATATCTAATTCTATGGACTAGACCTTTCATATTAGTTAAATGCTTTAAGCTATATATTCAGAAATACCTTTAAAGGCAGGATGAATACAAGAAAGATTTTTTCAGAGCAATGTTATTTAGAATTCACAGTACTCAGCAGAATTCAAAGCTCCACTTGTGGCATTTCCTGCAGGCAATCAGACTATATTGTACCTTAAAGCTAGACAATAAGATGTCCTCTCAGCTTCAAAGATGGTTACATTTCTTTTTAAGAATGAAAAATAAAAAATACTACCTATCTTCTCTCACCATATCATAAAAGTGTCAGCAAGCATCTAAAGGGTTGAAGTTCATCTCAATGTCTCTTAGCAGCTGAGGGAAGCAGTGATCCCCAATGGTGAGGTGGCCAGCTTATCACAACCCAAAGCACCAGAAGAGCATGGGCTGTCAGATTTAAAGCTGTCCAGTTGATACTGTGTTCTATTGTGGGCAGAATAACTTCACTGGCACATACAGCTTATTCGCTCAGTTAGTACTGCAAAACAGATCTCGGCAAACTATTTATTCTAGCAATTTTAGAAGAAATTAACAGTGCTATAAAGTACTGGAGTCTTTACAGCGACTGAGGATGGCACATGAATGGTTGCCTAACACACACCATGTGTATGGCCGAAATGCAGAAAGTGGAGGCTAGAAGGCCATAGCTCTTGGGCACTATGAACTGTTGCTCAGGTTAATAGCATGAATTCTATCAGTGAGCGGCCATACGCTCTTTCCCAGACATGCAGTGACCTGCTTCCCATAAGAGCATATCAAACCCTACTACTCTGCAAGTGCTAAGAAACAGATCTTATAGGTAACTTTAGAATTACTGGCTACTGGCCATTCTGCTGCACTGCATCACACCTTATACCATGCCTGGAATGTGGCAATACAGGTGTTCTTGACAGTGCTTCTTATTGTAACAAGTGAAGTATCATGATACACACTGAGCTTTCAGTTAGATACAGACCCAATGTATGTTTACACATTTCTCCAGTAGATGGAGCCCAGTCCATATATATTTTCATTCTCACATTTCAGACTTGATGTTGTTGTGTCTTTCGGCTTTTCCCGGTTAGGGGTCGCCACAGCGGAACTTCGGTCCGCTAATGATTGGTAGTTGATTTTTGCATGCCGAGTTACCAGCCCTGACTCACAACCTTCAACAAAGGTACGCCCATTCATGCATGTCTGCATGCAGAAGATGCTCTAACTGAGAATCGAACCGGACAGCGTCTTACTGTGAGGCAACAACGCTACCGCAGTACCACCACCACGTGTTACATTTCAGGCTTGATAATTTAGGAAAGTTTCACATTCTTCATTTGCATTTTTACCCATGCTTTTCTGTACACTATGTTTTAGACTTTCAGATTATGGTATTAAACCATTTCTTAGGTCATGCAGAGTTAACTAATTCTCGCAGCTGCAACACATGTACATAAGGAAATACTGTTATACTAATTAACTGTCTTGGGATCCTGAAGTTACAAGTTCAAATGTGATGAGAGCAAACAATTTTGTAAAGAGCTAGGAACATTTTCTCTAAAACAACAAGTAAGGCTTTAGATAAATAAAAAATAAATAAATAATTAAATACATACAAGCATACATACATAAATAGGTAATACTGTTTGCAATATGCCTGTTTTGCAATTATTTCCAAGTCAGAATTCAAAGATTATGAAAAGTCTGTCTCTGTCATCTGTAGTACAGTCAAATACCTTTAGCAACAGTGATTTTTATTTCATGACTGCATAGTCTTTGATGCCGAATTTTTGATAAGACAAGAAAATTGTCCTGCTGTGTCTAATGAACTGTTAAAGTGATAGCAGATGCCTTTCACTGTGTGGGATCGCTTCTTGACCTTTTGAGTCAAATGTGAGTGTAGTATTTATACGTTTATAAGTGATTACTAGTCTAATAGCCCTAGTAGACCTTTTTAAGCCTAGCTATGTTTTCCCATTTGTAAATGACAAGATAAATTACCCAGGGGTATCTAGTTGGGTTTAGATGGCAGAGATTTACAAGCTGCCTCTGTCCAACAGGGACATAGGTGCCAGTGCTGGGGTACATTTCCATTTCCCTGTCAACTGGTCTAGATTGCATTTGAAAATGGTCAGGGACAAACTCTGCTTCACGTAGATGGGAAGTCAGTCCCAGAGTACCTGCTCCTCCAACATGTTGTATTTCTATTGCAAATGAGGTTTAGGTCCTTCAATCGGGTATTTCTGATGCTGTTATTTTTATGGATGTGTAGCAAGTCCATCAGTACTGGATCAGATGATGCCTTGTAAGCCAGACACAGATCACCTCTAAGTGGTCTGTAGAAGACTGAGTATAAAGGTAAGGATTTGAAGTGGTCTGTGTATTCCTTAGGTTAATATTTTGTTTTCTTTGCATGAAGAACCACTGTTGGCATTCCTGTTGTATGTGCCTGGTCAGGTACATACTGAAGAGATCATTGTACTTATTTATTTGCCAAATGAGGACTGAGTACAGCAGGACAGTGACATCCTTGAACCTGGATGCCATATCCTTTCTTATAAATATTGCACACTATAGAATGATTTCCTTACAACAATAGAAACATGATGGTCAACGTCTAACTCACTGTCCACAAATGTTCCCAAGTCCCTAACCTCTGGGGTATATTGCCTGTGTGGTATTTCCCCAGGATGACTGACACTCCAAAGGATACTATTATACATTTTTTGCCATTCAGTATTAGACCATGGCTCTGGCAGCAGTTATTAGTTTCCAACAAGCCCTCTTGGATGATATTAGTGTCCTTGGGGGAATCTATGATCATGCCAAGCTTCCAGTTGTATGCAAACTTGTCCAACCAGTGGCCTTTGACATTAGCTTTGACTTCCAGAAATTAGATGCTAAAAAGGAGCAGCACCAGTATCAACTCTGAGGGATACCTCTAGTGACTGACCTTTTTCTAGAAGTAGTGCCCTCATCCTGACTTAATGTGTCCAAGCTGTGAGCTGTCTGGCTGCCCAGTGACATGGGAATGTACTCCTGGTTTTGTGAGATTGCCAACAATGCTTTAATGGGAGTAGTACTTCATAGGTTCATAGGTTCATAGGCTGGTACTAGGCTATCAGCCCTAGGGCCTATACAAGCCTAGCCATAACAGTTCCCTGGCTATTTCTTCCCACAGTATTTACTTCCCTGTACCCCTGTCTAGCAGGGAGACTGACATGATCCCCGGGGTGAATTTCCTATCTCCCATCCAATCATCAAGGTTCCTTTTGAAGAAGGCCAAAGAAGTTCTCTGCTTGACATGTATGGGCAGTCTATTCCAGAGTCTGGGGAGTCTCTGGATCAGGAACCTATCCCTCCAGCATGTTTTTGTTCATTGTGATGACAAGGTTTAGATCCCTGGAGTGTGTGTCTCTGAGGGATTGGGATTTCTTTAAATGTAGCATGTCCAACAGCTCTGGGTTTGATATGGCCTTGAATGTTAAGCAGAGATTGCCTCTGAGTAGACGATATGTGACAGAGTATAGGTGGAGTTTTTTTAGATGGTCAGCATAGGCTATCTGCTTTAGGCCTATGATTCTTTTAGTGAGGTATTTCTGTGCCCTTTCCAGTTGTTGTAGATGTCTTGAGAGGTACATACCAAACAGGGCATTTTATTCTATAATGGGTCTAATGAGGGATGAGTACAGTGGGATAATAACCTCCTGTTTTCTGGATGAAAAGCCCTTAGTGATGAGGTGTGCCACATAGAAGAATTTCCTGACTGTCGTGGCAATGTGGTTATCGAAGGTGAGACCACTGTTCACCTGTGTCCCTAAGTCTCTTATCATACTTTCGGTGTTTAGTGTACTGCCACCTATGTGGTAATTCACCGGTAAATGTTTTTCCCAAAGGGAATAACTATACATTTCTTGGCATTGAGCTTGAGACAATGGCTCTGGCACCAAGCATCTGTTTCTGTAAGGCCCTTTTGCAGAATATCCATTTTGGATATCCACTTTGGACAGGTCAAGATAGGCAGTGTGTACCATTTTGACTTGTCCATAGCTTTAGTGATTTCCTCAAAAAGTTCAGTAAGTTGAGTAGGTACAATCTGTTTTTGATGAAACCAAACTACATTAGATCCAGTGTCTGAAGGTTTCCTATGTCTTTATTAATAATATCCATGATAATTTTTCCATAGCTTTACATATGAGACTAGACAGACTAGTAGATCTGTAGTTACCTGGGTCAGTAGATGGTTTGTTTTTGTACCGAGTGATCACAGTTACAGTACTCCATTAGATAGACACAAAGTCAGTTAGGAGGCTAAGGATAAACAGTGATTTTAAAGGGCTTTATAGGTCATGTTTCATGCTATTCAGGAGGCATTCTTGGATGTTATCTGGGCTCATAGTTGCAATATTTTTTTGCCTTGGAGACCACATTGAAGACTTATTTGCTAGTGATAGCAGGGAGGGGGATTGGCCAAGGATATCTGTCTTGAGAGGTATTGGGGAAGGGAAAGTGGGTTAAAATTGGAGCTAAATTTATCAGCCAGTAGGTTTGCTATATTCTCTAGCTCCATATAGTTGATTCCATGTACAATTAGTTGAGCACACTGTTGTGCATTACCTTTGAGGATGCGGACATAGCTGAAGAAGGCATTTTGGTTGTCCTTTGCCTGTGAAGCTATTTTTACCTCAACTTTGGCTTAGGTAGACTTGATAAGATTCCTAAGTTGCTTCCTTAGTTTGATGAGATATTTTTGCCTTGCTGGGCATTACATTTCCTAGTTTTGCCCATGGATTTCTTTGTATTGTTATACAATTTGTTGTGAGGATTACACCAGGGTAGTTTGTTCTTTGAGCTAGTCCTGTGCTTATTTTAGGTGAGTACACCTACCTCAATGCAGCTTTTTACATGGTGGTATAAAGTCTTTTTGAACAATTCCTCATAGAGTTCACATGGTTTGGGGGTGCTAGAAATTTTGCCAGGGTATCATTTAGTAGTAGGAGCTTTGCTTTGAAATAGTCCCAAAATGTTCAAGGGTTAGATGGGGTCACAGGTTTTAGTTTAATTTGAAAGGATAAAGCCTCATGGAACAGTCTGACAAGTGAGAATGTCACATATGAGTGGGTGCAAACCTCCCTCATGTCTGTGAGAATCAGAGTTGATGCCCCAATGTGGGTGTTCAGACTACCTGGTTGATAGCATTTGTGTTGACAAATTGCAATAATGAGCATGACCCTTGTGTGATCTGATGAAGCCTGTCCCCCTGATAGGCAGCTGACCATGACCCTCTCCTTGCTCATATTACTGAGTGGGACATCTGTGTGACTCACAGCTGAATCACATATGACTTAAGACATTTGTTTGTGTGGAGGTTTGCCTTATATGCTTATGAGGTGAGAGACCAGGAGATGAAGCTATATTTGTCTTGGTGGATGCTGCTTTGGTAGAATGTTTCTAGGACTGCTGAGGATTCATACTGTTATAGCTACATCTAAGAAGCCTTTGAGGTTTGGGTAGATTAGTCTTAAGAGCATCATACATAAATATCATAAATCTATGTGCTTGGTCTTTAATGTGAGTGGTAGAGAGAAGAGGTGTTGCGTGTTTCTTTTATTTGGTTTTAAAACAATAGATAAACAAATCAATGATAAAACAAACAAAGTTGTGTGTTTCTGGCAACCTGTTTGGTAATTGTAGTAGCTGTATGTGAGAGCCTTGCCTACAGAGATACTGTGTAGTTACATCTCTCACAGTGTATCTGATTTTTTAACAGTTAGGTGGTTGTCAATAAGCATGAGACAATTGCTACATTGTTTCAGGATGATCATTTCCACCAAACTGGCTGCAGAGATAGGAGGTAAGTAATTATCCATGGTTTCAAATGTTTACTCAATGGATTACAAGGGGTGTTGTACTGGTGGTGTCTAGAATAGGTCTAGCTGAGTTTGGTTTAATTAAAACAGCAATGTTTATGGCAGACTGTCAGAACAATTCTCTTCTGTGAGTAATCTACAGTAATGAGGTAATATAGAGGTTTGCTTGGGTAAGAACAATGGCCTTAGTATAATTTCAAAGTGTAATGCCCTCTATTTATATTCCAGTGTACAGCATTGATCTCTATGGATCTTTTTCAGACTCAGACCAGGAGTGCTGTCTGTTTAAGTGATTTGTTCAGAGTTACACAGTTAGGCAATAGAAGCTGGAGAATCAAACCTTGTACCCCAGGGCCACAGGAAACAGCTTGTTAAAACCTCCTTAATCCTCTAAGAAAACTGCCAGACCAACTATATGCAACCTCTACAAGCAAGCCAGGTGACTGTCATGCAACCATATAAGAAATATCCAAGGCTGATTTTATAGGCAAAGTTGAAACATAAGTGCCTATGTCCATACAGGGAACTGATTACCTCCAATGTGTGATGAGCAGAGCAACAAATGTAATAAAAAAAGCCCCTTGTCCAGTCAAAACAACAAACTCTAAGGTTTCCCAAGCCCAGAAGAGACCAGGCTACCCTCTACTCCCACTAGAGTACAAACTTAACTTTTATAACCATAAAATCACAATAAATGAGCCCTAAGTGCAGGAACACAACAATTTCAAAAGTAAGTGCAAGCAAATTCTTTGAAATTAATGCAAAAGTATTGAACCCCAGCAGTTAATACAGTGAAATTACCACAGTATTTTAAAGTATGAAAAAGTATAGAAATTCAGTAAATAATGCAGATCTATAACAACAGCACTTTGAAATAACAAAAAAGTACATTTTAGAAATATGGGGTACTAACTTGGATGGAGCTGGAATGAAGCAGGTACATTTAAATCTCAATGGTGTGGTTGCCAAACAATGACTATATAAGATGAAAGTGGGAGGAGCGTTCATAGTTAAATTTATAGTAAAATGGACAGCTGAAAATCCAAGTTTAAAAGGCAGGACAAGGACTGGAATGGTGGGTGAGAAAAATCACCAGCAGTGAGTCAGGCACTGCTTGCATTTGTTGCTGGCTTCAAGTTTTATCAGAAGACAAGACCAATATATATTCTGTGTAGTTTAGTATCACTCAAGAAAACAAAGTAGTCAATGAAAAACAAGTGAAATCTAAAGCTGGAGTACTGAATGTTTGCAAAGATCTATAGTAATTATCTATCTCTCACATAGAACAAATTCACTAAGCTGAACTGATTATGCAAAGCAGAAGGTAAAATGCCTAACTTGTACAGGTAATGCAGAAAGTCATTCTGAACGCCTATATCTCTAAGACAACATCAGTGTAGACACAAAAACAAATTTTAAATTACTCTCTTTGCTTCATTTAAAATACCAACAGAGAGGTGAGAAGAACCCCACAGTGACAACAGTTGAAGTCTGCACAGAGATTGGACAGAAGTCAGGATCATACCTAGTACCTTGTACATGGGAGAAGAAGACCTTATCCTTTCTGCTGTGTCCTTGTTCAGAATGCATTGGCTTCAGGTATCAAGTCTTATCATATCCTCTTCTGCTATGCTACTAAACTGATGCAGGATACCTAATTCTATAATAAATCTCTTCCCTGGCACCAAAAACTAAGTAAATTCAACATCTGGGCCCTCAAAAGAGATTTTCTTTGTTCCTTTCATTATGAAATATGAAATCAATATAGTGTACCTGGTACTTTAAGGCAGCTATTCTTCCTTTCTAGCTGAAGAATTAAATAAATGGAAGACGATTATTCTACTACCCCTTCTCTAAGGAAATTTCTTTCTGTTTTTCCATACTCTGGAACTGATGAAGGATATCTGGTTCAATCAAGTCTAAGAGATTGATCTTCCTTTTCTGCTAAATTCTTGAATCATTACAGGGTGTCCTTTTTCTGGTGGATTACAGCAATGTCACAGGCTCTGTATGTATAAAATATGTTTCACCCCTTCTTTTCCTGCCAAAAAGAAAAATTAATATATGATATATAAAATGTTATGCAGGAAGAGATGGGTCATTCCCTTTTCCTTTCTGATAAAATGCTAAAATCTTAGTGATATTTCATGTTCTATCCTTCTTGTAGAAATGGCAAATTAATACAAGGTCATGTGTTAATCTTGATGTACTACAATGGGCTTTACACCACCTGATGCAGTAAGGAGCTTGTCCATTTATTTTGACTGAAGTGCTGGAGTCATGAATAAGTATACATGAGTACAGCACAGGTCACTTAGGATATAGCATACTCAGCTGTGATCCCTGGAGCATGACTGGGGGTTATAGCTTCACACCAAGAACTTGGGTTCTTGTTCTTGTACTGACAGTGTAGTGCATCATAAAAGGTTGCTGCACACCTGAGATGACATTCTATAGATGACAGGTTAAGCTGAGGTCCCTTATAACTTCTGCTATGGTAGTTCAAGTAGAAATAAACACTCTTAGTCACTTATCAAAAATAGTAGCATGACCACATTAAAAATTATCAAACAATATACAAGCAAAACATGAAAGTAAGGCGTCTTTATTAAAAATCTTCAAATGGTACTAAAACAAAAGAGTAACATTTTATTTTATATTATAATTAGAAAACTAATTCACAAACAAAAGGTATTACTTTTTTGGTATTTTTGTAACTGCATGAAACTAAATTATGAACCTCAGCCTTGTGAAATTTTCTTCCTTTAATTATGATCCACTTTTGTTTTTGATGCAAAGTTTCTTAATTATTCCATATTTTATGATGCACTTGGGATCTCCCATTCTACATAGCCTATAACATTTCATAACAATATCATCCATTGTTAATTCTTGTTCTTTTGAAATGCATTCCTACATACAGCATTCTATGTTGCCAGCATTTAACGTGAATAGTTCTGATCCCAGAAGCCTTTTCTACAAATAACCTCCAAAGACCTATATCTCTTAAGTTGGCTCCATGAGATAGTGGGATGAAGCTGTAAGGAAAACCCAGGTTTGGCAAGTTCAATTATCAGCCTAATTGGTAGAAAAGCCAATAATGGACAAGAGAGGAATGATAAGGCAATGTCTGCTTATCTGACTTTGGGATGAAGAGACATGTAGGGGGTATACCCAAGGACATGTTTTTTCATGAAGACAGAACTGGAGCCATTAGCTATCAGAATGTGGTGGGGGGGTGTAATAGATAAACATCCTATTATGTAGGCCAGGACAGCTCCCTCACAAAGCCTAATCATGCACACACCTGTAAATAGACCAACTAGTACACTGACCCTTCAAAAGGGCAATCTTCTGAGTGCAGCATGAATAATGCATTCCAACAAAAGTAGCAGCTGGCAGACTGAAGCATATATGGACTAGCCCCCAGAATGTCCTCAAGATCCTTGGCCACCCCAGGAACACCACAGTAAGTCCAGGGGTAGATAGAAGAATGCCCGGTAGACCTGGATGTGGGCCACTTGTGCCTGGCCAATAAAAATGAGGTCTGAAGGGCGAAAAAAAAAAGAAAGATGTTCAACTGGTACAAGAACCATAGCAGTAACTAACAAAGCATAAATCAGTGAAAAAAAACACTCTAAACTTTACAATTACAGAAAACATAAGTGTTTTTTCTTCATTAAAACCTATAAAGATATAGTATCTTTCTTTTAACACTTTATATCTCATCTTTACCATATTTCAGTTTACTATAAAGTAATCTCCAAATAAAATCTGACAAGCTTATTTCATATTTTTATTTTATTCTTCTTCTGCTTATAGCTGTTCTACAATTTTCTAGTAAAAATCCCCTAGTAGGGATACTAAGTAAGTCATCACAATTTCTAAGCAGAGGTTTGTCTAATAAATCATCACGTGCTGTTATATTCTTACCAATGCAGTATATATGCAATAACTCATAAAATGCAGTTAAATTAACCATAACCATACCTTCTTCATCTTCCTTCCAGCAGAGAATATCTCTTCTAATTGGAATAAGACACAAATCCAATATAATCTAAAACTAATACGTCAATTCAGTTTCCTTTTCCTTAAATATAGAAGGCGGTCCTCTAAAATAACTGCATAATCTAAACTAAATTCTTTTAACTATTTTATATATAAAAAATTAAACTGTACAACTACAGACATCCCAAATGTCGAACTCCTCATCACCAGCCTGCAGATAAATCCTAATAAAACTATGATTATCATAGCTACATATCTGCCCCCTGGCAACAAGCTCCCAAACATAGAACGTCATGGTCTGCCTATACTTTCAGTCAAGTGTCCTCCAACAACCCCACTAACTTTATCAATCTATATAATTTCTCCCGAGTTATAAACTGTCCCACTTGTACCGACAAGCACTTCAAAAAAGGGTAACTATTTGACTGGATACTAACTAACAAGCATAACCTGAGTGTCCAGGCTGGCTGCTTTCCCATCAATCATAGTGAGCATGCCCCTACATTTCTACTAAGAAAAATAATTCATACTCAACCTCACAATCCCTTCAAATATATCTGCAGTAAGAAACACTTCTCCCCTGACCTCTTTAATCTATTACTTACAGCTCTGTGATTGGTCACCTAAACTTGACCTTGCAGTAGAATTTTTTAACAGCAAATTTCTAGAAATACTAAACAGCCAAGCCCTCACCAGAAAAATATGCACCAACTCCAAACAACTACCATGGCTTTCTTTTGACTCTAAATAACTGATTAAACAAAGAGACAGAAATAAACCCTTTACCTATCGACCAAAAATAAATCTGACCTTACTACTTATCAGCAACTAAGAAACCAAACTAAGGAAAATATCTTAAATGACAAAAAACACTACTTCCAAACCTCCCAACAAAAGTTCCTTCACAACTCACAAAAATTCTGGCAATCAATCAACTTCCTACTCAACCCTGGTAAAACTTCCACCCCCACTCCTTCCACAATAAACACCTCCGAACCCCTAGCTTCACAGTTTAACTCTAACTTTATCAACTCTATCTCCTGTCTCCTTAATAACTACAAACAACTGCCTCTCACACTCCCCTCCCCTACCTCTAGTACTACAAAATCCTTCTCCTTTAGACATATTCAGACTTCTTACATTAAAAAGCTCCTAAGCAAACTAAAACCCTGCTGCCCAGCAGCCGATCAACTACCAAACAAATTCCTAAAAATAACATTTCCATCCATTGCCTATCCTATCTCTATACTAACTAATCATTCCATCTCCGAACAATATGTACCTCTCCTGTGGAAAGTCACCCACATCATCCCCCTCCACAAGTGTGGCCCATCTAGATACCCATAGCCAAAATCCTAGAGAAATGCATTCAGCTTCAACTCCCAACCACCTTACCACAAACAACCACCTATCCAATACCCAGCATGGTTTTAGACCCCAGTATAGCACAAAGAGAGACTTGTTATCCTTCACCAACACTATTCAACACCTTATGAACAAAGGACAACTAGTCTCAGCAATTTTCCTGGACATGTCAAAAGCTTTTGACACCATTTCTCGCCTCCTTCTACTCGACAAACTTGCTGCAATCAATCTCCGTCCAGCACTCCTGACATGGTTTCACAGTTATCTATCAAACCACCAACAGGCTACTAAATGGGAGAATAATCTCTCCCCATTACTCCCAGTATCCACCGGTGTAACGCAAGGTTCAGTACCTGGCCTTCTGCTATTTATCTTATTTACTAACAACCATAATACAGCAACCCAACTTGCCTCAATCATACAATGCCCAGATGATACATTTCTTATCTGCTCAGCCCTCTCCACAACAACTACAAAAAAGATGCAAAAAGCATTCCTGGAAATTGAAACTTTCCTATCAAACTACCAACTCATCTTGAGGTCGCTAATAAGACCAAATTAATAATTTTTACCAACAAAAGTACCAAGCAGAGCTCCCCACCCCTCTCTATTCATTCTGCAAATGGTACCAAAATTGATCCAACAAACCAGGCCAAGCTCCTAGGTATTACAATAGATGACCATCTCAATTTCAATATTCATATTTCACTTGCTATTAAAAAAGTCTACACAAAACTCAAAGCGGTCTACAGAGCCAAACCTTACCTAACACCCCAAGCCAGGCTAGCCACAGTTAGATCTCAGCTTCTCTCTACACTTCTCTATTGCTCTAACATCTTCACCAACTTATGCAAGTCTGATCTTCATAATCTAAAAACTTGCTATAACAAAATTGTTAAGCTTGCCACCAATCAACCCCATAAAGCCCACCATTGTTCTGCTCTTCTACAACTTAACTGGATAGAATTCCCCAACCTCACACTAAACCAACTTATTCTCACTCATAAAATTATATACTACCCAAAGAGCTGCCCCATAATTTCTATCCTAGACCATCTACAGGTAAATAGCAGATCCCTTAGATCTTCCAATAGACATCTGTTCAAAATAACACAATCACATAATAACCATGGTGACTCCCTCTACTCATACAAAATAGCCAAGTCTTGGAATGCCCTGCCCTTAAGCTTACCAAACACTCCCTGCTGTTCTTCTTTTAAAACTAAATTGAAAGAATATCTAAAATGCAAGTGGCTCTACCATTGTAATACTCCTGGATAATGCCTCTCTCCTACTGTGTCCTCAGCAACACCCATCTATTCTCTTTATAGATGATTGTTTTCTATTTCTTCAGTTGACTATCTCCCAACTGTTTAGACTTGATTACTTTTCAGTACTTTACATTTTCTCTTTGTTACTCACTCTTAAACTCTACTTGTGCTTACATCTCTTCATTAGGCATGCTCACTGTTTCTGTCTCAATTTTTCACCCAGTTATCAAGATTTTTATGGTATACATGTTCAATTTTTGTTACTGTGATGTATTATTTCTTATTTAGCTTCTCACTATTTTTGTAATGTAATGTAAAACAATTTTTATGAACATCTATGTGACTCTATATTTGTTTTCTATTTATGGATCTTTTCTCCCTAGGTCTCGGCTGAAAACGGGCTACTAGCCCAGGCAGACACTATCCGGTAAACAAATGTAAATAAAAATAAATACAATCCTGGCAGCTTCTAGTGTTGGTGATAGTATAGGAACCAGAAGTCAGATGATCAGATGTATGTGATGTCATTTTGTACAGAAATAATGTTTTAATATTAGAGGAGACTGAAGTCTCAGGGTAGTCTGTTCTTTGAACCTGACAAAAGAGGAAGACTACTCACCCACTTCATCTTGCCTTGGGCTAGTAAGTGACCAGGGATAGTAATTCTGTAAATCAGTTAGGAAAATATAGTGCGGATAGTTAAGTATTGTTTTTCTGTAACTTTGTGAATCTTTCCAGCTGTGTTATTTTTAATGTATCCTGTGACTGAACCTCTGGAGTTTCTGTTAATAGATATTTTAGCATTTTCATGTTCTTTTATTATTTATTATTAAATATATTTAAACTTTTCATTGTGGATGGTCCTTTTAGAGAATATTCAAGCTTTGAGAGTATTTGCATATATTTATTTGGTGATAACTGTGGCCACTCCTGAAAGCCTGGCTGTTTAATCAACACTATCATTTGTATTAATATTAATTTCACTCAGTATAATTGGGTAACCTTGCAAGAGCCTCAGGTAGCTGGCTTTGTAGTGACTGGTGGAAGGGATAACTACCTTATAGTCTGGGCAGAAGGGGACATAGCTAGTAAACCTGTACCAGCCTTTACCATGTGTGTGTGCGTGCATGCAAATCAAATCTCAAAGTCCATGTGTGTTAGTTACTTGGAGTAGGGGCATAAAGCACTGGTCTCACAGGGGGAGTGGTGGAGGGCTTGGCTTGGACACTTACAGGATGTAACTCTGAAGCTGTAACAGTGGGGAGCCATACTGGGGACCTGGGGAGAGACAGAGACAGAGAAACCCAGAGAGAAAGAAACACAGACTCTGAGTTGAGTGTGTTCTCTTTGTGCTCTTAAGAGAATTTGGGCTTGATGCATAGAGGTCTGCATCTTGAAATACTGAGTGTATTCATTTGTATTCCAAGTGAACATCCTTCTCCAGTCTCAGTGGTGAGGCTTCAGGCTCCTTGATTACTGGCCCAGAGTGGGGACATTACATCAGCTTAATTATCCACAACTTTATTTCTGTCTACAGCTGAGCATTATATAATTAATAGACCATTCAGTTCTGAGCTCTCTGAGTTTGGGAATGAGTCCAACAGTTCTAGAAAGAGTTGAGCTTTGAACTTATTATTCCTTCTTTTGCTGAAGTAAAGGTGCAAATCTTGGACTTGATTTTCACACTGTGGAAGGAAATCATCAATATGGTGACAGAATGCATCAATTCACCAGATCACAATCTTTTCAGATTCAGACTCAATGTTTTACTGGAAAGAAAGCTCTAGAAATCAACACTTAATAAGATAATTTAGTTTTGCACTTCTGGGGTTGTGAACTTGTGAGTCTTAAGACAAGAGTAGACTTGTAAAATTAAATATTCCACAGAAACAAACCAAACACAAACTGATAAATTCTGTGGTACCAAGAAGGAGGCAGCAGTATTCCAAACTCAAAATTTATTAGAACAAGTTTAGCACTTTCATTCTGTACATCACATAGAACTTTCTCAAACTTATATGTGATGTACAGAAGGAAAGCGCTGAACTTGTTCTAATAACTTTTGAGTTTAGAATACTGTTGCCTCTTTCTTGGTACCACAGAATTTATCAGTTTGAACAACAATAGACTTCCCCACTCTCACTAAGAAAAGCCATGACTCAGATGTTTTGATGACTTCCTTCAATAAAGTCAACCCAGAAGATCAAGATACAGATACTGTAATTTAAACATGCTCCCTTCCCAGATGCATCCAGAGGCCATAGGTGGATTAAAAACAAAAATAAAATAGTAAAGTTGAAGCAGAACTGACTGGGGCTGGAGTTGCGGCCATCTGACAAAGTAGAGAGTCACACTACATATTTTAATAAATCTTTAAGATGCTATTAATGTTTTTTTCTTGAAACAAAGCAGTGTTCATATCCATGGAAAAAATGATTATGGAAGATTCTCAAGAAATCAGCATTTCAAGATCAGAAGTAGGCTGCATGACCTATGTGTCTGTGACAACAGAAAGTCTTATTATAATCCAGGTATGAACTTTTTTAATAGAAGAAAAGTATCTCAGCCTTGTAAGATGTTGCTGACTGTGCTTATCATGTAGGTCTTCATGATATATTTGCAACTGCTGTGCTCTCTGTTGTCTGCAGAATTTCTCAGTGCAATGTTTAGATATAGTCATCCAAATGGCCTGTGGACTGTGCCAGAAAAATGGCACTGAGACTTTCATTTGAGCAGAGATTTTAATTATAGTATCTTTTAAGGATTTGATGGCTGTATCTGCTTTAAAAGAGTGTTCACAGATGTCCAATACTTGAAAACCTTGTTAATATAGACTAACAGTGAAGTTTATTGGAAACTTCATTGCTGTTATTAAACTGCATGACCATCCAAGACATTTTTGATTCTTTCTAATTGAGGTTCAGACAAAAGAGCAACAATACATTTACATTAACCTTGGGTTATGTCTGACTTCTTTACTAGGTTATGCATAACTGCCTTTTTGCTAGGTTATGCACAACCACCTTACTAGGTTACATATGACTTCCTTATTCAGTTATATGTGTCCCCCTTACTAGTTTTTGTATGATTTCCTTACTGGTTTAAGTATGATCTTCTTCAAAAAATGGTGTGTGTGTGTGTGTGTGTGTGTGTGTGTGTGTGTGTGTGTGTGTGTGTGTGTGTGTGTGTGTGTGTGTGTGTGCGTGCGTGCATGTGTGTGTCCTCTTATTGGGTTGTGTGCAACATCCTTACTATGTTATATTACGACCTCTTTACGGAGTGTTGTATGATGTTCTTACAAGTGGTGTAGGGCATCCTTACTGGTTTATGTATGACTTACTTAAAGTTTTTTTAAAAAAAATACCTTTATTGAATTATCACTTGTGACACAGACAAATTTAATTTATATAAAAGTAATCAAACTGTATTAACAAGTTCACATTTACAGACATTATACTTCACATATATTGCTATATATCATATAACCTAAGTAACATTACATACATTATTCAATTCCTGACCTTTGTTTTAAATGAGAAACATGTTTTGTATGACTTCCTTACTGAGTTATGTATAACTTCCTTACTGGGTTATTTATGCCGGTTTACTATATTATATGTGTCTTCCTTACTGGGTTATTAATGCATCTGTATTCGGATATGTATGACCTTGAATTACTTAATTACTGGGTTTGCATATCTCTTTACTAGGTTATGTGTGACCTCCTTTCTGGATTATGTATGACTTCCTTATTTGTATACCACTCAACCTTCTCGCACAAAAAATCTGGACAAAGCCTAAAATAATGAGGTAACAAAGGCACAAAAATAGGGACACATTTTCAATATTGCTCTTGTAAACTTAGAAAAGAAAAAAAAGAGTAGAAAGTTGCTCTGACAAAAGGGGGTACTGCCAGCACAGCTAACTGGAATTTTGTAAATAATTATATGTCATTTGTGAATATCAAATTGATTTATATAAGATCCTTGTGTTACAAATGTATTAGAACTTTAGAAAACTATGTGAAATTAAATTACTTTATAAGCTATGCCATAAAGATGTTTCAAATCAGCTACAGACACAAACTCTGTACTAGAAAGCTTTCTGTATTGTCTTTTGGGTGAACTAATTGCTGCTTTGGAAGCATAAAGGAATGTAATTGTTTTATGACTTCCAGCATCTGCTAATGATCTGAGCAAAATCCCTTGTATGAGTATTTTTACAGGTAGATGCTAAAATGCTGCCAGCTTCAGCAATGGGGGTTTTACCTGGGAACTGGAAGTCAGATGACCAGAAATTATGTCATTCTGCAAGCTATCCCAGCAGTAAGATTTTATATATTATTTTGAGAAGTCTCTTAGTGAGACAGAGCATTATACATTTTGTCTTGGACCTGACAACACGAACCATTTTCCACATCACCTGCCTTGCTCTAATGAAGTAAGTTTCTAGGAAATAGAATAATTTTAAAGTACTCCTCATCCTGTATGATTGTTTTAGATTCAGTCAGGAATATAGCAAAGCTTAGTTTAGATTTTGTTTTTCTTTATTTGTGTGAGGCTGTAGTGCAATTCTATTTTAAATATTTTCTGTGATTTTGAACTCCGATGTCACTGTGAATATATATTTAGTATGGTCTTGTTCTTTTTATTATTTATTATTAAATATATTTAAATCTTTTATTGTGGCTGATCTGTATACAAATATTTAAGATTTGAGAGTACTTGCATATTTATTTGGTGACACTGTTTGGGCCACTCCTAATAACCTTGCTTCTGGTCAAACTACCATTATACACAGTAAGATTAGACACCCTTTGTTAAGGGCCTTAAGGTAGCTGGCAGGAGTGACTGATGGCAGTGAAAACTACCTTATAGTCTGGAAAGAAGGGGACATAGCTAGTAAATCCCTTTCCCAGGTGTGTGTGTGTGTGTGTGTGTGTGTGTGTGTGTGTGTGTGTGTGTGTGTGTGTCTAAATCAAACTTCAAACAGTGTGTGTGTGTGTCAGCTACTTGGGCAGGGACATGAAGCATTGGCTGGACAGAGAGGGTGCTGAAGGTCTTGGCTTGGTCACTCAGCTGAGATCTCAACTCTATACCTGTGCCAGTTGGGAGTCTTATTGGATATTTGGAGAAAGAGGGAGAAACCAGCATGCTCTTAAGGGAAATTGCACTTGATGCAGAAAGCTGCATCTGGAAATGCTGTGTGTGTACCTGTTATCCTCCCAGTGAATGCTCCCCCACAGCTGCCAGTAGTGAGGACTGAGGCTCCTTGATTACTGGTTGGCAGTGGTGGGTCGTCACAGTTGCTAACATAACATTATTTGTATTAGAATGCATTTTCTGAAGGATATGAAGCCTGAAACTTGAATGTATATCATTATTTAGTGACTTCAGTTGTCAGTGATTTGCCAGAAAACTAGAAATTTCATGAGGAATAGACCAAAAATATTAAGACAAAAATCTAGACATTCTGCAAAAATCTGGCCAGTTTGAGTTATGCTGACTTGGTTATTAATGCCTGTTTGCTACGTTATTTATGACCTTCTTATTGGGTTTTGTATGACTTCTTTACTGCATTATATATAGCTTCTTTGCGGGGTTATGTACTCTTCCTTAACTATGTTATGTTAGACCTTTTTACCAGTTAATGTATGACATTCTTAGTAGGTTGTGTATGATCTCTTTTACTGGGTTTTGAATGACTTCCTTACTGGGCTGTGTACAACCTTCTTTTTGGTTATGTAGCACCTCCTTACTGGCTTATATATGACCTCCTTACTGGGTTATGTAATTACTTTCTCACTGGGTTATGTATGATGCCTTAATGGGTTATATATCACCTCATTACTGTGTTGTTTGACTTCCCTATTAACAGAGTCTAGCAGAGGTTCCATAGTGATACCATTGGCTACTTCTGCAGCATTTTATATGTTGTACAATAAAATATCAGCAAAAGGTATATTTCTAAGTTGGTGCCAGCCTTGATCTCAGTGTCTTTATGATCTTAACGAAGCTGTTAGATCTGATGAAGTCTTTAGACTAAAGCATTTATCTAAGATAAATAAAGCAAACTTACCTGAGAAGAATGGAAGCCTCAGACTTATACTGTTCTGAGTGTGTGTGTGTGTGTGTGTGTGTGTGTGTGTGTGTGTGTGTGTGTGTGTGTGTGTGTGTGTGTGTGTGTTTTCATGGGACTAAGTAATGGTGGATTATTAATTTAGCTATACTGCCCTTATTGTGTTTTGTTATGCGAAGGTCTGTATTAACAGGAAGTACACTTATGTATGGAAAAGGGGATTATTTTCCAGCATTAATATCCTAAAGATACTGAGACTTGGAAATAAACCCTTTAGTAGATGTATGATTCTTCCTGTTTAACAGCACCATTGGCAAGTGGATAGGTGAAATGGACCTCTTTGTGTGTGATTTCCTGTGTTGTATAATGGAATACTGCTGAATTATTATTACTGTATGATACAGATATTCTTAAATATTGGAAACATGGCTAGGCTTAAAAGGCCACTTAGGACTGTTAGCCTAGCAATCATCTATGAAGAGATGTTACATACAGACTTCAAATACTTTAATTTTTGTTTTTCAAGTTTGGCAAATTATGAGCATTTATTTCTACTCCTCATTGTTCCTTTCTTAGGAGTACCTCAGTATTTAATTCTGTTTGTCATTATTTATAGTGTGTGTGTGTGTGTGTGTGTGTGTGTGTGTGTGTGTGTGTGTGTGTTTGTCATTATTTATAGTGTGTGTGTGTGTGTGTGTGTGTGTGTGTGTGTGTGTGTGTGTGTGTGTGTGTGTGTGTGTGTGTGTCTGTGCATCTGTGTGTGTGTGTGTCTGTGTCATTCAAATGGAAGGCCCTGGTGAACTCACAAACCAGAACCTGGGAATCCAATATTTAGACAGTGCAATTTGAAAGTGATTAAATATCAGCTGTTAATGCATGAATTGTTATGTTAGTGTACAAATTACCAATGATATCATTGCTCTCTGCTCACAATTTCAATATGCCACAAACTTTGAAAATAAATACTTAGACTAAGTGGTTGTTTGTTACTACCAGGAATCATATTCATTTAAATAATCTCACCTATAAGTAAGTTAAAAAATAGCACAGTCTCAAAAATAATAAGAATACTCTCCCTGAGGGTCCAGTAACTTGACATTAGCTAGACTCAATTTTAGGACAACTATAGAGAAGGCTTTCATAATAAAAACAGCAACATCAGTTGGCCAGAGTGCTGTTCCAGATAATATTAAGAACATCTCACACTTTTCACACAAAAGCTTAAATCTCATGTAAAGAAAGAAAACAAATGGAACTGTTTCAGGAATACAGAAGTACTACCACCTTATTTTATTTAGATCTTGCACACACATGTATGTATATATGTATATATATATATATATATATATATATATATATATATATATATATATATATATATATATATATATATATATATATATATATATATATATATATATATATATATATATATATATATATATATATATATATGCATATATGTATATATGGATTCCATACATTTGGTCGAATTACACTTAGTCGAAAATGATTCCAGGCACTTCACTTCACTGAAAGCTCACTTGACTGAAAGCTCACTTGGTCGAAGTTCATTTGGTCGAAAATGGAAAATAGACCCTGCCCCACTGCAGTGCAACCCTGGAGTGAGAATATTAAATAAGGGGGGGGCATAGCCCCGCACATTATGCCAATAGTTTTTACAAAAGATACATATATATCAATGCATTTCTAATGGATATACCTTCTTATAATAGTGAATATATTAAAATTATGGGGGGGCTACGCCTCCCACACCCCCCATTGTTGGAGGCCAAATTTATTCCAGAGAAGGGTTAGCTATTATGTGAAAAATCTGTTTCTCCAACATGATTTGTTTATTTGCTGAAGCAGGTTCAGATCTCTGGTTCTAGTGTTCATTGGACTGTTTAATGTGTGGAAAAATAACAGGTTGTAGACTGTCAGATCCCTAGTGGCTTGGAAGGCAAACCACAGATTGCCTTTAAGAAGACTATAGGACACTGAATATAGTGCTTTGGTTTTCATTATCTCATCAGAGATTGGGGCCTTTAGTCAGGAAACTTCAGGGTTTCCCCAATAACGTGATATGTTTACCTTCCAAAGGGGCATTGTATTCCATGACTATCCTCAATAGCATTGCTATGGGGGAGAGAGGAACAATGGCCCTGGGCACAAAGTGTTAGGGGTGCAATCAGCCAATCTGGATTGCTGTGTAATGTAATACTGGCTTTTAAAAGACAGTATTGCATTTGCCCGTCAAACCCAAGCACTGTAGAGCTCCATGTAAAAAACAATCAATTTTTTTAACTAAAACCTGAGTGCTGTAGCACTCTTTGCAGGCAGGGTATAAATTGTAGAAACTGTCTACATTTGTTGCAAGCAGTTTGCTACAGTTTGAAAAACAATTGTGTGAAACACAAACATGAGCAATGAAACACTACTTGCAAGCAGGTATAAACTGTAGCAACTGTTTGCTACATTTGTAGTAAACAGTTTACTACAGTTTAAAAGAAGAAATGCTTTTTTTAAATAAAATATGTTAAAGGAGGGTTGGGGACAGGACACAGAAACAGGACCTGTATGGCTGGGACTGGAGGGAAGGCCAGCATTACACATCTGGCCACCTGGTTGGTGTGCCAGTAGAAGGAATGCCCATTTTTTTCAGGGGTGATGAGGTGTTTATAGAGCTGTAATAATTCAATCACTTACGGCTTACTACAGTGAAGTGCTGAGGGGGTGCGCATTAGTTCGTAGCATCAGTACACAGCATTAATTGAACTAGCTATGCCTCTGATTGTCCTGATATGTGCAGAATATAGAGGGGTAGGGATTTCTTTGGATCAAGGGGAAATACCCTTTGAGATCACTTTTTCCAGATAGAAGGATTTCCTGACCACTTTTGTAACATGATGATCAAAGGAGACAGCGTTTTCTGCCCACATTCCAAGGTCATTTACAACATCATAATTTTGTAGTGGAATATTTTCTATACTATAACTGTTGGATGGAGGGTTTTTAGTGTGTTAAATACAATGATATTGCATTTTTTAGGATTTCGTTTTAATCGGTTTTCTGTTTGCCAGCTATTAACAAATGTAAGTTCATTTTGTAGCTTCTGCATATCAGAAAGGAATTTAAATATAAAAGACAGTTTACAATTGTTGGCAAACATGGTTAACCAGAGTTCCTGTTTTTTGATCTGGAAATCAGACAACTAAATGGCAAATAAATGTGCGGGCATGGACCCTATGGTACCCCACTGGTTACGTTCAAGCTTTTTAAGGACATGCCTGCCACCTTCACAATATGGATTCTGTCTTTCAGACAGTTAGTTATCCATCTAACTACAAGTGGATCGGTCTTCGTCTTCTTCTTTTCCTGGTTAGGGGTTGCCACAGTGGATCATCTGTCTGCTCATGATTGGCAGTGGAGTTTTATGGTGTCGAATTGCCAGCCCGGTGCCCAACCTTCCACAGAAGGCACACACATGCACACACTCACAACTAGGGCCAATTTAGAGTGTCCAACCCATCTACAGTATGTCTTTGGGTGTGGGAGGAAACCAGAGCACCTGGAGGAAACCCACGCGACCACAGGGAGGACATGCAGACTTCGCACAGAAGGCACCCCAGCCAAGGATCAAACTGGAGAACCTCTTGCTGTGAGGCAGCAATGCTAACCACTGCACCACTGCAGCCACCCATCAGTATATAACACATTTAACTTGTTACTAATGTTTGGGTGTGGCATGATATCAAATGCCTTGGCAAGGTCAAGATATGCTATATGGACAGCATGACCACTGTCCAGTGCTCACATTATCTTCTCAAAAAAAATCTACCAGATTCATCAGATATGATCTGTCCTTAAAAAAAAGCAAAACTGGTAGTGGTCAGGTCTTGTTGTTTTATCATAGTTTATGAGGTCCTTTATGACCACTCCATGGCCTTGCAGGTGAGGCATGTCAGGCTGATGGATGTTTAATTCCAGAGATCTATGGTGAGATCATCCTTGTGAAGAGGCATCAGAAATGCTGTGCTCTAATGCTGACTGGGCACATATATTTTTTTGATTGTACAAGACTAACAGACTATTGCAAACTTGTCAATAGTTTTTTTGCAAGCCTTATTTACTGATAATATCTAAATCATTAATTCTTTTCAACACACCTATTCCAAAATGTGTTAAAAAAGTTAAACTTCCTTTATTATGATCAATTCTAGCAGTGGCCAGGAAGATTTTCACTAGAAATTGGATTTCAGATTCCTATCCTTCTTTTATAGAATTTAAAAAATGTCCTAACAGATGTATGTTATTTGGAACTAATGAATTTAAATCACGAACATCCAGGAAAACATCTTCCTATAACATGTGGGTTACTCTATAAAGATTGTTAGAAAAAGAATCTGTTTCTCTATGAATATTAATTTAAATGCATATTAATGGAATTTTAAAGAGGATGTATTTGTAAATACTTTAGTTGTTTTGTGATTGTTACATTTATTTATCTTATTGTCAATTACATGTATCAGTTATCAAGTTCAGTTGGTTATTTGTTAAAGCTAATAAAGTTGTTTAAAAAAAAAAGAAATGCTGTGCTCCATACCTCAGGGACAATGCCAGAGGATAATCTCAGGTAGAATAGTTGTAGGAATGGGTCCAACAATGTTATGTTTAGTGTTGTTTAGCAGGCTGCTACTCAATTCTAGAAGTCTAAACCTCAAAATGCCCTCACTCGAGGCACTCCTTAAAATGGAGAACATTGACATCTGTGGAGTGACAGAGACCTGGTTCAAAGCTCCAGAGAACACCCCTGCATTACCAGGCTATAATTCATACTACACCTTTCGGCCACCTAACCCGGAATGAAGCACTAAAGATGGAGGCATGTCCATATTCATTAAGGATATCCACACCTCCAGGCTAGTTGCACAGCATAATGCATCTGAGATTATCCAAGTGCAACTAACTCCGGGCAAGACCGCAATCCAAATTGCAGCTTGCTATAGACCCACCCCCCCACTATGCCCCAGGATTCACGCTCCTCATTTCTTGATACACTGGAAAGTATTAGGGTGCAACCCAACACCCTAATAATGGGTGATTTCAACTGCCCCATCATTAACTGGGAAAACTACTCATGTACCAACTCTTTTGCTCAACGTTTTCTGGAATTCATAAATTCCAATGCCTTGGATCAACTTATTCACACCCCCACCAGGGGCAGCAATATCCTAGACCTGGTCACTACCAACATGGGCAACACCAGAGGTCAATTTCTCGTTGGTCAGATCCGACCACAAGCTATTCACCCTAGACATCCACATTCCGCCCCCACCTCCAGTTAGGGAAACCACCGTAAAACACTTCTCCAAAGCCAACTTCACACTTCTTAAGACAGAAGTGGCAAACTTCATGACACCCATGCAGATGGGCAATAGAGGTATGACTGCACTATTGGATATTCAGATGCACTTTATAAGCACTTACACGAGTGCATGGATCATGCTATCCCTAACAGAACCAAGATGCTATCCTCCAAAAAAAGGAAGCCAATCTGGTGGTCCTCTGACATAAACAAACTCTACAACAGAAGAAAGAAACTGTTGCAAAAAAGAGTAAAATCCCATGACTGGAGGAACTCCCTGGTCAACCTCAATAAGAAGCTGAGATCCTTCATAAAATCCTCCAAAGCTAGTTATGAAAATAAAATTAGGACTGACTCTAAAGACAACCACAAGGCATTCTATAGCTATGTCAAGAATCTCAATGGCAACACTCAGATCTGCTCTGAGTTACAGCACAATGGCACTAAATATACAGAACCAACTGATATTACCAACATCCTGGCAGATAGGTTCACTGCACACTTTACCCCCCTCTCACCCCCTAGAGGGCCCATCTCTATACCAGAAGAATGCAAAGTTTCTGTAATCACAGCTGCACAGGTAAAAAACACACTCTTCAAAGCCAAGAACACAGCATTCATGGGACCTGATAATATCCCAGGCTGCATTCTACACTAACTACAGAATGAACTGGCACCCTACCTAATTACCATGTTCAATCATAGCCTCACCTCAGGCTTTGTGCCCACTGAATGGTACACCACGACGGTTATCCTACTCCACAAAGGGGAGCCACAACAGACCCAGGGAACTACTGCCCCATTAGCCTGACGAGCCTGGTCTGCAAGGCCATGGAACGTATCATCATGGAACTCATAAACAAAGACATTGGTAATCTCCAAACTCTGGACCCTACCCAGTTCAGATTTGTAAAAGTCAGATCATGTCTCCTAAACCTGATTGACTTCTTTGAAGCAGTCACCAAAGCCATAGATGGGGGTAAAGTGGTTCACACAGCTTATCTAGATCTTGCCAAGGCTTTCGACACTATCCCCTACTCTGGAATTATAGATAAGCTCACTAAACTAGGTATAAATCCCTATGTCACAAGATGGGTTGCCAACTGGCTCATGGACAGAACCCACATTGTGAAAGTAGCAGACTCCAAATCCGACTTCAGACCAGTGACAAGTGGAGTACCACAGGGTTCAGTCCTGGGTCCTCTCCTGTTTTGTATCTACTTCTCTGAAGTACAGGCTAATGCAGAAGGTCTTTGGCTAACAAAATTTGCAGATGACTGCAAACTAGGAGCCATAATCGAAACTCCTACCGATGTGGACATACTACAAAAGGGCCTCACTGAGACAGATGCCTGGTGTCAAAGCCATGGCCTGAAGCTCAATGCCAAAAAGTGTATTGTCATCCCCTTTGGTAAAAACTTTGTACCCATGAACTACCACATAGCTGGTAGTCTACTTAACACCAAAAATTTGATAAGAGACCTTGGGACACAGGTGGACAGTAGTCTCTCCTTTGATAATCACATCACCACAGTGGTCAGGAAATCCTTCTATGTGGCTCACCTCATCACAAAAGGTTTCTCATCCAGAAAAAAGGAGGTCATTGTTCCCCTGTACTCATCACTCATTAGACCCATTATAGAGTACAATGCCCCTTTTGGTATGTACCTCACAAGACATCTACAACAACTGGAAAGGCCACAGAAATACCTCACAAAGAGGATTACTGGCCTCAAACAGATGCCCTACGCAGACCGCCTCAAAAAACTCCAGCTTTACTCCATCACATATCGCCTACTCAGAGGCGATCTCTGCCTAACATACAAAGCTATGACAAACCCAGAGCTGTTGGACATGCTCCACTTAAAGAAATCCCAATCTCTCCAAGCTACATGCTCTAGGGACCTAAATCTTGCCACCACAATAAACAGAACATGCTGGAGGGATATATTCCTGTCCCAGAGACTTCCCATACTCTGGAACAGATTACCTATCTATGTCAAACAGAGCTCCTCATTAGCAGTCTTCAAGAAAAATCTTGATGACTAGATGGGAAATAGGAAATTCACCCCAGCGATCACTTCTGTGGCTCTGCTCGACAGGGGCAAAGGAAAATAATCTTGGGTGGCGAAAGCCAGGGTACATTTTTGGCTAGGCTTATACAGGCCCTAATTTTATCACTGAGACCTGGACTTGATCTAAGGGGCTTAGATAAAGACTTTTTACCTGTTCAGCATATAATTTTCCATGTATCTGTGTGGGGTGCTGAAGGGGTATGTGATGATCATAGACTGTGTTTTTTTTGTGAGGGGGATACTTCCATCTTAGTTAAATATGTGTGCCTCTCATAGGCAGCTTGTTATGGGATAAGTAGTAGCTCATTGTTCGTGAGCATCACGCAGATCCTACACTGAGCATTCAGTAAATAATAAGACTTATCTGTATGTTTGTAGTTTAATACTTAACTGTTGGATGTGCTTTTGTTAAGGCAGAAGCAGCTTACAGTAACTTAACTTGGTCCTAAATAAAGAGGTAGCACTTTTAGAAAAGCCTGTTAATGGGTACTGCTCTGACCAGGCTTGCTAGGAGTAAAACTTCAGTCTGAGTGACTGCATCTATCAAGTGCAGGTTTGAATGGTGCTGTGCAAAGTTCAGCTCAACACAATACAGCTCAACTAAGAATTTAGACAAACCAGTGAAAAAACAGCTTTTAAATGGCTTTTGGCTGCAGCCAATAATGATCACTTTCTAGAAACAGCAGCGGCTTATTCTCACACATATCCAATAATGCAAATCTCAGTGTCCTGACCAGAAGGTATCTTACACAGCATGTCTTCATCTGAATATCCAATAGTGCTTCATTATGTTGGTTACCTTTACCTGCCATTTTTTATACTTAGATACTACTACCTGTATTTGCAGTCTTCCTACTAGGCCTGGCGAATATTTGTTTTAGGCTGAAGTTGATGACTAATGGTTATTATTCATATAATGTTGTTGTTCTATCTTTCGGCTTTTCCCAGTTAGGGGTCACCACAGCGGAACTCCGGTCCGCTAATGATTGGCAGTAGATTTTTACATACCGAGTTGCCAGCCCTGATGCACAACCTTCAACGAAGGTACCATAATGTATGTGTACTTAATATAATGCATGCATAAGGCTTTCATTTGGTGTATGTACACTTTACCATATCAAACAGTGAAACTGTAAATAACAATGCAGAAGGTGAAAATGTATATGTCTAACTGTCACAGTAAGAGTTACATTTGTGTTCCTCTGCCACATAAGATGACAGTTTGGTTTTAAATTCCTCAGGTTCCAGCTTCTTTCAGTTATGAACTGGAAGGCATTTCTGTGTAGATGAAGCAATTCTGTGCAATTCTCTTTTACTTGATGACATCCTCAAACCATATCAAGCTAGAGGTAATGTGCATTGGTTGTGAAATCACTGGGGTAACTGATGAAAGTGTAACTGAATTTATTGGCTAGTGGTGAGTAGTGTTGTAGGTTTGTTAGCTTAAAATTGAGTTAGCCATCATTAAAATGGCTGGTGTTGTAATGGGTAGCCATCTTGTCTTTCACAAAGAGGAACAAAGGTTTTCACTGGCTTCTAGCAATGAAATGAACTTAACTATTTTGTTTAGGTAATCTGAAGTGATTTAGTATAGTGCAAACAGATTGTTATTATTACTATTATTATTATTATTATTATTATTATTATCTACAACCATTGACTTCAAGCCATAAATGTCCTATATTATTTCCCCTCTTCTACAGGCAACTGCATTTGGGAAAAAAAATGAAACGTTAATTCATGAGTTGGTCCCATCTGCCCAGATGGAACGACTCCCTTGGTTATTGGGCAAGGGTCCAGCAAACCAATGAGGGGAGTGAGAATGCCAGCTGTTGTTTTTTTTTTTTCATTTAGCCCTATGCCCCTCTGCTGAGCTCAGCTGACATCATCAAGGGGTATGCAATTCTGTCAAGAGGGACCCACCCCTCTACTCTGTAGTGATGTGACTATCATGCAGTCTGATCCTGATGTACAATGACACTAATCTCAGGCTGCTTTGGTATCACCAACAGCACTAATGTGCATCACCAGTGTGCCCACAGCATGACCCCACTCTTTTTTCTTCCAATCAGACACAAGACACAAGCAGTCTATGCTTTATCACTTCTTTCTTCCTGTATACCAGCTCCAACCAGTGCCTGACCAGCTAGTTGAACTTTTGTCATTTGGGTCATATCCAGGAATTCATGCAAACAGAGCTAATGCCAAGTTGCATGCTATTAATGGGAGGATATACTCCATCTTTATTATCAAAACACTAATCCCTACTGATATCCTAGATTCAAGGATGAAATAGGTGAACGATTTATAACTAGCCTTAAGGAATCTTATGACTTTACTGGATGTTGTTGAATATTTATGTCTGCAATGTGTTTTTTAATATTTCAGTCTTTTATTTGTGAACAAAGTATCATACTAAGCTTCATCTGTATTCACATTCCCTCTAGGCATTTTATACAGGTTTTTGCATTTTTTTACTTAAGCTAACATAGAGTGAACTGCACATTTATGTACTTTCTTGTTACTTATTTTTGTTTCATAGAAACTAAAGACCATATACAGAAGTACAGTTTACATTTTAAATATACATCAAACCACACAAACACACTCACTGTCTTGTGTACACAATACCTCTCAACTGTCCATATTTTCGCAGAATGTCCAGATTTTTGCCTCATATTTTTGGTCTGTCCCTCATAAAATTTGTGATTTTTTTCTGGCAAATCACTGGGATGATTTGTGGACTGAAGTTACTAAATAATGATATACATTTGAGTTTCAGACTTCAAATCTTTGAGAAAATAAATGTTAATATAAGCCCTGTTATTCTAGCATGTTTCTATGTTTATAAGAGCAATATTTAAACTCTGTCCCTATTTTTGGGCCTTTGCCCCCCAGTTTTGCCAAGCTTTGCCCAGATTTGTAGCACCAACTGGTTGAAAAGTATATATATTTATATAAATCAACATAAGCCTTCCCTAGACATGCTTGAGGTGAGATTGTTTGAACTTCAGTAGCACCCAGAAAATAATATGAACAGCATAATGCCAAATGCTTTTTCCATAGAAAATCATTGCAGGTGAAATTTCTAATTGTATGCTGGCAATGATTTCACTTTTTATGGCGTTATCCTCCTTTGAGTTAGTATGACAGCAAACTTGGTATATATATTTATATCCGGGGGGGAGGGGCTTGCCTCCACATGGGGAGGTGTAGGGGTCGTGTCATAGTAGATCCTTCAAATATAGCTATATAGTCTACACATATCTACATCTATTCACACACACACACACACACACACACACACACACACACACACACACACACACACACACACACACACACACAAAAAAACGCATAATTTATTTCTTAAAATGTATAAGGACAATATGATAAAATATAACTTAAACTATGGAAATTGTTGAAATGGAAGCAGCTGTACCTCCCGATAAAATTCTTGGGGAACATTTGCTTTAGCAGGTATTCTTGAGTCAGAAATTGCAGTCTAAGTCAACTGGTGAAAAGTGAGGTATAGGGAAACATGTATGTGGCTCATATTGTTTTCTGATTTGATATTATTGAAACATTTTCCTGAGCTCTATTGAGAAATAACTCTCCTTCATAAGAAGTCTGCACATTTCTCAGGATCCCTTCCTATCAGGATAAATATATTGCATTCGTTTGGGTAGTGTCTACTAAAATCATTAAAGGTGTCATTTTTTTTCTCTAATCTCTAATTACTGATGTAGTTCCTTTTAAATTACATTAAGTCTTTCAGGAAGTGGAGCACCTTAGCTATTTTTTTAAAGTTGATTACAGGTATTTATAAACAAGTTATGTCAGCTCCTTCATAGTCATTAAGTAAATGTGTCAGGACTTAAAAGTCACGCAAAGTAATTTTAATTAAAATTCACTAGAAAGGTCAAATTTGCAACAACATTCTTATTACAAATGAGCTAAAAAATAAATAATCCAAAGACAAATATGCTGAAAGGCCTGCTTTTTGAATGCAAAGAATGTCTGAATCTACCTCATGGTAACTATGAGAAACTTATATATATATATATATATATATATATATATATATATATATATATATATATATATATATATATATATATATGGGATCACTACGAAATACCGAATGCCCAAAATCCTGATGCTGAAAACAACGAGATCAGATGACCAAAACCCTGCATTACCAAAAGACCAGAAGTGCGAAATGCAAAATCCCGATGTTAAGGGGTTTTGCGATAGCACTTCCGGTGTTGCGGTTCAGGTAATTATGTATGTGTAAGTGTGTTTGTGAGGGGTGTAGTGTGTGTAAGTGTGTGTTGTGACTGTGGTGTGTGTGTGAGGGACTGTAATGTGTGGGTGTGAGTTTGCCTTGTGTGTCTGTTTGTGCGATCTCGGAGTTAGAATTATAAAGTGGGGGGTGTGGGGGGCATATGTCTAGTGTAGGAAGCATTGTTTGGTTGTGGTGGGAAGGTGTGTGTATGTGCGTGTGTGTGCTGTTTGGTTGCGTAACTTTTGTGATTTTGAATTTTGCGGTTTTAAATATTTGGTATTGTGGGGTTTCGGGCATGTGGTCTCGGTGTTTTAAGCGTCAGGATTTTGGGGTTCGGTATTTAGTATATATATATATATATATATATATATATATATATATATATATATATATATATATATATATATATATATATATATATATATAGTTTATATATATACTGGGACTAGCCTCTGTGATGTTATGAGGTAGTGCCATCTCTGCTAGGAAGAGTAGGGCAGTACATGTGTACATATGCCAGCATAGCTAGGTGGAATTTTGTAAAGAATTTTTTGTTATTTGACTAGCTCACTGATTTGTGCAAATGTTTGTGTTAAAAATATATTTGCAAAGTTAACTGTGTTAAAAATGCATCAACAGTAGGTCCTGCTGGACAGAAAGGATGTATGCATGCATATTAGGCTGCATTGTTGTAACTGATCAAATGTGTATGTCTTAACAGAAAACCCTGGAAGGGTGGAAAGGTTTAAAATTGTGTTATAGCTTTCAGATGCTGAAATAGATCTTAGCAAAGCTCTAGGTGTGTATTGTCCCAGAGTCAGGTGACCAGAGGTGATGTCATTCTCTAACCAGCATCTGGTTTTTTTGGAACTCTCGCAGCATCTGGTTTCTTTGGACCCCTGACAGCACAGAACCAGACAGGACAGATTTCTGCAGGAAAAATATCTCTGGCTTTTGCTCTGGTAAGACACTTGGCACACATAAGCTTGCTTTGCTTAATAAGTAGTCAGGGAACAGTAATTATTTAGCCAGGGACATTTAGTGAGAATAGTTTAGTATTGTGTTCTTCATCTGTGAGAAACTATCCAACTGTATTATTTTTTTATATTTCTGTGGTTGAAACTCTGTCATTTATTATGTTCAGTATTATCCTGTTTTTTATTTTATTATTTATTATTAAATATTTTAATACCTTTCATTGTAGTTGGTGCTTTAGAGAATACTTTTAACATCTTGAGAGTACTTATGTTTGTTTTAGTGACACTGTGGCTGCACCTGAAAGCCTTGCTGCTTTGGTCACACTCTGCCATTTGTATTAGTATTAATTATGCACAGTATAGTTGGGTACCCTTTGTAAGAGCCTTAGGGTAGCTGACTGGTGGCAGCATGATTATCTCAGAGTCTGGGAAGAAAGAGGCACAGCTAGCAAATCTGTGCCAGCTTTTCCCAGGTGTCTATGTGTGTGTGTGTGTGTGAAACTCAGATATCCAAGTGTGTGTGGCAGCTACTGGGAATAGGGACACATCCAAAGTGGTCAGTGTGGAGTTTTGTGTGGGTCTGGAGAGAGAGAAACTCCACCCCAGGTCTGGAGCATGTTCCCTATATGCTGTTAAGGGAAATTATGCTTAGTGCAGAGAGCCACATCTGAAAATGCTGTGTGAATCCATCTTTGCTGTTAGTGACCGTCCTTCACAGGAGTCAGTGGTGAGGACTGAGTCTACTTGATTGCTGGCCCAGAGTAGGGACCCAACACAGCCTACAATATATTTTATACCTAACAGAGGGGACATTGTTAGATGATCTACAGATTACCTATGCATCTGGAAGGATGGAAGGTTACATAGCTATGTGCTCTGCCTTCCCTCTTGGCACCCGAGATAACAAGCCAATAGAGAAATATTAGAGGAACATGAGAGGAATGTTTTCTTTCAGCAATTATTCCACATTTTTCTCATCAACTGAGGTCACATTGATATTGATATTTATGTATTCTCGAAATGTAATAGTACATCAGTAGCTCATAATAGGGAGAAGATATGAAATCTTATACTTCTTCTGACCCAGTCCCAGTCAAAGACAAACTTCAGTAAAGCTAAGCATTATTCTGTTGTTGTTCACTGCCTTTGCTAATAATGGTCTCTGACACTACTGACTGAGTGTGCACATTGTTTAGAATGCTGATAATGAAGCTCCTTATCCCTAGTTTCATGACACAGAACAGATCAAGGTGCAACTGGAGAATAATATGTGGAGAAATGGATCTTTTTAAGGATTGTGGCTGAATCCGGATAATTTAGGACATCCTCCTTATACCCTCTTATGTGACACTTTATAAACTTTTTGGCTGCCTTACTTGGAGTTCTCATGCACCCTTTCATCCTTTCACCCATACCCAGTATCCCATAGTCAGAGTTAAGGCTAATGTATATCCTTGTGATTCCCATTTCTCAGAGATAAGCTCAGGTTTTTCATTTGTGCATAACAAGTATCAGCAAAAGATACATTCTTTTGCAATGATTGGTTAGAGAAAACATCTAAAGGTCCAAGGTATAAGTAAGAAATTCCAAAGGGAATAGGTTTAGAGTACCCTTTTACGTCGGGTCAATATTAAATTGTAGAAGTTTTACACCTTTGAATCAGTAGACATTGAACACTAGTGATCGAAGCTGCAAAACATCGAATAAGTAATAAAAAAAAAAAAAAAGTAAAAGGGTTTAAGCAGGGGGGCAAGTCCCCCTGCACCCCCCCTCACCCCTCACTACTTAAATATACCAACTCTGAGATCGCGCTACAGCATAGCAAAGGGAAACCTTCCCTTTCTCTACCATGCTCCATTAAAGTGCGATCTCGGAGTTGGCATATTTAAGTAGCGGGGGGTGTGGGGGGCGCAGGGGGTCTTGCTCCCCTGCTTAAAGCAGTTACTGTTGTTTTTTACTTTTTTATTTTTTTATCAAATATTCGAGGTTTCAGTACTTCAATCATATGGGGTCGACCATATGGTGTTTGAAGTTCTGAAACTTCGATTATCTGATATAGACCTTTTATGTCCAGGTCTGGATATGCTTCAGCATCCACTGCACAAGTGTTAACATCAACATTTTCATCATTCCCATACTTAACATTTGTGAAACACAATTATAAATCTAAACAAAAGGTACACAAACATGATGCTCAGGTCAAACACATACACCTACATATGTTGAGGCTGTTAAAAGTAACCTGCCTAAACCACAAGTTCTCCTAAATGTAATCTAAGAAACAAGTGCCCTCAGCAGCCTCAGAAGCCCACATCACAGGCAGCACCCACCATGAAACATTCATCTAAGAATTACATTGACCGTTGAAAACCCCATAAGGAAAACCTCCACATAATCCAATATCTTGGTCATAGGCAACTCCATTGTGAGACACACTGATGCACTACTCATGCTGTGCAAAAAGGGGTTCATGGTCAGTTGCCTATAAGGTGCCAGGTTCACCACATCATTCAAGAACTTAGGTCCTAGCACTGTAAGTACACATATAACACAGCCATAGTATATGTGGGTGCAAATGACTTGAAATGTACTTCCTTTTAATATATGAAGATAAACATGATGAGGCTCTTGAAATATGTGTCTGAAGCTAGTATGATCCCTGAGCAGCATTCCAGCATCACCAAGAATGATACCACAATATCAGCAAAAGAGTTTTGATTCTAACAATTGTCTTATTTTCTGGTGGTGTTCAAAGAAAAGCCTTGGGCAGAGATGGTATGCAGTTCCAACTGCATTGCCAAAGATGGCCTGCACGTTTCTGCTCAACATGTTCATAGTTAGCTAAACCCTTGTTCACACACATAATGCTTTTTTAATGCAATGTCAGTCTTTTAAAGCTTCAAACATAAGTAAGTAGAATCCAGATAACATCAATGTATCATTGCGTAACGCTAGAAGCCTTAACCAAAAACTAATTTCCTCCAAGTAGTCCTTGCCCTAAAATATTAATATATGCATTATCACAGAGACCTGTTTCAAGACCATTGAAAGCACCTCATCAGTGCAGGGTTTCAGTGCCTACCACACATTCTGGTCCACCACATCACTAAAGGTAGAGATGTCTCCATATTCTGAAAAAAAAGCACTTCATCTCCATACTATTAGATGACCCAACCCAGTTAGGATTCTTCAAGGACAGATATTGCCTATTTATCTAGTCAATTTATTCTTGAAAATTACTGAAGTAATGGATGAAGGCAAAACAGTGCATACCATGTACCTAGATCTCACAAAGTTGTTCAACATCATCCCACTGTCAGGTATCATAGATAAGCTGTCCCATCTAATGTCAATCCCTATGTAACTCATTGGAAAGCAAATTGGCTCACAAATACAACCCAGGATGGTGAGCAGCTATACCACCATCCAAAGGACTTGCCACAAGTAGTGTACTTCAGAGTTCAGTCCTTGATCTATGCCTCTTTTTTATTTACTTCTTGGAGGTCAAAGCTAAAGTTTAGGGTTTGTACCTAACCAGATTTGTAAATTACTGAAAACTTGGTGCCAACATAAATTCCCCACAGGACACCAAGATTCTCTAAGAGGCTCTGTCTGAAAATAAATATCTGATGTCAAAGCCTAGGACTAAAACTAAATGTCAATAAGTGTTTAGTTGTATCCTTTAGTAAGCATGTCTCCCCTTGTAATTATCACATTGACAGCACACCCCTGAAAATTGATCCCATACTTAGAGATCTGGGAAACTATGTCACCAGTGAATTGTCCTCTGAACAGCATGTATCTACTTTTGTAAGGATTTCCTATGTCATTATACAGCTTGTATCTCAAAGTACTGCATACAGATCAGGGATGTAATTGTTCCATTGTATCCAGCACTCATTAGGCTGATCAGTGATTATAATGCCCTTTTCTGTATGTACCTGTCCATGCACATGTCACAGCTGGAACTATCATGCTTTCTCTATAAGGGTCTCACGTGTAAAAACTATGCAAATCATCTCAAAACCTTGTTCTTCTCCTCTGTAGCATACAAGGTACTGAGAAGTGACCTATGCCTTCCACATACAGCTTCAGTCAACCTTATTCTGTCAGACCTATTGCACATTCACAAGTCCAGTGGTATCATGAACACCCATTAAAGTGATCTTAATCTCTTTTGCAAAATAAATAGAACATATTGGAAGGATATGTTTGTTTCACAGAGAATCCCACTTATGTGTTACCATCTTCCATTCCACATAAAGCAAAGTACTTTTCTTATTCTAATCAAATGTAGTTGGGATAAATGGATGGGTAACCACAAATTCACCTCTGGTTTAGCCCCACTGTCCCTCATGAATAGAGAAAACATGCAAACGTTCCAACATATCCTTTTTTGCCAATGCATGGGTTTTTTGCATGCAAAATGTAATGGCTAAAAACTTCCATGGCAATGTAAGACTAGACATCTGAAGATCCTCACAGATCAACAGCCTCAAAGGTACCTGTGAATCTATGAGCCTATGAACAGTCTTAATAAAAATATATGATTTTATTGTAAGAAGACCAGATGTGGAAGAATCAATGGCAGTCTTCTCTTATAACTGTTCAGAGCTTTTGGTTTTTGAAGCTGGTCATTAATGACCATTTTTAAATTGTTTATTAACTTCTGTTTATATGAATGAAATGTGGAGGTATTGTAGAAAAATGAAATGCTATGATATTTTGACATTGTTATTTAATTTTTCCTTACTGGTTGTTTTCAAAATCCAAGTTAAATTATAAGAATGACAATGATTAGTATTATGCTTCTGTAACTGATTGTTATTATAATTGACTATATATTTTTGCAATTTTTACTTCTATGGAGAGTCACTTTATTAATATTCAGAACAATCATTTTTTAATCGAATATTTTCAAAATTTTAATATTTGTTATTAATTTCCCACAGACTACATTCTAGTAAAAATCTAAGTGCAAACCCAATTCTTTAAAATGGGCTCTTGTAAGTAGCTTAGTGGTTCAGATCACAGTGGGGACTGGTTTTGTGTTGAGGCAATGCAAAGAAAATATTACCCCACTACATCTTTTTAGCTTCATCAAGTTTTGGTGGAACTCATTAAGAGATTAATCAGGGTTAATGTTAAATGGCTACTTATTCTATTTGACAAATGACTTCAAGTGAAGGTATTTTCTGGAGTTTTAGTGCACTAAAAGCAGTATTCTTTCCATCCTTAACTGGAAAGATAACTTGGTAATCATGTCTGAGACTGAATCTTTATACAGGTTTCTGAATACAATTCTTTTGCCTTTGAGATAGGTAAATCCCCAACACCCCATTTTATGCATCCTTTTTGCTATTGAATGTGGCTAAAGTAGCTATTTATGAATCTGAAATACATGTGTAGTGCAAAATCAAATAAAAATAATTTAAAAGCTCACAGGAATTGGAGGTTTGCAAAAGTGCTATAAGTTTCTAAATTCCTTCCTTTGTGTATCATTAAAAATTGAGGGACTCAGTAACTCTTCATTTACTTAGAACACCAGGATAAAAGAAGGAAGAAGAAAGAGAAGAAGGAAACTGTAGCTGTCCGTCTGCATCACCATTGTAGTACTCTTCATAGAAGGGATGTCCCACCCAGGACAGCCCACTGCTTGGCCATTATGAAAAAGCCTAAAAAAGATCTTGTATGTGCCATACATCACAGTTATGTTCTCCGCACAGAACATAGGGCATAAAAGGGAAGAATAGATGCAACTACCTAGAACTTCCTTTGCCCTACTTTGAATGCCATTTTTTCCAGTGAATCTAAATGCCTTGTTGGTATGTTGAATATATTTTAACACTATATGAGTGTCCCATTAGGGTTCTTTTTCTTTACTTTTCTTGGTCTTATATTTTATTTTACTACTTAGATTTCATGTCATCCAAGAAGGGGAAAATGTTAGTGTGAGAGGCACATTCCCAATAAGCATTGCCCTAACAGTGTCTTTTTTGTTTGGGCACTTCCCATGACCATACCTCCTGTAGTATCTGTAAGGCATTTCTATCTAAGATGCTCAGAAGCCATTTGTCTTCTCTGGCCATTTATCTTGAAACCGAGGGCTTAAATAGTTAGCCCAGGGTACCATGGCAGAATCTTTTAGCCCTGAGATACTTCCACTAGGTAAAAAGAAGGCCAAGAACTCACAGCCGGATTCTTTAGCTGTCCAGCCTCCACCAGACATCCCTCTAAAAGCAAGTAATAATTCTGTAGGTCATTTGGCGTCTATATTAGATTCCTCTGTCATGACCATGCCAGAGGCCAGCATGGATACATCTTTTTGCATGCCCTCTTAGGCTTTGCAGGTATCTGCACCAGACATTGAGGGGGAACTGTGGTTGATAATCCTGGAGGATCCTAGAGGAATTCTGTAGATGTTGATCAGGGATTAAATTCCAGATTCTCTTCTCAAATCCTGCCAAGGGTCAGAACCTCCGGGATTTTTTAGGGCTGATGTCCCTTCTAAGAAAAGACAAAAAGTAAAACATTTTTTGGTCCATCCTATGGATATTCAAAGGGAATGGCAAACATTTATTCAGGGATGGTTTTGTGCCTTAATGGTCCTAAAGCCTCCTTTAGCGGTTTCAGTACCTGCTCCTCCTTGGACCTCTACCCCTTCTAAATGGTTAAGGAAACCAGATTCCTCAGATGAAGATTCAGTGTCTGATGAGGGGTCTTTGTCCTATTCTTCACAGTCACCTTCATCTTTTGGCTTATGGTTCTGATGAAGATGAGTCTGTTAGCCCTGAGTCTCATTTCAAGGAATTGTCCTTTGGCGACATAATTACTAGGATGCTGGAATTCTTTAACTGAGAATCTTCTCAAGTGTCTGATATTCAGAAAAGATATTATGAGTTGCTTCAGGTGGATACTCCTAAACCATTGATAATTCTTCATGTGCTGGCTGCCTTGTTAGAGACTTTTGTTACTGTTTCCAAGTCTCCTGATTCTCAGCCTCCTGCTCCTAAGAAACCTGATATGTTCTTTAAGGTTCCTGAGGATTGTCTTTTTTATTTAAATGTCCTGCTGCTGATCCTGCTGTGGTGTCATTCTCTTCTGACAAACCTTATAAGCTTTTGCCCTCTTTTAAACTTTTGCTTTCTGATAAAGATAGTAGGGCAATGAAAAGTGTTGGCAAGAAAGTTTACACTAATTGTACTTTGGCCTTTAGGACTGTTAATTACCAGACCTGCATGACCAGTTATGCTCTGGCATTGATTGCTCAGGCTTTTGATGTTATCTCTGCCCTCCCTGATTCTGATGACAAATCCTCTGCCTTTTCTTTTTAGGTTCTGCTTCTCAAGCAGCTCACCGCTCTATTGCGTATAGCTATGATGCTGCTGATGCCTTTTCCAGAGCTGCAGCTTTGGGGTCCATCATAAGGTATTATTCTTGGCTTCATTTCCAGTCTCTACCTGAGGACATTAAGGCCATGTTGTTGGATGCTTTTTTGGATAATACACATCTTTTTGAGACTGCTGCTGCTGACATGTTTAAGTCTCCTCGAGAGAAAGGCAAAGTCTTGCAAGACCTTAAGCATATTTTTGTCTCTCCTATCCCTAAGTTCCAGAGGAATTATCCTTCTAGATTTGCTTTTGTTTGCAAGCAACCCCTCCAGACATTTAAGGATAGGAAGGGTGGGAGGCAGGTCCCCTGTGCTAAGGCTTCTCAGATTTCTGTTGCCAAAAAACCTCCTCTAGCTGATAAGCCTGTTTCTCTTTGACATTTGCACACCCATTCTTTTAGACCAGGTGCCTTTGTCCCTTTAGCTCTTCCTTTGTCTTTCAAATGGACATAGCATCACTTCAAACTCTTGGGTTCTTTCTATCATTGGTCAGGGTTACTACATGGTATGAAAATCTCTCCATCTTTTTTTCAGGGATTCCTCAACCTTGTCTAGACCACCTTCTTCATTTCTGGGAGTTTCTAGGGTCTCGGTTGAACCAAGGAACCAATCAACCTGTCCCCCCCTTCCCAAGTAGGAAGGGGGGGTTATTCCAGGATGTTCATGGTTCCTCAAAAAGAACGCTCTTGTAAACTTATTTCAGATCTCTCCTGACTTGAACACCCTTCTCAAGGTCCCTTCTTTTTGGATGCTTACTCTTCAAACTCTGTTTCCTCTTTTATTATCCCAGGCTTTTCTAGTGTCCTTGGATCATATCCATATTCATCCTCCTATCATGAAGTTTTTACATTCTTCTCTGTTTTCCTTTCATTTTCAGTTCTCTACTTTGCCCTTTGGCCTCTCTACTGTCCCAAGGGTATTCACAACATGCATAGCTTCTGTGTTTGCATTCTGCAGGCTCCAAGTCATTCAGATATTTCCTTATCTAGATGACCTGTTGTTTCATATACTTTCTCCCAGTGGATTGTTACAGGATCTGCAGTTCACCATGTCTTTTCTTCAAAGTCTGAGGTTTGCTATCAACTTCCAAAAGTCCATCCAGACTCCCTGTTAGAATCATTGTATCTGGGATGCAGGATTTAGATGATGCCAATGTTGGCTTCTCTTCTGCCTCCAAAGGTATTGCCATTGACAGCCTTCTTTCAGTCTCTTCTTCCTCTGACTGCCATGCCACCCAGGAAGTTTATTTGGGCCCTGGGATTCATGGCCCATTCAAAGGTTAAGGTTTGCCATTAAGGTTTCTTAGACACTGTTCACTCTTACTCTGTGTAACAACTTGGCACACATTTCATCTGTACTTTATTATAAAGAATGAACTTTATTTTGGGTTTCCTACATTTTAGCACCACTCTGGGACTATTTACAGGTTTTAAATATTTTTATACATAATTTCTGAGTCTGATCACATGGGGTCTGGCATCTTGAAGTAATTCTGATTGTTTAGTCACCTCCAAGTATCCCAAAATGCAGTGCTCATCTGTAAAAACTTACATCATGCAGGCCTCTTTCTTCCTAAAGCTCCTGTCACTGCATTGATTTTACATGCATACACTGCTGCCTTTCAGTCAGTTTTAAGTACCATTTCATGCCATTCAATGACTACTTAAAGCACAAACAGTGCAAATGCCACAGAACAGACTTTCAAAGTGCTTTTTACTGCTGCTTCTTTTTAGAATGGCTAAACTGCATTTTATGTGAAGCCTGAATTGTACTACTTTGACTCATCTCCCATCCCCCTTCACACCTAACTTCCCTAGCTGTCAAAGTGCTAAGGGTAATTTTAGCTGTTACCTGCTGTGATTGACAGCTCACAGCAGGAGACTTGACTCATGTACTGATTCCTTGTTCTAGTCTTTACTTTCTGTATGGGTAGGAGAAGGACCAGGGAGCTGTGACGTCACAGCATGGGTTGTTTTTTAGGACAGTCATGGTGATGTCAGTTTGAGGAGGCAACTGGCCAGAAAACTACTTGTATGCAGTAGCCTTGATGACATCAATGATTTGGAGACTGCAACAAAAAACGAGATAAAAGTTTTTAGAAAGTGAAACAACCACAGCACAGTAAGATACTGTTCTAGTGGAGAGAAACAGTCAATTTAAAATATTTTAAATGCTGTGTAGTTGGTTATTCATAGCAGGGACAATAAACAGTGAGAAAAAGGACAGAGAATTAAGCATTTAGTAATAGAATCCCATTGCTGTCCTTTAATGTTTCTTAGAGGCTGTTCACTCTTGTACTGTTAGGCATTTTGGCATATATTTTAACTGTACTTTATCATTCTGAGTCTTTATTCACTGTTCCACATTGAAAAGGACCATCACTCATTCATTTTTAAGATTTTTTTAACAAGTATGCATGGTAAATATCTCTGAAGCATATTAATTCAGTAAAATAGCTTTCTAAAACTATAAACAAATCATGAGAACTTCTTGAAAGTATAAAATAACACATTTTAACCAATTTTCCAAGTTGAAGTTGCTAGTAAGCGTTCACACTTTGCCCATTTATTCCACGTTATGAAAGGTAGTGCTTTACATTTTGGAGATGGAAGACTAAGAGCTGTGCTGCTTGGGCACCAGCTACTGTAGGCATGCCTACCTCCCCACATGCAGTCTTCAGCTTTCCTTTTCACCCACTGATATTCCACTGCATGTAAAGGAAAGAAAGATTGTTGGTTCTTCTAGAATAGGCACTGGCTGATGAGTGTTTCTGCAGGAATGCTCCTCATTTTTTCAGTGTCTGGAATGCAGTGATACAGTCCTTCTTGCAAGTGGTAGTGCCTATAATTCTGAGCTGTAAATATAGTGACACAACATTTCACCAACTTGCAACATGCAGTTTGCATTTGCAAACAGCAGGTGGCAAACTACTGTTTTTTTTTTTCCTTAATTATTTTTTTAACAATGCATTCCTTGTTCCAAACAGTAGGCTGTAAGAAAAGTATTTGCATTTTACATCACCTTCATATGTTTTATACAGACATGTTTTATGTTTAGTATGTTTTATATTTTCAGAGGTTATACTTCTATCTGGGTTAGGCAGGTCTGAAACTGGTAATTATTAACCAATGCCCTACCCTGGTAAATGTAAACAAAATAAAATAAATAAAATACTTTTACCACTTAGTAATTCATTCGCACCTCATGCACTGTTATTGCTGAGAAAACTCAAAAGGAAGAACATGCATTTTTTGTAAGACTGAGAGAACCTCATCACCACTCAAAAAAAAAAAGTTGTTTCCAACATTTTGATAATTCTTCATAAGGAATCTCAAAGTTCCATTTTGGAGGTCAGAAGCTGTGAAAGTCTGTTTGATGTTTTGAATTATTCACTGCATTACCTTGCTGAAGCTTACTTTTAATATTTTGATTGTCTCTTTTGGTGTCTTAGTTAAGAAACATGTTGCCCTTTCTATCTCTATGAAAAGTGCAATTGGCACACTGAGTTAGGCAGCAGTGTGAAAAGCCAAATGGCATCTTGATTATTTCAAAAATGAATAGAGGCTGGCTGGCATGTAGTAGTAGCTGAGCCAGTGTTGTTGCCTTACAAATTTTTGTTTCACTGAAAACAAGAGTATTTCAAAACACATTTTGTTTTTTTGGGAGCGATCACACAAATGGGTTCAAGTGGGAGTTGCAGAAATTAAATCCAGATCTACTGGTTGTACAAAGACTATGTAAGATTTATCACTTTAACCTTGCAAATGCATTGGCTTTATTCCTAGCTTTTATTCTGAAACAATTCTTTCTTTATGTTGTGGTGTTTTTTATGTGGTGCTACTGTTGTTTGCACTAGGTATAAAAAATGCATGTTGTCATATCCTTGAGGAACTCAACTGTATTTTCAGTTGAGCAATTTCCAAAGAATGTGTGTCAGCATTTGCATAAACTTCACATACACTAGTCAAAATATCTTAGATTCATGTCGTGTACAACAAACGAAATATACCTTTTTTGAAAAAGGAACACCAGGATAAAAGGAAATCAAATATTTGGATATGGTCAGAATCAAGATATGTAGAAAGATTTAAAGTGAAACATAATGAGAAAGAGAGAGTACAGAAAGGCACCTGAATTAAAGCACACCGGATTAGTTTGGGCTGTGTTTATCTCAGCAACTCTGGTATCAGAGCCAAAGCAACATCTACTTGTATCATGAATCTTTACTGCATTTTGCTTATTGGAGCTTTTCTCCCTGGGCCTCCACTGAAAATGGGCACACTGGGCCCAGTGGACTTTCCCGGTCAACAAACTGGAAATAAATAAATAAATAAATGTATTGAATTCCAGTTTTGCTATACAATGCACAATGCAGATCTTATGTCCTATTTCCACTATGGGGGACATAGACTTCTAAGAATGTAAAAGTGAGGACTGAGTAATGTTTCAAAATGAGTAATGCACCTGTTGGCGTGTTGTCAGTGTTGTACATCCATACCATATTGGAAGGCACTGCTTGTCTTTGAATGCCATTCCCTTTTTCTGATATGATAAACTGCTCTGTAATGATGGGTGCTACAAGTAAAGCATCTCAAATGGCAATGACGGTGATGTATTGCAGGCTTGGCTGAAGAGTTCAATGCAGAGTGGCAAGAGGAAGGATCTGCCCTATGCAAATGATAAATGGAGTATGCAGAATCAATTATAGCTCAGCAGATACAAGATAATATTAAAGAGGATCTGTCTTTGTATCAGAGGGGATATCAGCTCATTTTGGTGTATCATAGGTCAAATTCAGGCTGCATGATTTTGCTTTTCTACAGTCCAGAAGGACAAAGCAGTCTAAATGTTTGAAGGAATTCCAAAAGTACATGATGAAATGAACATTAGAGGCATCCAAACAGTTGTATATGGGGTATTTCAATGCCTGAGATTAGTTGAGAACTCCTGCAGTTTAGGTAAAATGTTTTTTACACTAGTCTATTATCATTGCTTATGTATACATGCACATGTGAGTGCTTATGTGTGTGTGCATGTGCACACACACACACACACACACACACACACACACACACACACACATATATATATGTGTGTGTGTGTGTGTGTGTGTGTGTCTGTGCATGTCTATGCATGCGCACGTGTGCATGCACATGCCGAGGTGTGTGTGCATGCATGTGTGCACGTGTGTGTATATCTGTGTGTGCACACGTGCATGGGTGCATGACTGTGTATGTGTGTGTGTGTGTGTGTGTGTGTGTGTGTGTGTGTGTGTGTATGTGTGTGTGTGTGTGTATGTGTGCGTATGTGTGCTGTCTTCTGTTAGTAGTTTCTTGTTCATAGTTTATGAACATGCATAAACATTATTGATATACCAGTGTGCTTTGTTGTAGTATCCAGTGTCTTCTAACAAAATACTGTATGAGTAGCGTAAAATTTTTTTTTTAGTTATTATAGATATGCAGGAAGACAAAATTAATGAGTTGTTCACACATGGCATTCCTGAATCCATCAGTTTACTACAGATTGAAAGACAGTGGGTCAGATTCACGAAGGCTTGCATGGAGTCAACATGTCCACCGAGCGATCCAAGAACAGCCGGTAGGGGCGTGCAACTGAGTTCTCCAAACTAGTCCTACACGGACAGGGCTGGGATATGAAAATTACCTCAACTGCTGGCGAAAGCCATGCAAATTATGTAAATTTGTGATCCAGGAAATCCGAACCTGTCCGAGTAGGAGTAGTGTTATTTGCAGAAATGTACTCAGCTGATAATTGAGTACGATTCTGCCAATAGCAAAACTGAGCCGTGTCAGCTGGAAAAAAAGCATGCATTCACAGGAAGAAGCATGCCAATGGCCAAAAATACGGCCATTGGCAACGGGAAGTGATGCAAATTAAAAATAAAATAACTTTTTTTTTAATCTCGATCTCCGGGGTTTAACCATAGTGCAGCACCGCGCAAACACGCTGCACCCTAAATAGCAGATAATTAATAATTAAGATCCACAAATGTGGATTTCATAGCTAAAATGAATTTACAATGCAAGGGAATGGCAGGCTGAAGACAACATGGCCACCAAGTAGAGGTTGCTAAGGGGGGAAGCTCAGTCTAAGAGATGCAACTAAGCATTCGTAGGCGATCCTATGCAAATGAGAGTTATGATAGTGAATCGCAAGTTTACATAGCAAATGAGCACAGTCAGTGGAGTGTAGAAGTAGGATAAGGGGAGTAACAGAGTAGAAGATAGGTGACATCAAGAGGGGGGTATGTATGAAAGGAGTAAAGCTCATTGGAGCAGGGTGACATGTGTCAGCTTACATTTACATAATAGTGAAAGAGGTGTGTCAACAGGTAGGCCGGGTAAAGTCAAGAAATCGAAGGTGTATGCTGTGGATAACACCAAAGTTTCTTTCTGAGCATGCATGCGCACGTGTGCGTGCCAGTAAACCCGAGTAAGACAGTGTGCATACATGTAAGCATGTGTGCACGTGTGTAGGCTTGAGTAAGCATATGTAAGGCTGTGTAAACAGTTGTAAGCGTGTTTGCACCAGTGTGCACACGTTTTAACAAGAATAAGCAAGTTTTAGTCTGTGTAAGCATGTGTGCATGCGTGTGAGCTGGTGTGCGCGTGTTTGTGCTTGTTTGCGCGGTGCTGCCCCCTGAGGAAACAGAAAGGGAAAAGGAAGCACAACAAATAGTAGGAAGTTAACCAGGGAGTACTAGCAGAGCTAGCAGGTGAAAACAATCAGAATCAGGCAATTACACAGGCAGTACACTAGCCCAGCCCAGCCCAGCACTTAAAACTCAACAAAAAACATTCCAGTATGTTTTTCTCAGACACTCTGCAACACTGCAGTAAGCTGATAGAAGTGAAAACTGATAAAGCTTTACTGAGACAAAGAAATGTTAGGGGCTGCCACTGCTGTCATAAGGCGACATATGCAACATGCTGAGGGTGGTGACAATGGAAATGCTGCTGAGCAACCCACAGGTTGGAGACAGAGAAGAGTGTACAGGCCTAGGGTAACCTACCAGGGGCTGCATGAGCTGGAGATAGTGGAGCACTATAGAGTGGACAGAGACCTCATGCAGCAAATTGTTGAGCTGTGCAGGCCACACCTCACACACAGAACCAACAGAGGGGAACCCATCCCAGTGGAAACCAAGGTATGTGTTGGCCTAAGAATATTAGCAACAGGTACCTTCAAGAGACCAACTGGCGATATGATGGGGATTTCACAGGCATCAGCATCTAGGGTACTGCACCAGTTCCTGAATGCCATGGCAGCACATGTTGGTGATCATGTATATTTCCCCAATTCCCATGAGGTATTGGCTAGCAATATGCGTCTCTTCCAGCAAATAGCGGAATACCCTGAGGTAGTGGGTGCAATAGACTGCACGCACATTCGCATCAAAGCACCAGCCGGTGAGCAGGGTAGGGTCTACTATAACCACAAGGTTACCCCTCCATCAACTGCCAGGTCGTGTGTGATGCCCAGGGCATAATAATGAATGTGCATGCTGGCTGCCCTGGAAGCTACCATGACTCCCATATCTGGCATCTGACACAGCTGTACCAGACATTTGCCAATGGGGACATCCCTCATGGTCACCTAGTGGGGGATGCTGGATATGCACTCAAGCCGTGGCTGATGACACCCATCAGAAATGCACACACACCTGAACAGGAACGCCATAATGAGGCACACGCACAAACACAAAATGTAATCGAGCGTGTGTTTGGGCTGCTCAAGTCAAGGTTCCAGTGCCTGGACACATCTGGTGGAGCCTTGCAGTACTCACCAACTACATGTACCCAAATAGTCATGGTATGTGCTATGCTACACAATATGATCCTGCAAAAACAGTTGCAGCAAGAGCAGCATAGGGCCAGGCACAACAGCCACCCACCATTGCCAAGGCCATCACAGGCAGAGCGTGACTCGGAGGAGGAACAACCTGAGCCTGCCCCAGTAGGCAGAAGGAGGCATGCCCAGTATAATTTGGACTTGGCAAAGAGGCAACGCCTAGCATATACTGGCTCAGTGGGAACACTGGAAATGATACCTCTCTCCGACTTGCACATATAGTAAAAGCGATGCCTAACTTGACACTACCTGTTAACAAACATGTATAGGGAGTGTAAAATGTGCATCCGACATAGGCAGCCATGCAGCACCACCTGAGGCATGATTGCTATGTGTTAAGCAATATAATGCACTGCTAAACAGCTCTCACCACTATTTAGTATATGTAAACAAAATTGCACACAATAAGTAGCACAACTACAGGCAATGCTCAGCAATATTGTGCACTGTCCAGCAATGTTGGGCAACATTGAGCAATGTTGTGCAAGTCTGGTCAAATGTGGGTACAGTTCATCAAAAGCAGGTTAACAAGTTCATATTTGCTTCACTTTTCTTGAAGAAGTCTGTTCTGGCATGTATGAAAATATGAAGCAGTGCTAGTCCTCGAACCCAAGATACAGTGCACTGTAGTCAGAGTGCAGAACCACTAAACCATGACAGTATGTCAATGGGCAGCTTGTATGACAAAATGTTGATAAGTCAATGCTAAGTATCTCATGGAAACCTTGCAGGCATGGCATAATCCCTGTTGAGTTAAGACACAAAGGTGAGGCCTGCAGTAATAATAGAACCTGATATTCAACACACATATAATGTTCACACACATCAACAAACGTAGTGGATCTCAGACGGCAACATACTGCAAAGTCACACTGGGCATGCTCACACACTTGAAAATATGAGACAAATGTCAGGCAACAAAACAATGAAAGTCTGAACTGGGCATGCTCACACACTTAGGGCACGTTTGAGTACAGCAGTGGGTCACACATATCCCTCAGTTGCATGTGTCAACCCAGGAACCTCGCACTATTCACCAATCCACCATGTGCACACAGTGATATGACAACAGACACAATATAATATAGTGAAATCCTGTCATAATCAAATATGTTATGCAGAAACCTAGGTTGTTCATAGGAAGTGGTAAAGCAAAGAAGAAACAAAACCTGCAATCAGTGCCATCACTGAACAATGTGCATCCCGAACATTAGCATAGGTTCAGAGGTTGACACTAGGCTATCTGCCCTAGGGTATGTAGAAGCCTAGCCACAGTGTGTTTGTATTTTGCAACCCTGCTAGATCAGTAGACTGTGCCTGTTAATAGTAAGTCACACAAGATATCTCACATATGTTCATTTCATTCTGCCTCTGTCTAGCAAGGACCCATAACATATCCCAGGGCTAAATATACGATCACCCATCCACCTGTGAAGATGTCACCTGTAGGTGGTCAGCGTGGGTCTGTGCATATGTGGGACTGTGATCACATTCCCAAGTGAGTGGAGCCTCTGTGATGGTAATATGCCTCTTCAGCATGTCCTATTAACATCATTGCTCACGTACCTGTCCCTGGAGCATGTAGCTGTAAGGGACTTTGATATCCTCATGTGGAGCCTGTCCATCAATGCTGTGATGGACATGGCTTCAAACAAAAGGCACAGACTGCATCCACGTAGGCAGTAAGCAACTGAGGAGAGCTGGGGTCACCATAGCCAAACTGTGCATACCATCTGTGTGAGTCCCTAGATCCACTTGGTTATGTAAATCTGTGTACATTACAGTTGCTACAGGTGTTGGGTAAGGTACATCTGAAATGGGGCATTGTATCCAAGCATGTGCCTGATGACTATAGGGTCACAATGACCCCACCTGATATGGATGTAAAACCGTATGGGATAAGGTTGGCTAAATAGAAGGTGTGTCCAACAACATTGGCAACGTGAATGTCAAAGGTGAGAGTACTAACTATTCATGTCCCCAAATCACAAATCACACACACTGTACGTGATGTATCATCACCTATGTGGTAATGTGTGTGCAAGATATTACTACCAAAGGTGATGACTATGCATCTAAAGAAAGGTAGCTGCAGGCCATGGCCCTGGCACCAGTCATCCATCTCTGTGAGACCCTTTCTGAGGATGCTTGTGCCAGCTGTGGAGTCGATTATGGCACATAGTTTGCAGTCATCTGCAAACATGGTCATCCATATTCCTCCTGTGTTAGCCAGTATGTATCAGAAATATATACAGAACAAGAAAGGTCCCAGGACTGAGCCCTGTGGGATGCCACATTTAACTGGTGTATAGTCAGACATGGCACCTGCAATACTGGCCATGTGTGTACTATCCATGTTCCAGTTAGCAATCCATCTTGTGACATATGCGTAGATATTGAATCCGGTGATCTAATGTGTAAAGGCCAAGTGGGGTATTGTGTAGAAGTGGTGTGCGAGCTCCAGGTAGGCTGTGTGGACAACCCTGTGTACTTCTATGGACCTGTTAACTGTTTAAAGACATCAAACATCTGCAAGAGGCAAGATATGCCCACAACAAAACCAAATTGTGTAGGATCCAGTGTCTGTAGGTTCACAATGTGTATGTGTATGTGTTCCATGATGATACACTCCATAGCATAGCAGACCAGGATAGTTAGGCATATATTGGGATAATGTCCAGGGTCCCTTGTGGCACCAGCACTGTGGAGCGGGTACACCGTAGCTGTACGCCACTACATGGGTACACATCCTGTAGTAACTGTGATACTGAACAGGGACATAATGTGAGTGTGAAGTTTGTCATGAATCTCGTGTATGCCACAGACTGGGACACCATCTGGTCCCACTGATCCTGTGCTGTCTGCTATGGAGAGGGCAGCACACACATGTTCATCTGTGATGTCAGGGAGGCTACACACTGTTGTGAAGGACATGTGCACTGCAGGGGGGATGGTGGGGAAACATTCCCACTGAACCTGTTGTCCAGGATGTTCGCAATGTCAGTGGGTTCACTGTATCATTTCTAATTATGCAGTAACTCACAGCATATCTGTGAGTTCCCACCCAGGTCCCTGACATAACTAAATAAGGCCTTGTGATTGTGCATAGTGTCTGTTGCAAGTGTCCATTAGAAGTGGGCCTTAGATGAATCAACAAGTGATCATAGCTATACCATAGTACTGATCAGAGATGCCTTCCTGATTGTGATTGTGCTCTATAATGTAGTAGCCTCCTCCTGTCCCTGTATAGCTCAGTAATGGCCGTGGTCCAGTAGACAGGTCCCCTGCCTTTGGAAGAGTGAGTCTTGTAGTTATCTGGGATAGCATGATCCATGCATCCCAGTAGTTGTCCATAGAATGGGCTTGTAAAGTATGAAGTGGTCTGAGCCGTAATTAACACTGTCCCAGGGTCATTGAGGGATACCACCTCAGTTTGTACAAGTGTGACATTTGCTCATGAGAAGTATGTCACTGAGATCACATAGGATGTGTGTGTGTGTATGGGATATGTATGTCTAATGAGATGAATGCATGTTCCGACCTTAACAATAACAGGTATACCTCTGTTGTGGAACATAGAGCCCCCATGTGGGTGATGATCAGGTCCCACATGTTTTAACCCCCTGTGGGTGTGGTGACCAGGTCTGCCATAGCATTTGAGTGTAACAATTCTAGCAACTGTTGTGCGAGGGTGTCAGTGCTTGAGTAGTATACCCAGTCAATGTTTGTGTATTTGAAGTCACACAATATAATGGTGTTTGGTGAGACCTTCACATTCCCGATGTTCCCAGGAATAATGAGTGTTGTGCCCAAATCTGGGAGTGTGGTCTGTAACAGTCTACAAACCGAAATGCAGTTTTGCCCACTCTCAGTTGCACATGTACGTTCCCCAATGTTTTGTGCACTGCTACTAACCTGGAGGTGTGTGTATGAATGATGTATATGGATAACCCCCCCCCATTGTTGTTGTCCAGTCCAAGTCTTGTGTCTGAAAACCATGGTATGACGTAAAACCTGTTAGTGCTGCTGTGCTTTTGTGAGCCTGACCCAGGTGTTTGTTACTGCACATATATCGACAGATTCCATACTGATGTGAGTCCTGAGTGCATGCATTCTGAGAGTTAGACATCAGTTGTTGAGCACCATCACTCTCCGTTTCCTGTACCCTGTAATGTCTATGGCTGTGGTTATGTCTTCTGACCCTCACTTCAATCAGCCACTATGTGTGTATCAAGAGCCTAAGGCAGTCTGTGAAAGCCTAGGGGTGACAGGTGCATGGTGTCCATAGCGAATTTATGTGGCATGTTGAGCATGTAATCCCAGGCTGACAGACACTGGATCCCCTGTGAATGACAACAATATGTTAGGCAACTGTTAAAAGGGATCATTTCATCTGTATACTGTGACATAGTACTTGGTGAGGGTAAGATGCTACACAAGGTCAGGGTCATACTGGCCGGGGCTACATGATCAGTGAGCTCCTCTATGTCTCTTGTCATGTAGTCCAGGGAGGAACGTCTGAGGGTTTACACACCAGAATGGTCAATGATGGAGCCATATTTGTACTTGCAGTGGACTGACAACAGTGCATGTGCCATGTGGCATATCCTGGCACCCGACACACAGCACAAAGTGACCTTCACCTTGTTCAGCCTGGTGAGTGGGATGTCAGTGTGACCGACAATTACAGTCACCTAATACAAGTGTATGAGGTGTGTTGTGTAGGCCTAAGGGCAGTGACTGTGTGGCACAATGACTTTGTGAACTATGTGATATGTGTGTATGGTTGTGTGTTAGCAGTTGTTTGTGTGTCTGCTTTGGATGTCTCTGCTGCTTAGGCAGAGTATATTTAGATGCTCCAAGTATGTCATTGTGTGTCAATGTATATGGTTTGCTGTTGTCATAGGTCCATGTGCGACTGTATTTGTGGTGTGTGTGGTTACCTTCACCACCCGATAGACTGTGCCAGTCATGGCTTGGGATAGCTCAGCCTCCTGTCTGTCTATACAGTTGCACCTCTCACATATATCTGAGTTTGTTGGTAGGAGGACAGTGTTCCCTGTGTACATAAGGCAGTTGTAACAATGCGTCAAAATTCCAATATGCACCAGCTGGACTGGAGAGTACACATGAAACCGACCTTTGGACATGCCAGGATATAATGATGACATACACTGTTGACTGATCACAAAGTATCAGTAGTGTGTCAAGTGTGTAAAAGAGTATAACAGGGTTTTAGTGTTCAGGTTTGTTGTTGCTGTGGAAAGATAATCTGCAAAGGAGTACAGACAGAAACATTATACCTCCTTCAGCTATGTCAGAAATATCGATGTACAGTCATATATGTCCTGAGTCAGGGTCAACTGTACCTGACTGACAATGTCAACATCTTGTCAGACAGGCCCATACATGCATACCCACCTCAGAGTGACAAAAGTCCCTAACATCATACCAGGAGATATCACATGTAGAATGTGTAAACTGGTCTTCCCAATGCCAAATGAATCCCATCACGTGGATAACATTGTTTCCCCATATGTGTCATAAGTGAACAACAGGACAAACAGACACTGCACCCGAACAGTCTGTTGAGCCTCACACTCTCTACCGGATCTTACACCGTTGAATGTGTTACAGCAACATGTGGCACACCCCACAAGTGTTGGTGCACAACACACCATGGGAACTATATTCCTATAAGCCTATGAAGTCCGAAATGCTAGTCCATGGAGTCCATCATGATTGCAGTCAGGAACAGAGATATTGTAAACTGACAAACACACAACCCAAACGTCTGTGGTATGTTAATGAGCACATCATGTTCCCCAAACCTGCTAGATATCTTGCAAGGCAGCCACCCAGGACATACATCACTGACAGGAGCAACACAGGTCTCACATAGACTTTGAATAGCCCTTTAACAACATCACAGCCACATGTTGTATCCACAAAACCTACAATCCGTGCATGAATATGTATTGTCATATGAAGGAATGGTAATTTGTCCACAGATAGATCACACAAGCTATGAATTGTGCATTCCTGTTCAAGATGTTCACAACTGCTGACCCACAAGGTTCATTCCTGGGATTGCATAACACTAAGTGCACACACATTACCATGTCCAGTCTGATGATGTCAGCAACCTACAAATATAGCATGTGAATAGAAACCACACAGTAAAGCATATAGCACATCATGTTAATGTGTATCTCACTAGTATCATAACATAGTTAGGCAGGTGTTTGAATCCTGCAATTGCTGGGTGTGTGTGTGAGATTGGCTTTGAGGGGAGTGGCCTTTTTGGAGACTGTGGAAACACATTAGGAGTGGTGAATACCTCTTTACCAAGTGTGATGATGTCAGCATCCTACAAATAGAGCTTTGGAAATGAATGCTCCCAGTAAAGCAAATAACGCGTCGTGTTAATGCTTATCTCACTAGTGTCATAACATAGTTAGGTAGGTGTTTGAATCTTGTGTGTGTGTGTGAGATTGCCTTTGACAGCAGTGGCCTTTTTGGAGACTGTGGAAACACATTAGGAGTGGTGAATACCTCTTTGCCAAGTGTGATGATGTCAGCATTCTACAAATAGAGTTTTGGAAATAAATGCTCCCAGTAAAGCAAATAGTGCGTCATCTTAATGCGTATCTCACTAGTATCATAACATAGTCAGGTAGGGGTTTGAATCTTGTGCATGTGAGATTTCCTTTGAGAAGAGTGGCCTTTTGGAGACTGTGGAAACACATTGGAAGTGGTGAATACCTCTTTGCCAAGTGTGATGATGTCAGCATCCTACAAATAGAGCTTTAGAAATGAATGCTCCCAGTAAAGCAAATAACGCGTTGTGTTAATGCGTATCTCAGTAGTGTCATAACATAAGTAGGTAGGGATTTGAGTTCTACAAACACCAAGTGTGTGTGTGTGATTTCCTTTGAGAGGAGTAGCCTTTTTGGAGACTGGGAAAACACATTTTAAAAAAGGTACATCCCTCTTCGGAAAGTCTGATGATGTCAGCATCCTACAAATATTCAAGGAGAACAGAAACCACCCAGTAATGCATATAGCGCGCTGTGTTAATACGCATCATAACATAGTTAGTTAGGGGTTTGAGTCCTGCAAATGCCAAGTGTGTGTGGGAGATATGTGTATGTGTGTGATTTCCTTTGAGAAGAGTAGCCTTTTTGGAGACTGGGAAAACACATTAAAAGACGTACATCCCTCTTCAGAAAGTCTGATGATGTCAGCATCCTACAAATATTCAAGGAGAACAAAACCCACCCAGTAATGCATATAGCATGCCGTGTTAATACGTATCTCTCTAGTATCATAACATAGATAGGTAGGGGTTTGAGTCCTGCAAAAGCTGAGGGTGTGTGTGCATGTGCCACAGGTGGTCAATGCAGTGTGGGTTTTGCTTTTACTACGGTATGACATATGTTTCAAACAGTATGTGCATTGCACACATCGGGTATCTGTGTGTCAAATAAATTTGTGTACATGTGACCTCAATCAGTACATAGGTGTGAAGCCTGCATACTACATGAATACATTTGTAACCTTCGACAGATTGTGCCGCTGCTTCTCAGATCATAGGTCACATATGTATGTATGCGCCAAGACTGGCCAATGTAGTGATCCGTGGCCAAGGACATCCCTGCCACACACACCCATGACACATACTAAGAGTACTGTGAGTGAGGGTAATTGCCAGGGTATATGTCAAACATGTTCATACACAACAATGACTGGCAATAATTGACAGTCATTATAGGTGTGCACTAGCCCTGTGGATATGCATGCAGGTGCCTAATGTGTTATGTGAAACACCAAGGGACCCCACAATAGCTATGGATATGTGGATACCAAGGGACAGATGACATAACACGTGTCTGTCTGTACACAGTGGTACCCAACATACATGTTCAGGGCTACCAACTATGTGGTACTGTCGGGATAGTATGTATAGTAAATGTGGATGACTATGCCATAGACGGCATACTGCTATACAGCATGTATTGGACAACAGGTATCTGTCTGTATGATACCCTTGTGTAGGATATGTGTCCCATCCGGGAATTGCAGTGTAGGCCAATGCATGCATTTCCAGATGTGGATGGGCATACCCCTAGTGTGTTTGCATGTACCTAAGAGGGCTATATGCCACAGAGGTGTGGTCCCAGGAATGTGTGGTGGTCAATACCACTGGTTACTGTTAGAGTATAATACAGGAAGGATCCAACTGTTACTGAGTTCCCTACAACTGTGAGTCATTTGTCAAGACATCATCTAATGATTGGTTATAGTCATGCTGTTGAGGTGGTGTATACTGCCAGACTGCAGATCATTGACAGATATCAATGGTATCACCCACAGCATAGTGCCAACCCATGTCATACACACGTGTACCCATGATAGTACATATCTGTAGTAGAAGGCATACTGGCCATTGAAAGATACCATGAGATGTCAACAATGTGTAGAACAGCATATGTCGCACATCCCATGTGTCCACTATGCACACACCATGTTCACAGATGTACACCCGCTAATTTGTAATGCACACATCACACACGTACTGTCCACTCACTAACATTGTACACTTCAGCCAAGTGGCACATGGGTGGACAATACATACTCAAACCTAACACTGGTGTAAACAATGCTACAATGGCTATCAGAGCTGTGATGCATAATGCCTGCTCAGATATACCTACAAGGATATCAGTACACCTTCCTGTTGGCAACTTGCTACTATTGCTACACTGCTATAATGTCACCCTGTGCATCAGAACCATGTTAGCCTATTCCTGCATCAATGTGACAGATGACAGGAGATGGCACAGGTGTCATCATATGCACAGGGTGTGTTGTAGGTTTGCCAGAGCATGACATTGACCCATCCATTCGGCATGTCTGTGTGTGTGTGTGTGTGTGTGTGTGTGTGTGTGTGTGTGTGTGTGTGTGTGTGTGTGAGGGACAACAGTACTGCATGGGCTAATGCTGATGCAATGTGTGTGTGTATGTGTGAGCCCTAGTTGTATGGTAAATGTGTGTGTGTCTGCATGCACACAACTCCACCATGTGGCTGCCATATACGGGCAGTTGTGGGACAGCCACAGACTGTACCTGCTAGACCGTACAGATCACTGTCTCCGGCCATGGACACAGTACCTGTGCCTAGCAGGGATGCTACTGGCAGTATTGGGTACCAACCCTGACTGGGTGCTACCATCAGAGGCAGAGGTATGATGACTGGACCCATGTCCCTGCTGGGACTGGCCAGCGCCATGTGCACGTGGTCTAGTAGGATGGTCAATGGACAGGCCAGCCCCAGCATTGCTGGGGCTGGTACTGCCACTACAGGAGTGGCTGTGATCCATGGTCCATCAGCGATGACTGCCAGCTTATGCTGTTGCTGGCAGGCATCCACGTTGGCTTCTCATCCATCCCGCATGGTCCCGGCTCATGGCTAACACATTGTGGAGGACATCTAATGACTCCCTCCAACGGCTATCAATGACCTCAGTGTAATTCCAGATGGCACTGGCAAGGTCACAGATGCTGTCATTGATAGCAGTGTAATGGGCCCTCTGCACCCTTAGTCCCTGTTGGGTGTACCGTTCCATATGTGCCTGTGCCTGCATTACAGCCTGGAACATACTGGAGGTTGTAATACCTCCGGGGGCACGTCTGCCAGGTGCAATACGACCAGTGGTGCTCCACCGAGAACCCTGGGACATCCGCCTATGTGGTACAGTTCTGGTAATCTGGCTATGGCTGCTGTGAGGGGATACATGTGCCATAGGTACCACACTCTCCTGGTCAATACCAACTGTATGCTGTCCCTCATCTACGGCCATTGGTGACGAGGGATGTATTGGCAGTATGAGTGTGCGCATAGATGGGATTGACCGCTGTGTACTGTCGATTGGTGGACCAACGACAGACCCTGTCAGACCTTCCTGTGCCACAATACATGTCTCATCATCTCCACTATTAGTGGCGGTGGCATCGGGTTCCCTGCTACATTCAGCCACCCCTAACTCAGCACCTGTGGAAGGAAGACAGGAAACACACTTTACAATCTGTACATGATGTTAGCACACATGCACACATGCACACGTGCACACATGAACACATGCACACATGCACACATGCACACATGCAGACATGCACACGTACACGTACATATGTACACATACACACATGTACACATGCACACATGCATACATGAACACATGAACACATACACACATGCACACATGCACAGAAATACACTGCTCACCACAGCACGTACACACACACACACACACACACACACACACACACACACACACACACACACACACACACACCAGCAATCCAACACATACACAATAGTGGGTGATGGTGGGTGACAGTATCACAAGGCAATCAGTCACCACACACATGTCGGCAGGCAGACCATGTGTTGCTCAACATCATGCAGTGCAAATGTAGACAGCCCTATCTAATGACATTATACATGGCTTTGATGCATGTGTGTAGTTGTTCAGTGATTGGCTACACCCTGGAACACAATGTGTACATGGACACAACATTGCTGTGCAAGTATTATCTGCTCTACAATGTCATGTGCACAATCACTCAATGGTATACATACCATGGCTACATGTGTTATCTGTGTGACACATAGATTGCCATGTCTGATGACAGTGTCTGTGTCCATAGCACATAACAGTGGGCACAGGTGTAGCAAATGCATGCAATGTACAGACATGGGATGAGTGGTGCATGTAGACGTGAAAGAATCCCAATGCATGACATGGACATTGCACAGTGGTTATGGTGCATGTGGGACATATTGCAGATATGTTGGTGCCAGCCATGACATGGCATGCTACATGACTGCAACATTAAACACCACACATACCCAATATGTGTCATGTGACCTATACACCCAATAGCATTCCAGGACATATTACGTGACTCTTTGTACAGATGATGACTGTTGTGCAAAATGTGTATACTAGCATATGTAAGCACACACACAACATACTATGCATGGTGTGTATAGGTGCATATGTTTGCACACACAAAACAATGAGGTGCACAGCAAAGACTGCTATGTGTAGTACTGTGGTCACTGTCACTGGATGGGGTGAAGTACCATGTGCCATCATCATCATCATGCATCTTGTGGTCACTCACGGCTACTACTGTGTGACAGACTACTGCCTAGCATGCTGTACCTAAACTGCAGTGCTGTGGATACATTCACTATTACACAGCCACTTTGTACATGGGTGTATGAGGTGCCCAGTAGGGAGCATTGCCTAACATGACTGTGTTATGTGTTGCAGAGTGCTGCACAGCCCCATGATAGGCCTCTACCCCTAAGGTACATCATGTGTGTGTGGATCACATGTGGGATACTGAAGTGTGACCTTACAGCGGGTGTGTGGTTATGCCATATGTAGCATGACTTTGTGTACTGCATGTGATAAATGTCTTTTGTTGTGTACAGGTGTTGCAACTATGCCTATCCAATGTGCAGTACGGGGTTGCCATAACTGTGTGTCATGCTCTGTGTATTGTATGTCATTGAGGCAGCTACTGACATTACTGAGCTGTGCAACGTCTCACACCAAACATGCACAGCATGCATTATGCATAGGTGCATTGCGTGTACATGGCCTACACCTCACCTATGACATGCATATTGCATTACTGACATTGCAGGTATAACACACTCACCAGCATGGATCGGCTGCCCTGCCGTCACACCAGAGGGACCTACGAGAATATGAGAGGGTTCGTCAGTGGCCACAACTGTGGCATTGCTACAGTGGGTATGCTAAACTGCAGTACAACAACAGTCAACAGTCACAGGTGTAGAGATATTATTCAAACTATCCGTATTGCACAACACTAGGCAGCGGAACTGCTAAACACACAGTACACATCTCACATACACATAATCTAACAATACAGTTAACTGTAGTCTACAGATAGGGCATGTTACCAGCTTGCTCCGGGTGGATGTGCTGACATGTCAGAGATTGATGTAGCTGTTATCCCGGAGCCACCACGCTTAGGAGCAGCTTCTCCACTCTGGTGAGTGGGGATGAATGGCCACCCCACCACCTGTGGCAAGCTGCTGTCTTTGGATATCAGACGCACGCCACCGGACCTGTCTAATTAAATCACTGCAGTGATGGTGTACCTGCTCATATGTCTGGTTATGCATGCCTATGTCATTTACCCGACTAACAAGTTCCTGCCACAGTGAAGTCCGCTCCTGCTGGTGCTGGCTGCTTCTGGAGAAGAGCATTGTGTACTGCTGAAATAGGCTGTCGAGTATCACCTCTTCCTCATCTGCTGTGTACGCTGGGTAGCGTTGGTGGGCCATCTGGCTGAAAAAGATATGAACAATATGTGTGAGAGTGTCCTGTGGCACACTTTACACCTTTACCTACAGATATCACTTTACTGACATATATACCATCCTATTGTCTGTCAGAGGTTACACACGTTCAATACCACTTATTGGTTCTCAGGCCACAACTAACTAACACTGCCTGGCAGACTCTATATATCACACCACTATACAACAGTACCAGACACACTGTTTGTGACACATTGCACAACCTCAAGACAGGGGTGTATATCACACCAATGCACGAACAGAGATGTCATCCATTGCAATGGATGTAAAGTACAGGTACAGTAGTACCAATCAACCACCCTAGTCATTGATGCCATAGCCCTGCCTAACAGATGTGTCCAGTTGTTACTATAGGTGGCACACTGCTGTAACAGACTATATATGTCACTGGATACACACGTTAACCCTGTAACACACATATGATTGCAGCCATTGTACAGGCATAATCACACACACATCAGGCAAACATACAATGCACCACTGTATGCCAACACAGATGAGCATTACCTGTGTACCATATGGTACTGTGTGCCACTACTTACACACCCTTATTCCTGCATTCTGTCCTCTGTGCAGACTACAGGAAACACACATGACAGTGTTTCCAAGCAATGTGAATGCACACCATACTGTGCTGTTTAGGCCTACAGCTTCAGGTAGTACTACAGTTCATATTGGTGATGGATTCACCAGCAGTACCACTCACTAAGCATACATGTATTGCTTTAGCCTACAATGAGACACCACATTCATCAACGGAGAACTACGTCACATCATATGCCGTACTGCTATGTCTGTCTAACAGTACATTACACATCAGTTGCTGTCCTCACAGCTAGGATAGGCACTACCATGTCAGATACAACATCACACTAAGCTATCACACCTTTACAGACCTTGCACACATTCAGAGTTACACTTATTCAACCTCACATAGCAGCTATTGCATTAAGTACATATGTGAGTGCATAGTGTCATAGGTAGGTAATATGCTATTGGCCCTAGGGTCTACGGCAGCCTAGCCATATGCTACCCTTGCCTTTGACACACATGTACTTTGATTTCACTTGTCCCTGCCAACCTGAACCACAGAGGTGTTTCCTGGGGTGTATTAATTATCTCCCACACAATCATTAGGGGTATTTATAACAACTGCTAAGGAGGAGCCTTGTTTGCTATTGCTATGTGGTCTTTTCCAGTGTATGGCATATCTCTGAGATGGGAACCTATCCCTCCAGCATGTGCTGTTTAGTGAGCTGACAAGGTTTAGGGCCCTAGAGCGTGTATCCCTGAGGGATTGTGATATGTTGCCATGGTGGTTGTCACCCAGCTATGGGTGTGACATACCTCTGTATGTCCGGCAGAGGTCACCTCTGTGTGGCCAGTATGCAATACAGTGTAGCTATGGTTTTGTGAGTCAGTCTGCATAGGGTATCTGTTTGTGGACAGTAGTACCCTTTGGGAGGTCTGTCTGTGGCCTGTTCACCTGGTGTAGTTGTCATGTGAAGTACATACCACACAGGGCATTGTGATGAGTAGAGGGGAACTTTACCCTATACTTCCATAGATGACATACCTGTTGTCATGACACATACCACACAGACAGATTACAGGTGTAGTGTGGCACTGTCTTCATCAAAGTGGAGGCTACTGTCCACCTGTGTCCCATGTTCCCTAATCACACCTTCACTGTTAGGTAGATCTCTACCGATGTGGTAGTTAATGGGTACACTGTTTTGGGAAGGTGGAATGGCACTGCAGTATCAACACTTGTCTACAGTCCATGCCTTGGTCACCACACACCTGTTGCGGTACATATGACCCCATGTCTCTCTGTCTCTCTCTCTCACTCTATATGTATACATCTATATATATATATATATATATATATATATATATATATATATATATATATCTATCTATATATATATATATATATATATATATATATATATATATATATATATATATATATGCATAGCTATACACATACATGTACACATCCATTGCTGTACACATGGATGTACATATAGGCACATGTACGGTCCACCTTTCATGGTGGGGATATCACTTATGCGACAGTTGTGGGATGTACAGGTATGTCATTAAATTGCATAGTGTTGTGCAGAATGCATGTGGGTGTCCTCAGACCTTGTAGCATTAGCAGGCCTCACTGTCTATAACACAGCAGATCTGAAAAATCTGTCCCACAGCATTTAACCACCACATGACATATATCAACACTACCATAGCTGGCCTTAGGCATAGGCCTACTGGGCGGCCGCCTATGGCGCTGCTCTAGCAGGGGTGCTTTTCCACTATTTATGTGGTGTAGTAAGACAGGGATGAGGGCACCAGGAAGTGTGGTAGGGGGCACCGTGGAGCCCTTTTGCCTAGGGCACCAGTTGACCTAAGGCCACTCCTGTGCACTGCATGCTGTCTTCTAGGCCATACACTACGTCCTACATGGATATATGCACATATCAACCTTCACTGACAGATATCTGTCCACCCTTCACTAACAGTTGCAGTATGTCCCTTGCCCTATGCACATGTGCAGATACAGATAGATACATACTGCTGCCACACATGGATGATTTGCAGTGTGTAGAGTACTCTTCAGGAACATCTACAGCATGCCAACACATACATGTGAGTTACACACCTTACCTTTGTATTTCCCTGCTCCGTGTGTTACGGTTTTGTAGTTTTTTTTTATTGGTGGTTTGTTTTGGGTTTTCGCCCTCTATTTAACTTTCGGTCTCAGTTTCTCACTCTGTTCTGTCTCTGTCTCAGTCTGTGTCTGTGTCCGTCTCTCTCTCTCTCTCTCATTCTCTATCTCACGGCACCTGCAATGATATAATTGCATGTGTGGACTGCAGGTACAGCCTGCTTTTCTAGGTATCTGCACTTGTGCATGTGAAAGCCTCTGCACCAGTTGCTGCCCACCATTCAGTAATTGCATGCAACCTGCTGTTTGGTGATTGCATTACTCACTGTGATTGCAGCCCACTGCTATAAAATGCTAGGTTGGGTAGGCATAGCCCTTTCAGATTTTCAAGGTGGGGCCCATGCTTGTTGCTCTGGACACAGTTGTGTCAGTCTGAAGGTTGGTATATGTCTCTTATCTGATGCTAGGGTTGTAGCCAGTTATATGCATGTTGTACTCAAACCTGAATGTTGCTGCTTCCAGTACACACATCTTAGTGTAGACATGTATGCACCCCTCCAAATGCTAACACAGGATACATGGGAGTATGTACTTTTTTCTCACTTACACAATTAACTGCCATACAAGTGTGGTTATTGCACTGTATTCCTGTGGCCAGTATTTATCCTGGTCTGATACTGTGTGGTATTTGTAAGGTGCTACTGTAACATTATTCTCTGCTAGGATGGCTGGTTCTCCTTTCACAGTCATGTCATGCAATTCCACAACCACTTCTGGTAAAGACCCACAGAAATGGGTTTGTGTTATACCATTCCTAATTTCCATTTATTTCAGAACCAAGTTATTTGTAGATCTGCTGTGGCTTAGTGGTAATTCATGCAGTGTATTGTGTCAAAGGTCTGGGGTTCGAGACTCGCAGAGGTTTTTTCTTTTGCTGCTCAGCAGAACAAGGGCCCTGCCATAGAGTGACTAAGGCACTTTTAAGCAGTTGTAAGCTGGTTTGCGTGACACTTAGTGATGCTTAGCTAAGCGTACACATGCGAACACTCGCTCAATCCCGCTTACTACTGCTTAAAAGTGCTTACTCCCGCTAACCCCCGCGCTAATTTCTTTGAAAGAAAAGAAAATGGGGAGATAGGAAAGTTGTGAAAAAGGGGGCACAAAGAGGGAAAGACAGTAGGAAAACAAGCTCGGGATGTGCAGGACGGGTGTAGGGAAGGTCCATAGCTGTCATTTCTTTACCAGCAACAGCTGTGCAAATGTTGAAAATTTGGAGTGAAATTTAAAACCTTCCACCCCTGAGAGAGGGGTGAGGACAACATAGTTTGTTGCACTGCCAATTGGAATTATCAGTGTACATGTCCAATGGACATGTGTGCGAAATGGGAAGCTATGTATGGGGCGTAATTTTTTTTCGGATACAGATTGCCGTTTTTTTTTCAGGGGAGAGTGGAAAGTGAGGTAGAGGAAGTAGGTATATTTGGGGAGGTAGGTTGGGTAGGTAAACAGACAAGACAAACAAGATGCATACAGGGGCAGAGTATGACACATGGGGTGGGTAAACACAATTGACGGGGACGGATGTTTGGAAATCGCAAGCCCATGAGCCCACAGATGGTAACAGTGGGACTGAGATCCTCACTCATGGGCAGTCACCACTGGACCTTCACAGACCCAAGGGTTGCTGTGCTGGGGGCTGCGTAGGAGGGGCAGGCTCACCCATGAGTCACGCCACTCTCGCCTCGAGCTGGCATAGGGGATCAGTGACTAAATGCTGGATCTCCCCATGCACCACAACCCAAACCCTTCAGAGGGTGACAGGAAGCCCTTCTCCGCCCATGCTTGCAGGGGGGGTGAGCCCCATTCCCTGCAGTGCTTCCAACCAAAGGTGGCACAGGACCTACAGAGGAGGGTGGACCGGGCTGGGCACCAGACCTGCTGGTGCCAGGTGCAACTGCCAGCTGAGGAGGGACAGGTGGGTCCGCTGGGACCGGCCTTTCCATATGTTCTGCAATTAAGTGTGTTTAATTACAACATAGAAAACAGCATTCCAAGTTAGTTGTAACAGCATGCAGTAATATTCCCATTAACCCAACACACCAGGGTTACAACAGTTGAACAGCAAGCATAACACATGCATGTATTGAACGACAGTGGACATTCTAACAGCATGCTGGGATGATTGGTGGCAACAGGCCACCAAGATTGTGGTGTTTTAACAGGGGACATGCATCAAAGTAAGTGCAGATTTTATATAACAATAGGACATATGTCCCAACAAATGTTATGAGATTAGACATATCCACTGATGTGTGGAATTGCATTGTTTATGCACATGGAGTAGGGTGTAAAAAAAAACCTCCATTAACATCTTATTAGTACTTTACTGTACACTGCATTCCTATTGACTGCAGGTGTATATCCCCTAAATGTATTCTTACAGTAGGCAACATGCATTAGATTGCATTATGGGTTTTGCTACTTCATTATATACCTGGCCTATATCTGACATAGTAACTGTCCAGGTTGCAGATGTTACTGCTACATACTTGTATTAAATTAACTTGTTTATGTATCTGCACATCTGGATGTGTTCACATGGCTTTTTCACTTGTTTTCTACACAACCATACTTTTCAGGTAGCACACTAACATTTCTGGGGAACACCTTGACAGGCTACTCATGTGCCAGATTTACCTATGCATGTCAGCCATTTCACAACTGTTTAGGACTGTTGCATACTTCACAGCTACTGGCACTTCCTTCAACCACTTTATATGGGACTGCACTACTGGGGGTTGTCAGCACTTAATACAACAGTAACATTCCTTCACTGCAAGGGTACAACAACATTTCTGAGTAACTGGCACATACACACTGCAACTATTATGGGCCAAATTCAGGAAGCCTCCGTGTAAGAGTTATAACTCTTACACGGAGGCTGCAGTGAAACTGTGTGATGTCAGCATGTCATGCATATGCATGAGGTGCATGAGGCATGCTGAATCACACTAGCAACTCTTACACGGTCCGTGTAAGAGAGTAGGGGGTGTGTCTGTAGGCTAAGCCCTGCAAGCGGACATGCCCCTGGAAGACTAGAATGGCTGAAAGTAAACAGCCATGGAAATGTGAATAAACACACTACACAACACATGCCCCGATAGACCATCACTGTATAAAGTGAAGAGATGTTATAAAATTAAATTAAAATCTTTTTTTTTTTTTTAACCCCGTAAATGTTTGCTACTGTGTGCGCTTGTGGTGTGCTACTAAGCGCAATCACAGTTAGCAGTCAGTGGAAAAGGATATAAGAACTAAATATGCAAAGTAAGCCAAGAAGTAATAGCTTAGCGGTAGAGTTGCCGGCCTAAGAGTAGGCAGGCGGGTTCGAGCCCCACAACAACCTTTTTTTTTTTCTGTAAATAAGCAGGAAAAAGCCCCCTGACAGTATTGTAGAAATGTAAATGTATTCCCTTTTGTAAAATGGAATGAAATGGAGCATATATTGAAGTAACACAATACTAAAATAGTCAGAAATGTACTGATAGCTAAGCTGCTGTGAGACGGAGTGCCCATAGCTGAGTAGTGTTTAAAAGCTGCAAACTGCATGCCGTTGCTAAGCACCGTTTAATAGGCTGAAACCGTTTGCAACTAGCTGTGCTTAGCTGAACATGTGTGTCACTAGCCAATTAAGGTTTATCCCAGCGCACCATTTTGCGCCGCTCCCAAGCTAACCACCAGTGCGCATGCGTTAGCTCCGCAAACGGCGCAGACCTGGTTTTAAGTGCTTAAAAGTGCTTTTGGCATGTTTGATTGACAGGTCCTCAACTCATATCTTTCAGGAAAATCAAAAATCAGTTGTCAGATTCGAACCCAGGATACCATGCACTAGAGTCAAGGTACTAAACCACTAAGCCATGACAGCAATACCTAGAAAGGCAGAAATAGCATATATATGGGATAAAATCCAGAATGGAGCATGATAAAGCATTTTCAGTGAAGTAGATACAATTCCAAAACGGCCAATCAGAGAAATGTGCTGGAAAAGCGGCATATATAAGCCCCATAGGTGGGAATACACAGCAGAAATGATTGTAGAACAGACCTGCAGTTAGAATGAGTGGAGTAGGTGAGGGACGTTGCTTTTGAGCACAGTGTTGGGGCGTTGAGGAGTCCAGATACATGGTCTGGCTCCTTGTCCATCATCATGAGGCCCAACCCATGCAGGGCCAGGTCTCATGGGGAGCGTATAGGGCAGAGGCATGGGACCAGTTGGCTCGTGATCTGACCAGTGCTACTGGCATTCCACGCACTGGTGAGCAGGTCCGTCACCACCATGCGGACCTGAAGCGACGCAAGGAAGACCAGTTGACCGAATGGATCCAGGAGGCCCGGGATATGCCCAACGCCCCACTACTGAGTAAGTTACATTTTGCTTATGTATGTAAGGATTTCAACTGGCCGATACCATGGAGATGTGTAGTCCAATATTACTTTCGTATTACAGCTGCAGGTGTCCGCTCTGCGAATCGAAAGATGTATGGTCAGGCTGGTGCGGCTCACGCCACCATGCAGGTTAGTAACCCCACCCATTACTTGTAAATAAATATTGTACTGTAGCATGTAGCAGAACACTGCAGTGTATTGATTAAAAGTAATATAATGTGCAAGCAGGAATTGTAAGTCTGCAGGTATGGCTGCAACAAGTTCATCAGTATGCAAGTGTAACTGGAAATATAATTGATAGAATTAAACAGTGCTGTAATACAGATGTCCCACCATAAATTAAATATAGTGTAACCTGCAGTAGTCCCAAGAGTACAGCTTTAGAATCTGAGGTAGTCATATGTGAGATATATCCCTGTTGAAATGCTGAATCATGACAGAAGTGAGGCTGTTGGAAAGTGTTTGAATCACCACCAGTCTAACATGTGAACAAAGCCTAGAAGTACCAACCTGAACTGTGAAGTTGCAGGATGTGTGAGAGTGACAGAAAGGGTCATGTATGAATAAATAAAGTAGTAATAACCCCTGAATATAGTAGCCCCAGTGTGTTTCTACAGAACTAAATGCATGTGGGAAGTACAACTTAATATCCCAAACTGATTTCAGTGTGTCAGAATCTGGAATGTCTAGGCCAAATGCTGTATATGGTGATCACAGTAAACAATTTGCAGATAGAATGAATGATTATCTGACAGACTAAACAGCCATAGTTGTCCCCTGTCCTGTCATCAAAGTGTAGCAGGATGATGTATCTGATCAAATTCAAAATAAGTAGGATAGTGATGTATTTGTAACAGGTGTAGCTTGACAGTCAAATAAAATTTATTTTGAAACATCAGCCTCAACTTAATTGTGTACCTTATACAAATGTAAATCAATGTGTAACATATGAATGTGTCATCACTTTCTATCTCCGCCCAACCCTATAATTCCATATAACAACACCCACTAAATAATGGTATGTGAACATTTCATTAATCATGGACATTTGTCCGTTTCAAAAATATATGCATGTCTGTTCGTGCATGTGCCCTGTTCATACCTGCAAATCTGATGGCCTGTTGCCATTAATCAACCCTGCATGTTGTTTGACTGTGTATTTCTGTTCAAATAATGCATGGGATATTGATATGCCCTTGTTCAATGGTGTTAATATCTGGGTGTCTGTTTGATGGGAATACCAATGCATGCTGTTACAACTAATCTGAATGGAATAAAATGCCACTAACCCAAACTAACATAACAACTCACAAACCTAGAACGCTTGGGAAGGCGGGTCCCAGCGGACCCACCTCTCCCACCTCAGCTGGCGCCTGCACCTGGCACTAGTGCCCAGGCCGGACCCCCCTCTGGTGGCCCTGTGCCACCTTCGGGTGGAAGCGCTGCAGGGGATGGGGCCGGTCCTTCCTCTGCAAGTGTGGCCGGAGGGGTTCGTCCACTCATCCTCCAAGGTGTCCGGTCTGTGGTGCGAAGGGAGATCCAAGACTCTGTTCTTGGGCCCCTCGCCAGCTTGAGGCTCGTGTGGCACAGCTAACGGCCCGGCCGTTGCCCGCCACAGCCCCAGCACAGCCCGTCCTGGGCTGTGAAGGAACAGTGGCAACTGCCTATGGGTGGGGATTTCAGTTCCACTGTTGCCATCTGTGGGCTCATGCATCTTGGAAATCCCAACCTCCGTCCCGTCAATTGTGTAACCCCCACGTGTGTCATACACCGCCCTGTATCGTCTTGTCTGTCTTGTCTGTTAACCTACCCAACCTACCTCCCCAGCTATACCGACGTCCTTCACCTGACATACCACTCTCACCTGAAAAAAAAAAGGGCACTCTGTACCCACAAAAAATTACGCCCCATACATAGCTGTCCATGTCGCACACATGTCTGCTTGACATTGAAACAGTTAATTACAATTGGCTCTACAACAAATATTAATGTTGTCCTGACACCTCTCTCAGCGGTGAAAGGTTTCCAATGTCTCACCAAAATACATGGAAATGCACAGCTGTTGCTGCCAAAGACATGGGCATCTATGGGCCTTACCTACATCCCTCCTGCAAATCCCACGCTTGTTTCCCTACTGTCTTACCCTCTTTGTGACCCCTTTTCACCACTTTCCTGTCACCTCTTTTTCTTTTCTTTCAAAGAAATTAGCGCGGGTGTGCGCTTGTGTTAGCGGAGCTCACCGCCAGTGCGCATGCGTGAGCTCCGCGCAAACGAGCACAGACCTGGTTTTAAGTGCTTAAAAGTGCCTTTATGGCACTTTGATTGACAGGTCCTGTACTCATTTTGAAAGTCTGGAAAGAAAAATAAATACCCACTGTCAGTCTCGAACCCAGGACCTTGGTAACATTAGTCTGTATGACCTACCACTAAGCCATGCCTGCTTTACAAGAACACAGTGCTAAAATAAATATAACATGTAATAGTAGGAATCAGTATAAAGGCAATATAGGAGATGTACTATCCAAAGCATGTCAGGTAGAGTTTTAATGGCCAAATTACTGGATTCCCATACTAGTTCAGTGTGAACAGAAACAGCCCTGCTACCTGTTAGCTTGTACATAATAACGTAAGGTAATGTACATATGTGAAGGTATGTATATCTACACATACATATATATAAATATATATTAATACATATGAAATATAGTCGTAGGTCTCAGTAGCCATACACACTCACTACAGGAAACAGTGAACATAATTGCAGCAACCTGAATCTGCAACACAGCCTGACCCCTGTGTGATCTACTTACCCTTCTAACTGCTTAAAGGTGGCCTCAGCACTTTGATTGACAGGTACTGTACTCAGTTTGAAAGTTTGCAAAGTAAAAAAAATTCCCACTGTCAGTCTTGAACCCAGGACCTTGGTAACATCAGTCTGTATGACCTACCACTAAGCCATGCCTGCTTCACAAGAACACACTGCTAAAATAAATATAACATGTAATAGTAGGAATCAGTATAAAGGCAATATAGGAGATGTACTATCCAAAGCATGTCAGGTAGAGTTTTAATGGCCAAATTACTGGATTCCCATACTAGTTCAGTGTGAACAGAAACAGCCCTGCTACCTGTTAGCTTGTACATAGTAACGTAAGGTAATGTACATATGTGAAGGTATGTATATCTACACATACATATATATAAATATATATTAATACATACGAAATATAGTTGTAGGTCGCAGAAGCCATACACACTCACTACAGGAAACAGTGAAGATATATGCAGCAACCAGAATCTGCAACACAGCCTGGCTCCTGTGAGACCTACTAACCCCTTTAACTGCTTAAAGGTGCCTCCAGCACTTTGATTGATAGGCCCTATACTCAACTCAAAAGCAGAATATGAGCATACTAGTAGGCCCTACCACAAGACCATTGTAACACTAGTCTGTATGACCTACCACTAAGTTATGACTCTCATACAGGAATATAGTGCTAAATAAGTGGAACATGTAATAGTAGGAATGAAGATAAAGGCAATATAGTATGTCTACTACCCAAAGCATGTCATGCAGACTTTTATAGTCCCAATTACTGGATTCCCATACTAGTGTAGTGTTAACAGAAACAGCCCTGCTAATTGTTAGCTTGTACCCAATAATGTCAGCTAATGTACATATATGAAAGTATGTATATGTACACAGATATATATATATTTATATAGCAATACATATGACATATAGTTGTAGGTGTCAGTATGCATACACACTGACTACAGGGAACAGGCAAGATAAATGCAGCAACCTGAATCTACAACACAGCATGAAGCATGGGAGATGTACTAACCTTCACACTCACAAAACACTGTCAACAGCATACCAGCATGGTCCACGCCCTACAATCTGAAAGGGCAACACCTATCTCACATACCCTTTTATAGCAGTGTCCTGAAATCACAGTGAGACATGCAATCAGTACACACCCAGCTGCATGCAATTAGCAAATGCTGCCTTATAATTGGTGCAGAGGCCATCACATGGACCTATCCAGATACCTACAAAAGCATTGAGTACCCACACTACACTCACGCAATACATTCATTGCACAAACACTACGGATAAAGAGAGAGAGAGAGACAGAGAAAACAACCAAACAACCAAACAAATATTAGGACTGCCAGCAGCAAAAGCAGCAGCAAGCAGCAAGCAGCAAGCAGCAAGCAGCACCACTGGCACAGCAACAGCTGCCACAAACACAGGTAATGCAAAGTAGCAGGTTAATCCTGTGTATACTGTGACACCTCCAAATGTATCATAGTTCACTATCTATAGGTATGTCCATGAGATAGGTTGTGTGTACATAGTCATGAAATATAAACATATGTAATATTGTTGTACATGTGGGCCATAACTAACACTTCTATAGCTTAGAACACAAGGCCAGTTGTGCATATGATACAGTAGTTTCCAGGGTCATTAGAGGTTCCTCCTCATTGGTGTGGGACCACTGTGTATGTATGGCACTGTTCAGGTACATATCCTGTAGTATGGCCAGGGATTAATATCAGTCTGTCATGTGGTGCTATGTCCTCCAGGGGTGAATGTAGCACACATCCAGGGATACCATTTCGTAACAGTGATGATATGTGGTCTGCAATGATGAGGGTGGCTCTCACCTGGACATGTGAGAGGATAGGGAGGTTACAGTCATCTGGGATAACTAATAACACGTGTGTAGGACAATGGGGGTACCTGCACCTAAACTGTCTGCAACAATGTTGCCAATATCTGTGCATTTGGTGAATGTGAAGCATCTTAACACTGCAGACAACAGATGCCTTCCCGTCATGTGAATCTGCCCTGTGCTGCAGTAGCCTCCTACTATTGTTATACAATATGCCTGTATCTGTAGTCCACTGGACAGGATTAATAAGTGGTGTGCAGTTGTTCTGTGTTAGATAACTGTGTGCACAGTACATGCAGTATGTGGGATGTCTGTGGTAAGCATATGCAAAGGTGCTGGCGGTGTGTGTGTTGTGGCTTCCACTGGCCCAGTGGGCTGCATGGATAGCATCACTGTCATAACTACTGAATACTGTGTAATAACATGCATACATAGCAAGGTAGTGTACTGTGCTTGTGGTGTTGTTCGGATATGTATATCCAGGCTGAGTAATGTGTGTCCACATCACAGGGTTGGATGGCAGCACACATCCAGTATGTATGGATGAACACCCAGAATGTGTCAGACGTGTCACCTGTGCAGAAGTATCTGGCCATTACCTGTGCATCCCCACAACACACACACATGCAACATATGGCAGAAGTACTATAGCAGTACACACATGTTCATAGGTTCATACTAGGCTATCTGCCCGAGGGCATTTACAAGCCTAGCCCATCGTTTGTGGCTTACGCCACCCCTTTAGTATGGGGAACTATACCCATTATTTTGCTGTGCCTCTGTCGAGCAGTGACACTGAGGTAATCCCTGGGGTATATCTGCGATCTCCCATCCATTGGTCAAGATTTCTCTTGAACAAGGCCAGCGAGGTGCTCTGCCTCACATATACCGTGATTTTGTTCCACAGCATAGGAGTCTTTGGGTGATGAATCTATCCCTCCAGCACGTCCTATTAATAGCCGTGTCGAGGTTTAAGTCTCCCGCCCTTGTGGCTCTGATGGATCTAGATTTTTGAGGTGAAGCATATTCATCAAATCTGGGTTTGACATGGTCTTGTATGTTAGGCAAAGGTCACCTCTGAGCAAGCGGTGGCGACTGAATAGAACATACATGGACATGCTGGAGGGCATATTCCTAACCGAGAGGCTCCTTCACTCTGTAATGAGCTCGAACAGTTGAGAATGAACAGTTCATAGGTTCATACTAGGCTATTTGCCCTAGGGCATTGGTAAGCCTAGTAGAATGTGTTTGTCTTTTGCCACCCAATCACAAGTTATGCTGCTATGCCCTTGTCCGACTTTAGTATATTGTGCCTCTGTCTAACAGTGACATAGAAGTGATACCTGGGGTACAACTATGATCTCCATCCACTCATCCAGATTCCTATGGAAGAGAGTCAATGAGGGACTCTGCCTAACCAGTAGTGTGAGCTCATTACAGAGTGAAGGGAGCCTTTCGGTTAGGAATATGCCCCTCCAGCATGTCCATGTATGTCAGTGCTGAGGTCCAGCTCTCCTGAGCATGTGGCTGTATGGGACTCTGATTGCCTGAGGTGCATCACGTTCATTACTGCTAGGTAGGACATGGCTGTATATGGCACACAGATTGCCTCTGAACAGGCAGTATGCCACTGAGTCCAGCTGGATTCACTTTACCTGGGCAGCATATGACAGCTGTGTGAGCCATTGCATCCCCTTGATGATGTACTGTTGTCCTGTACCAGTTGCTGTAGGTGTCTGGTTAGGTACATCCCAAAAGGTGCATTGTACGCAATTATAGGCCTGATGATGGATGAGTAAAGAGGCACAATGACCTCCCCTGCCATACATGTGAATCAGTCATGATTAGCTGGGCTATATAACATGTCTGTCAATCCACGTTGGCCATGTGGTAGACAAATGACAGACCGCTACCATGTTTCTTCCCCAGGTCCCCAACTACGTCTTCTGTACTCAATGGCTAAACACCTATGTTGTACTGTGCCACCAATGTCGGTGGGAATCTGCATTGAATACTGATACTCCCCCTCCCTTGTTCAAGTGTTGGGGCCGACAAGAATGGTAACAGCTATAACGTGGTAGTACTGGTGTGCTCCTGTGAAACCTGAAACAGGTTCATGTTACTGCACAGATATCGATGTCAGAATGCTAGGTAGGGTTTTGAGTGCGTGCATCCTTGGGTCTAGACATCCAGTGTTGAGTAGCATCACTCTTACTTCCTCATCCTTTGTGATATAAATGGATGTGGGTTTGCCTTATGAGCCTTGCCTAATACAGGCACTATGGGTGTAGCAGGAGGCTCCACCAAATGTCAATAGGACTGTGGTGACAGGTGCAAGCTGTCCCTAGCAAAGCATACCACCCCAAGATGGCAGGCATTGGCACACCTGTGAATGACACCAGTATGTCAGTCAATTGTTGGAAGGGATCATCGTGCCTTGATATTGTGGCATCGTTCTAGGTGAGGGTAGGATGCTACTCAAGGTCAGGGTCAAACTGTCTCGAGCTACGTGCTCAGAGAGCTCTGTAATGTCTCATGTCATGTAGTCCAGGGAGGAATGTGTCAGGCCATTCACAGCAGCATGGACATTGACTGAGTCATACCTGTACCTGCCTTGAGGTTACCTGAGTGTTTGTGTTATGTGGCAGGTCATAGTGCCTGACAGGCTACACACCGTGACCCTCACCTCGTTAAGCCTGGTGAACGTGATGTGAGTGTGCCTGATGATAGAGGCACCTAGTACAGGTGTATGAGGTGTGTTGTTAACTGTTAATGGCAGTGAGTGTTCAGCACATTGGGTTTGTGTGATATGTGTTGCACATGTTCGTTTATGTGGTAGTGGTTGCCTGGATGTCTGCTTAGGAGGTCTCTGCTGCATAGGCAGAGCTGTGGTCTGAGCCTACAAGTATGATCATGTGTGATCATGTGTTAGGTCCACTGTTGTGGTTGGTCTACGTGAGACTGGAAGTGTAGTGAGTGATCCCCTTTGCCACCTGACTGGTTATGGCGGTATTGAGTAGACAGAGCCTAGCCTCCAGTCTGGTATATGGTTGCATCACTCACATGAGTTTGAATTTGTTGTTAGGAGGAGGGGGTTGTCTGTGTACATGCATCTGTTCTAACATTGTCTCTGGAGTACCACACTCACCAGCTGGACTGGGGAGGGAACTGACAACTGACCTCTGGACATGCTAGAATACTATTGTGAACTCTGTAATCACTAATGATTGAAAACAAGGTCCAGTGGGGAGTGAGGGTGTACTGACATTACCTACAACTGCTGACTGATATAAAAGTGTCAGTGAGCAAATGCCAGGTAACCTAAGTGCAATGTGTCACAATTAAGTAAATGCAACAATGACTAGCAGTCACTTGCTGTCATGTGAAACATGGAAGTACGTACAGTAAGCAATGCAGATAACAGTAGTGAGTCACAGATGTGTTGAGAAGATGTGTACTATGTGGAAGTAGCATACCAGTGAAATAACAAGCTAACAGATAACAAGCATATAAACAAAGGTAGATCCAGGAGACCTGGATGTAGTGTTTGCTACAACAAACAAGGTGTAGCAATGTCAGTAAGATACAGCTCAGATATGCAGGCACTATAAACCTGAAACCAGATGTCCACAGCTATGAATGGCAGAGTACAGCCTATTGTCACACATGAGTGCAGACCACAAACCTCGTTAATGTTAAATAACTGGCCTGAAGGCCAACTGCCCATACCAGAAGTAATACACTTGTACACTGGGCCCACAATCAGCAGTTCCCAACTTCAATGGATGAAAGATATGTGTCCTGCCACCACAGTGCTTGCCACCAACCTCCTAATGTAAAACAACTGGTCTGAAGGCCAAGTACTTAGTACAAATGACATAGAATGATAGCTACACTGTAATCAGGTTTTAACCAATCAGTAATAAGTAGAAGTTAACACTCCCTGTATAGAATGTGTACCATGTATTGTTGAGATACTATGCTGATAACCTGTTTGTGTACCTTTCCAGATAGACATGGCACCTAAAAGGAATCCTGCCTACTCTGCTGCAGAGGATGACATGATCCACCAGAGCCTGGTGCGTGACTATGCCATCCTGTTCTCACGCACCACCCAGAATCAGCAGGAGAGGTCTGCACTGTGGCAAAACCTCGTTAGCAGGATAAATTATGTTGGCATGCATGATAGGACATATGAGCAGGTGAGACATCACTGCAGTGATTTGATAAGAAATGTCCGCCAGCGTGCTGCAGATATCCGCAGGCAACAGGTTGCCACAGGTGGGGTGGCCACACATCCCCCTCACCAGACAGGAGGGGCTACTGCTAAGTGTTGTGGATCCAGCCCCAGAACAACAGCAACAATCATGCATCCTGATGGAGGTTGGATCCACACAGCAGCAAGACAGCGAGCGTGCAGGTAAGATGCCATATTCATTTATTGTTATTACTTTTACATTTGTTGACCCAGATAGTCTAGCTGGATATAAGTTCATTTTCAGTAGAGGCCTGTGGAGAAAAGCTCCACACATAATGTAATAAGGGCAGACAGACAAGTTGTCAATACAGACAGCCAACATAATAGAATTGTACACCAGCCTGTTAATTAAATCAACATACATGCAAGGAAGTCAAACAGTTTAGAGTCATACACAATGTACCGTTGGTTTCAAAGCAATCCTACCTAAAGCATAATGGTTATGCAATAAGGCAAAAGCCATATACATAATAGTTAGGGCTCAGAAGGGTAGAGAAGTAGAAGGAGTATGACAGATACAATGATATGGAAGAGGCAGGTGTCAAGAAGGGAAGTGAGGAAAAGAAGGAAGACAGTCAAGAGGAGGTGGGAGGGATGGGAGAAGTAGGTCAGAGCATAGAAGGACATCAAGGTGAAAGAAACAGGGTAGAAGCTAGTTTCTATGCACAATGAGGGGTTAAAGGTGAAGAGAGGGTAGGGAGAGGGACGTTAGCCTGGACTCCAAGAAGAACAAAGCCAGTGGTTTTGGAAGTACAGTTTGAGTTGACGTTTGAAGAGAGGTAAGGGTGAGATTAGAGTTAACTCCTGGTATGTACATATGACTGTTCTGTACGCTGTTACTTCATGCACGCATAAGGTGTGCATGTGGTATGTATCTGTCATCATGATATATATACAGACATGATGTGCAGCTGATGTGTATAAGGGAACTAGTGTACTACTGTACTGTATCATGTGCAAAACAGATGGCACACATGTGCCCACTGACATTACTCTCTTCACACTTCCAGGTCCCTCCCGTCTAGCAATGAGGCAGGCCATACATGCTGGTGAGTCTTTTAACATTATCTGTAAAACAATTTATAAAACTAGGAAGAGTAGTGTAACTCTGTAGTAGACATGCTGGTGACTGTGTTCACAATAACTGTAATTGACAGGTAGTAAATTGAGTAGTGTAACACGGTACTGATGTGTGTGTTTACTGTGGGGTGTGCATGTGTGCAAGTGTGCCTGTGCCCAAGTGTGCATGTGTGTTAGTGTCCATGAGTGCATGTGTCCATTTCTGAATGTGTGCATTAGTATTGAAGTGCATCTCTTTCAAATATGTATTGAGACTGTAATCTGTGTTCCATGTTTTCCTCCCGTAGGTTCTGGTGCTGCTCTGGTGACCTGCAGCAGGGAACCTGAATCTTGTGCCCCAGGTACTGATGATGATGAAATGTCTGTAATGGTGCAGGAAGGTGTGTCTGGGTCCGCCATTGGTCAGCCAATTGACAGTACACAGCTTTTAACCCCGTCAATGCGCACAGTCATCCTGCCGTTACATCCTTTGTCACCATTGTCCCTAGGTGATGGACAGTCAGCAGTGGGCATAGATCAGGGTAATGTGGTACCTGTGGTACATGCATCCCCACAAGGCAGCCATGAGCAGAGGCCTCAATGGTACCACACAGACAGTCGCCCATGGGTTCTCGTGGGGGCATCCGTGGCCGTACTGCCTCTGGCCGACGTGCCCAAGGAGGTATGTCAACCTCCACTATGTTTAGAACTGTCATGCAGGCACAGGCACGTATGGAAAGGTACACCAGACAGGGTCTGGGGGAGCTGAGAAGATGTCGCATAGGCATGACGGGGGGCATGCGTGATGTTGCGAATGCTATCCGTAACTTCACAGATGTCGTTGACAGCCGTTGTGGGGGCATAGAACAGCTGCTCCACAACCAGATGTCCATGGGCCAGGGCGATGGTGTGCGTTTGCGACATCGACGTGGCGTATGCCAGCAAGAGCACCAGCTGGCAGTGGCGCGGGCGACAACAGGCCCACTCGCGCGCCTCAAGTGCCAGCACCAGCCCCAGCAATGCTGGGTCTGTGCTGTCATCCAGACGCCCAGGAGACCACGTGCACGTGGCTCTGGACAGTCCCAACAGGGAACTGTGTCCAGTCAACACACCCCTGCTTCCGATGACAGTACCCAGTCTGGGTTAGTACGGATACGACCTGTAGCACCCTGCCAGGCACAGGTACCGTGTCCGTGCCCACAGACACTGATCTGGATGACCTGACAGGTGCAGTCTGTGGCTGTCCACAAAACCCTGTACATGGCAGCCATTATGTGGGACTGTGTGCGTGCTTACACACATGCAGAAACCTAACACCTAGGGCAAACACATACACACACACACTGCACCAACAACGGTCCACCCTGTACTGCTGCCCCTCACAAACACACATACACACACATGTCAATTGGTGTTACCAGTGGCCGGCTTAGGCATACCTAACCCACACCCTGTGCATATGATGACACTGTGCCACCTCCTGCATACTACAACATTGGTGCAGGTAAAGGTAAACACGTTGCTGATGCACAGGGTGACTACATAGATGTGTATAAGTAGTAACATGTTGGTAACTGTTGACTGTTGCAGTATAAATGTCTGTATATCCCAGCAGTCCTGCTGCAGTAACTGTATGAATGTCCTCAATTGTTATCTGCACCCATACTACTTAACAAAGTGTACCAGCTGCACACCATCACATGCTAACATTGACTATGGCAATGCATCTTGTGCTGTTATGTAGATTCAGCTACATGTATCTGTTCTGTCACACATGCATTTATACACACCCTGCTACCCACACACATGCACACGCTCACCTGCCATTCCCATTATTTATCACCCTACATGAGTAGCTGTTGATATATGACAGGTACACATTTCAGAAGTGCACTATGTTGTTTACTACTGGCATCCCCTTCTCTACCTGTACTCACAGGGTGCAGGCAACCTCATCAGTTGGAAGATGTAATGTGCATCAGGTACTGTAGTACCCTGATTGCCACATCAAACATGTTTCCCATACGAAAATGCACACACAGACACATCCCACATCCACACACTTGCCACATTCAGGCTTCAGAACACTATCTAGGTATATTCGAGTACATGTGCGTGTTACAGTAGCATGTAACACTATACTGAGTACTGGCAGTTAGTTGTCTGTTGTCATGTTGTCTGTATAGAATAAAAGAATTGTTTGATTATCCTACTCCGTTTTGTGGACATTACTTGAAGAAGTGTTACCTTACATGTGTTATCAGTACCACCACCTTCTGTTTTGTAGTTTTGTTTGTATAGGGTGCTATCAACATCACTGCTTGTTAAGGGTAATGACCACCCTGCAGTGCATAGCCCCATGTGGCAAAAGCCACATCCCACCCCATCATTGTGCACACACACTAACCCCACCAACAGTAAAACACATACTTTCCATTTGCAAGATTCAAACCCATACCTAACTGTGCAATGACAGTAGAAACAGACACATTAGCAGAGTGTGCTATTTGCAGTAGTTGGAGAATTCTTTACTAATGCTGTACTTAGAGGGTGCTGACATCATCTGTGTGTAGGAGGAGGGATGTGCACCCTGTAGTGTGTTCTCCCAGTTGGCAAAAGGCAGTTAACCCTCCCAGCATAGTGCACACACATAAACCACACTCATACTAACACACATTCATTCCCTTTGCAGGAGTCAAACCCCTATCTAACTACATTATGACACTGAAGAGAGACACATTAGCGGAGCGCGCTATGCAAATTACTGGAGGACTTTGCTACAGGTGATATAGTTATACAGTCCTGACATCATCAGTGTTTCAAAAGGGGGATCTGCATCCTGTACGATACTGTCACGGTTGCTAATAGGGACATTTCCCACACACACACATCGATGTGTTAGAGGTTTGCATATGTGGGGGATCCAGAACTCCAGTGTGATTAGTATATGGTTTGATTGCAACAATGAGGGATATACTCCCAGTGGTGAGCAGTTTGTACTCATGTTTGTAAAGATCAGCTCTAGTATATCTGCCCCTCTTGTGGGAAGGTTGGTTACCTGTTCCATAGCCAAAGAATGTCTGATCAATGGGAACCTTAGAGCTTGGGTATTGTGGCTTGTGTAATGTTCACAGTCTATGTTTGGGTAGCTGGCATCACCCAGTATGATGGTGTTTGCAGAGTAATCTAAACTCTCCTGTGTCAGCATGAAGGCTGTGTGGGAGTCCTGAGTTTGAGAGGGTGCTGTAAGAGCTCCTCTGTGTCTCTTTCCATGTGGTTCAGGGAGGTACATCTCAGGTTGTTTGCACCAGCATGGACAATGTCTGCCTCATAGCTGTACTTGCTGTGGAGTGACCTGTGTGCCTGTGTTATGTGGCACATTCTATCACCCAACAGGTAGCTGACTGTGACCCTCACCTTGCTCTGTCTGGAGGCGGCACGTCTGTCAACAGCTCATGTCAAGCAAGTGCACACCCCTCATAAATGATGTGGAAACCTTCAAAGGCCCAAGGCCTGTTGAAAATATGGACCAGACTGCAGATACCTGTATAGAGGCATTCTGTGGACACATTCAGGAATGCATGGATCATGAAGCCACATATGAAAACATGACCCAATTCTCCAAAGGCAGATGTCCTGGGCGCCGGACACCAGCCATAAACACACTATACAATAGAAGGATGATGCCACTACATGATACAACAACCTCCCAAAATGTGAAGGCACCACTGATGAGTATTGGAAGACAACTACAGGCACCCATATGATTGTCTAAGGCCATCTTTGAGAGAGGATTCCACAAGCCACTGAGGATAATCACAAGGCTGCCTGTAGTTATGTTAGTAACCTGGGTGGTACTACCCAGATATGCTCAAAGGTAATCCAATATGTCACACAAAATATAAAACACACAGACATTGCCATCATCCTAGTGGACAGGTTCAATGCTGCCTTCTCTCCCCACCACACCAAAAGGGAAAATGTCTCGCAGCACAGTGCTTCCCCCCCTGACATCACAGATGCTCAGGTAAGAGATGCCCTTCCCAAAGCAATAAACACTGCATCAATGGGACCAGACAGTGTCCCAGGCTGTGTCCTACATGAACCACAAGAAGAGCTACACCCAGACATAACACCACTGTTCAATCCCAGCCTTAATACACGATATGTGGCCAGAGAGTGGCATACAGCAACAGTGGTTCCTCAACATGCAGGTGGTGCCGTCACGGATCCTGGACACTACTCGCCCCATATGTCTGACTAGCTTTGTCTGCAAAGCTATGGCAAGGATCATCATGAACCTCACATATCTAGATATTGTGGACCTACAGACATGTCACCATACACAGTTTGGCTTTGTCAATGGCAAATCCTGCCTATCAAACCTGTTTGATTTCTTTGAAACAGTCACCAAGGCCACTGTCAAGGGGTAGGAGGTCCACATAGCCTACCTGGACCTTGCATAAGCCTTGGATACAATACCCCACTTGTGCATTCTAGGGAAGCTCACCAGTGTACATATTAACCCCTATGTCACTATGGGTATTGCACAGTGGCTCAAGGGCAGAACACACATGGTAGAATTGCTGGAGCCATGTCAGCCTCCAATCTGGTACAAGTGGTGTCCCACAAGGCACAGCCCTAGGAGCTGTCATGTTCATTATATATTTGTCATAGGTACAGGCCAACATGGAAGTACTGTGGCTCAGCAAGTCGCAGGTGACTGCAGACCGAACACCATAATCAACTCACCAGCTAACACACGCATCCTCCAAAAGGGACTCTTGCAAACACACGACTTGTGCCACAGCCATGGCCTCAACGTGAATGACAGAAAGAGTATAGTCATCCCCTTTGTCAAACACTAAGTGACCACAACATACCACATATGTGTTAATCCAGTAAGTGCAGACCAAGGAATTATGGACCTTGGGGTACGCAGGTTGATAGCATTCTACCATTTGACAACAACATGGACAAAGTGGTTAGGTAAGCATGTTATATGGGCCACATTATCATGGGATCCACATGTAGGCCAGGGGAGGACATTGTGCCCCTTTACTCATCCCTCATCATGCCCATAATTGACTATGATGAACCTGTCGGCATGCACCTTACCAGACACCTGCAGCAACTGGAGCTACCACATATGTACCTCGACAAGGGGATCAAAGTGTTCAAACAGATGCCACATACTGACTGGTTAAAGTAGCAGCAGCTCTACTCAGTGACATACTGCCTCTTCATAGGCAATCTGTGCCTGACATAGAAGGCCAGGTCATACCCTCACGTAATGGCCATGCTGCATCTCAGAATATCCAGATCCCACCAGGATACACGCTGGAAATACTTGATCCTCAGGAGTGATATACATAGGACATGGTGGAGGGGCACATTCACAACTCAGAGGCTCCCTTCATTCCTGATTATTATCCCAATAGAGGTTAGGCAGACTGACTCAGTGACTATCTTCAAGAGCGATATTAATGACTGGATGTGACATTGTAGGGTTACCCTGGGTATCACTTATGTGTCACTGTGAGAAAGAGGCACAGTATACTAACCTTGGAAAAGGGCATAGCAAGACAGATTCACAATGCATGTTGAAAGGCACACACATTCTGGCTAGGTGGATACATGCCCTGGGCAGATATCCCTGTACAAACCTATGGACCTATGTCTCTTTTCACCATTGGCCCTATGTGCTGTCAATCACCAATGTAATGTCAATACTCGGTAGCATGTGCAAAGATCAGTTGTCAGTCACCTCTATGGTACAGTTGTGGAATATGTGTGTCATGTAGTAATGTCACAGCTGCCACATGTACACAGTCAACCCTATCCCCTACCCATTGATGTACATCACATGTATGAGATGGAAACACATGGCCAAACTGTAACAACAACATACAAGTCAGTCAGATGCATGGACACATATGACTCAGTCATTGTCCATGCTACCACAGCTGATGTGGGATGTCGCTCACTGGGATACATGATAGGGAACATGGAAGGGATCACTGAGCAAGTGACACAGGCTGGTAGACCCCTGACCTTGGTTGGCATCAAACCCTCACCAGGGATTCCGACAAATTACTGAATGCTAATGAATAAGTGTAGCTACAACACCCTAGCTGAATGGTTCTTAGCATGCAGTCACTGCATTGCTATGGAATACTGTCTTACCACTCCCACAACAGGTGAGAACATGCAGCTCCTGTACATCAACAACATGTAGACTTTATGCCCCAGACCAGGTGTGCATCCCTCACTACTAGGCTGATAGCATCTACATCTCACACTGTATATACACATCCCACATGCAGCATCTGCACAGAAGACCACGGTCATAATGTTACCTTGTGCAAATACCATGTATTCACATGTGGCAGGCATCACACATGGTAACTATTGAAAGTCACAGGTACATATGTGTATTTGGCACACACATACATCATGTGTTCATTGCCATAACCGGTGTAATTAATGTCATGCATTATTGTGAGGGACAACCCACACACATGGGCATTCTGTGTGTGCACAACACACATGGCATGTCTGTAATCAAAAGCCATACATAATTGTGATATCATTTAGAAAGGGGTATGTGCATCCTGTAGTGTGTTTTCCCAGTTGCCAAAAGGGATATATCAATCATACACACTTACCCCCCTTCACACATATTTGCCACTTGCTGGATTCAAACCCCTACCTAACTATGTTAGGACGCTAGAGACGGACGCATTAGCGCAGCGCGCTATTCGCATTACTGGGGGATTTCCTTTCCCCTGATATACTTATAGGGTGCTGACATCATCAGAGTTTAGAAAGTGGAATGATCATCCTGTGGTGTGTTTTCCCAGTTGCCAAAAGGGATGTTTCTTTCATACACACTTACCCCCCGTCACACACACTTGCCACCTGCTGGATTCAAACCCCTACCTAGCTATGTTAAGACGCTAGAGACGGACGCATTAGCACAGCGCGCTATTTGCATTACTGGGGGATTGCCTTTCCCCTGATATACTTATAGGGTGCTGACATCATCAGAGTTTAGAAAGTGGAATGATCATCCTGTGGTGTGTTTTCCCAGTTACCAAAAGGGATGCTTCTTTCATACACACTTACCCCCCTTCACACCTGCTGGATTCAAACCCCTACCTAACTATGTTAAGACACTAGAGACGGACGCATTAGCACAGCGCGCTATTCGCATTATTGGGGGATTTCCTTTCCCCTGATATACTTATAGGGTGCTGACATCATCAGAGTTTAGAAAGTGGAATGATCATCCTGTGGTGTGTTTTCCCAGTTGCCAAAAGGGATGTTTCTTTCATACACACTTACACCCCTTCACACACACTTGCCACCTGCTGGATTCAAACCCCTATCTAACTATGTTATGACACTACAGACAGACGCATTAGCACGGCGTGCTATTTGGATTACTAAGAGAATCTTTTTCTCCAATATACTTATAGGGTGCTGACATCATCAGAGTCTAGAAAGTGGAATGATCATCCTCTGGTGTGTTTTCCCAGTTGCCAAAAGGGATGTTTCTTTCATACACACTTACCCCCCTTCACACACACTTGCCACCTGCTGGATTCAACCCCCTACCTAACTATGTTATGACACTACAGACGGACGCATTAGCACGGCGCGCTGTTCGGATTACTGAGTGAATCCTTTTCTCCAATATACTTATAGGGTGCTGACATCATCAGAGTCTAGAAAGTGGAATGATCATCCTCTAGTGTGTTTTCCCAGTTGCCAAAAGGGATGTTTCTTTCATACACACACACTTACCCCCCTTCGCACACACTTGTCACCTGCTGGATTCAAACCCCTACTTAACTATGTTATGACACTACAGACAGATGCATTAGCACAGCGCGCGATTCGGATTACTGAGAAAACCCTTTTCTCCAATATACTTATAGGGTGCTGACATCATCAGTGTCTAGAAAGGGGGATGAGCATCCTCTGGTGTGTTTTCACATTTGCTAGGGGTAACATTTGGACCAAGTGTGTGAGCATGCCCAGTTCAGCCTTCCCATGGCATGTTGTGTGAAAGATGTCTCATTTATCTAAGTGTGTGAGCATGCCCAGTGTGGGCTTTACATATGTTGAACTCTGCAGCCCATCACATTTGTGGATGAGTGTGACCTTCAACAAATACCTCCAGTTTATGGTTGTGTGTTCTGTGCCATGTTGTGTAGTTACTGTCCGAATGCTTTTTGTGTGAACAAAACAGGGAGTATACTGTGCCTGCAGGTTTTGCATGGGATACTTTGCACACAATTGTCAACATCCGTTCATACTGACCTAACACGGTAGCACTGTCTAGTGTAGTGTTTCAGTACTTTCACTGTGGTGGTCAGTATCCTGGGCTTTAGTCCTATCACTGCTTTACATTTCCATAGTGTGCACAACAGCCTGGTTAGGGTCCAGTTGTGCACATCTGCACAAAGGCAGTGCCTCTACAGACCCTGCTAATTGCTGCCCCATAAGCTTAACAAGTGAAGTCTGCAAATCTATGGAGAGGATCATAATTGAGCTCATAAACAAAGATATAGGGGACATGCAGACATTGTACCCATCCCATTTTGGCTTGGTCAGGGGCAGATCATGCCTTTTGTACTGGGTTGACATCTTCAAACTGGTCACTTAGGCCATTGTTGGGGAAAGGCAGTCCATACAGCCTACCTTGGCCTTGCAAACACTTTCAACACAATACCCCACTCAGGTATTGTGGAAAACCCTAACAACTGAAATGTAAACCCATATGTCACAAGATGGGTTGCAAACTGGCTTAAGGACGGGACCCACAGGGTTAGAGTTGCTGGCACTATGTTAGACTCCAGGCTGGTCACAGGTGGTGTCACACAGGGCTCAGTCCTTGGCCCCATTGTTTGTCATGTACTTCCCAGAAGTACAGGCCAACATGAGGACTTTGGATGACAATGTTAGCAGATGACTGCACACTGGGCACTATAGTGGACAGTGCATCACACAGATATCCTTCAGAAGGGACTCACAGTAACTGATAGCTGGTGCCAGGGCCATGGCCTGAAGTCAAAGTGCACAACATGTGTAGACATACCCTTCAGGAAAAGCAAGGTGACCCCAAGCTACCATATAGGTGGCAATCCTCTAAGCACAGAGGAGGTTATCATGGACCTGGGGACCCAGGTTGACAGTCGCCATTCTTCTGAGACTCACATTGCTAAAGTGGCTAGGAAGACCTTCTACATTGCCCACCTGATCAGGATGGGATTCACATCCAGATCTAGTGGGTCATTGTTCCCTGTACTCTTCACTTATCAGACCGGTGATCGAGTCGAATGCCCTATTCTGGCTGTATCTCACCCAACATCTGCAGCAATTGGACTGTCCCCCACCTAAAGGATCAAGGAACCCCAACAGCTGTCATATGCTGCCAGATTGAAGACACTCACACTCTATTCACTCACATACCGTCTGCTTAGAGGTGACATGTGCCTGACATGCAAGGCCATGTCCAAACAGAGATTAATGGACATGCTCCACCTCAGACTCAGAAGATCCACCTGAACCACTAGTGCAGGTGACTTACACCTTAGCAGGGATGTATGTTGGACATGTTGGAGGGATGGAGTTATCACTCGGAGACTCCCTATGCTGTGGAATACAATCCTGGTCCATTTGAGGCAGAGCACCTTGCTGGCTGTGTTCAAGAGGTATCTTGACCTAATGCTAGTCGGAGAATGTGTTTGTCCATCAACACATTGTAGCGTGGTTGCCATGTCATATGTCTTGTTTAGTATACTGTGCCTCTGTCTACCTGTGACATAACATTGATACCCAGGGTAAACCTCCCATCTCCCATCCACTCATTAGGATTCCTGTTGAGGGGACTCAACCAGTGTCTCTATGGACAACCTGTACTGGTAGTTTACTCATGTGTGGGGGTGGCTTCTGTGTTTTGGATAATGCAGTACAGCCTGTCCTATATATGTCAGTGCTGGGGTTCAGGTCCCTCATGTGCATAGCTCCCTGCCATTCAGATTGTACAAGGTGCAGCATGTGCATTGATTCCAGCTTGGACATGGCTTTCTACATCAGGCACAGCTTGCATCTGGGTGGACAGCATGGTGGTGTGTGGAGCTGCACTCTGTTTAATCAGACTACACATTACATGTGTTCCAGCTCTGTCATACTCCTGGTGAGGTACTGTTGTGGACTTTACAGGTGCTGGATGTGTGTGCATGAGGTACACCCCACAGGGGCTGTTGTGGTCATTTCTAATGCTGATGAAAGATAACTGCAGAACCAGAATGACCTCCCCTTAGCTAGATGTCAGACAGCATGGACCATACAATCACAACTGAAAACAGGACCCTCTCCACAAAGGGAAAGTGTCCTGTCTGGTGGACCCCAGCCATAAACTAACTGTATGACAGATGAGGGTTACTAATGCAAGACAGAGCTGCATCTCCAAAAGGGAAGACAGCTGTGATCAGCACTAGTAGAAAGCTACATTATCTCATAAAGACATGCAAGGTCAACTTGGGGACATAAATCACCAAAGACAATGAAGGTAACCACACTGCTTTCTTCAGTTATGTCAGACACCTGGTTGTGAACCCTCGGATATGCTCAGAGTTGGTACACAACAACATATATTCAGTGACCTGACAGATATTGGCAACATTCCGGCGGACAGCTTCAGTGCGATTTACCCCTCCTCACCCCAAAACAAGATAGTTATCACTGCTGTATGTAACCTCACTGTCATCTTGGATGTCCATGTGAGAGCCGCACTCAGCAAAGACAAGTACACAGCATCCATGGGACCTGCTGGTATCTCCAGTTGCATGCTATGTGAACTCCAGAAGGGGCTGGACCCATATATACAACTGCTATTTAACCTTAGTCTTGCTACAGGATATGTACCTGAACACTGACATACGGCAACAGTGGTCCCATTCCACAAAGGAGATGCCTCCACAGACCATGGCAACTACCACCACACAGGCTTAACCAGCCTTGTCTGCAAAGACATGGGAGGAGTCATGGAGCTCTTACACAGACACATTACTGACCTACGGACCCTTGTTCCCACCTAGTTCAGCTTTGTACAGGGCAGATCCTGCCTTTTGCACCTTTGCACCCGAAAAGTACCTACCATGAAGATCAGGGTTCTTCAACACATGTCATATGCTTCCAGAATAGAGGAAGTCCAGCTTTGTTCAGTGTCATACCGCATACTTACAGGTGACCTATGCCTGACATACAAGACCATGTCCAATCAGGATTTGGTGGACATGGTCCACTGCAATCCAAATCCACCAGAGCCATGAGAGCTGGGTATTTGAACCTCAGCACATACATGTATAGGACATGCTGGAGGGACAGAGTCATAACTCAGAAGCATCTCACACTCTAGCAGAGTATCCCAGTTCATGTTTGACAGAGTCCCTCACTGACTCTCTTCAGGAGACATCTGGACAACTGCATATGAGACGGAGGCACAGACTAGACAGAGATACAGTCATGTTATTCAATTACGTAAGGGGGTCATAATGTGTCACTACTAAGTCAGAGGCACAATATTCAGAATCTATTCTGTACACTTATTACCACTATAAGGGGTGGCAATAGCCACATCACTATGGCTAGGCTTATACATGCACTAGGGCAGATAGCCTAGTAGTACACTATGACACTATGAAACATCGGTGTATGTGTAGCTATTGTCAATCAAACAGTATGATGTGGCTTGGGGGGGCTTGATATCTCCCTGTATTCCAACATTGTTTTGTCTATTCCTTCTAGCATGTCTAGGGATCAGTTGCTAGTGTCCTCTCCTGCTCAGCTGGTGAACCTGGGAATATTGAGGCACTGTTACAGTTGCCTCATGTACACTGACAACCCTCTCCTTCTGCCATAAAACACACATACATGTGAGAGATGCAACTATATAGCCAAAGTGGAGGCTGAGCTCTCTCAACATAGGACTAGCAAGACCAGAGAGAGGGTGAAGGTAACCACACACACATCTTTAATCCAGTCTCACATGGCACTGTCTCAACTTAAGATCATACACATAGACACACAGAGACACTCTCGGAGGCTCTGATCAGAAGTCTACCAGAATGGCAGTGGCCACCACAGCAGACACTCACACAACTGCCTCCACAGGGCACAGCACATGCAACACATTGACCACAGAGTCGGTGTGCCAAACAGTCACAGCCCTTAAGGCCAAACACAATGCCAGACACACTTGTCATAGGTGACTCCATAGTCAGACACACTGATGTCCCACTCACCAGATCAGGTACAGAGGAGGTCACAGTAAGCTGCCTATCGGGCACTGGAATCCACCACATAATGCAAGCACTCAGGTCACTAAACTGCAAGTACAGGTCTGACCCAGTCATAATCCATGCTGGTGTGAACGACCTGAGATGTACCTCCCTGGACTACATGGAAAGAGACATAGAGGATCCCTCTGATTATGTAGGCCAGGCAGGTATGACCCTGACCTTCAGCAGTATCCTACCTTCACCAAGTATGATGCCACATAACCAGAGACAAGATGATCAGCTGTAGTAGTTTGCTTAGACTATGGTGTCATTCTAAGGGGGTCCAATGTCTGTCTGCCTGGGATGACATGCTGGACAGGCCATGGTGATTTGCAAGGACGGCTTGCACCTGTCACCCTGGGCTTCCGGATTTCAGATGATGCACTTGCCACCCCCATTGTGCCTTTTTTATGCAAGATTCAGATTCTACACCTACCACCCTAGAACACAGTAAAGGAAAGACACTAAGGCTAATGCTGCTCAATGCCCAAGGTCTCAACCTCAAGCTGCACACACTCTATGCCCTTCTCAGTATGTAGCACATTGATGTCTGTGCTGTGCCTGAAACCTGGTTCACAGCTTCTGACAGCACCCCGGCACTATCAGGTGTTACCTCATATCATGCATTCCGGCACCAGCATCCCGACAACACCAAGAAGGATGGTGGGTGTCCATATTCATCCAGGACACCCTCACCTCATGGTTGGTGGCAACACACGATGCATCGGAGACCATCCAGGTGCCAGTGACCGTAGGCAAGACTGCTCTGCAGTTTGTAGCATGTTACATGCCACCCGCTCAAACTCAGGTACCTCACACAGCTATCCTGCAAACACTGAAGGGGATAAATGTATCTCCAAACACCATCCTACTGGGTGATTCCAACTATCCACATATAGACTGGGATCACTAATCATGCCACAACACTCTAACACAAAGGTTCCAAGAGTTCATACACTGAAATGCCATGGAACAACTGGTCCCAATCCCGTCAAGTGGAGGCCACATACAAGAACACAGCATCACGGACATGGGGTCACACCGTTCAACACGAGTAGTATACCCATCATTGGTGAGATCAGATCATGGACTACTCTCAGTGGGAGTCCACATCCCACCCACACCCCAGATGGGAAAAGAAACGGTGAAGACCTTCTCAAATGCCGACTTCACATTTCTGAGGACTGGTGTGGTCTCTTTCAAGGCCCCCAGGCCAGCGGACACCATTAGTCAAGCCACTGTATCACTTAGAAATGCCTTCTACCAGCACCTCCAGGACTGCATGGTTCAGGCAATCCCAAAAAATAATGACTCTTTGTACCACAGGCAAGCATCCAGTCTGGTGGACCCTAGCCATAAACAAGCTGTACAACACAAGGAAGGAGCTACTACGAGATAGGCGTAATCCGTAGGGGGAAGACACCCTGCTCATTGTGAGTAAACACTGGGTTCCCCATACAATCATCCGAGGCATGTTTTGAGAGTAAACCCACTCAGGACTCCAGGGACAATCATGAGGCCTTTTTTACCTATGTTTGAAACCTGGGAGGGAACTCCCAGACATGCTCAGACTTAGTTCAGAATGATGTTGATATCACTGCACCTCCAGACATTGGCAACATACTGGCTGACAGGTTCAGTGCAGATTTCCCGTCCCCAACTGGGGGTATGTACACCAGAGGATTGTAGCCCCAAACATCTCCACTGCTGGGGTGGGAACTGCTCAATCCAAGGCAGAGAACACTTTATCCATGGGACCAGATGGTGTCCCCAGTTGTGTGCTCCATGAACTCAATGAGTAATTACACCCGCAGTTAGGGCAGCTGTTTAATCTTAGCCTCATCTCGGGATATGTTCCCAAGGAGTGGCATACAGCAATGGTGGACCCACTTCACAAAGGAGGTGCCTCCACCAACCCCAGAAACTACCATCCCATCAGCTTGACAAGCCTGTTCTGCTAAGCTATGGAGAGGATCATAATGGGAATTCTAAATGAAGACATAGGGGACTTGCAGACATTGGATCCAATCCAGTTTGGCTTTGTCCAAGGCAGATCATGCCTTTTAAACTTGGTTGACTTTTAAAAAACACTCACCCAGGCCATTGACGTGGGCAAGGCAGTCCACACAGCCTACCTTGACCTGGCAAAGGCTTTCGACACAATACCCCACTCAGGTATCATTGAAAACATCACCAGCTTAATTGTGAACCCATACATCACAGCATGGGTTGCAAACTGGCTAAGTGACGGAACACACACAGGGTCAAAGTTGCTGGTGCCAGTTCACACTCCAGAGCTGTCACAAGTGGTGTCCCACAGGGCTCAGTCCTGGGCCCACATTTGTTCAGTGTCTACTTTTCAGAAGTACGAGCAAACACAGGAGGATTATGGCTGACAAAGTTTGAAGATGACTGCAAACTGGGAAGCATAGTTGGAAACCCATCTGACACAGACATCCTTCAGAAGGGTCTCATAGACACAGATAACTGGTGCCACAGCCATGGCCTTACATTAAACACTAAACAATGCATAGCCATACCCTTCAGGAAGAACAAGGTTACCACTACTTCCCATCTAGGTGGCAATCCTCTAAGCACAACGTAGGTTATCAGGGACCTGGAGCTTGGGTTGACAGTGACCTTTGTTTGACACTACATTGCCAGGGTAGTTTGGAAGGCCTTCTACATTGGCCACCTCATCATGCAGTGATTCACATCTAGATCAAGGGAGGTCATTGTTGCCCTGTACTCATCACTTATCAGACCAATGATTGCATACAAGGCCCCATTCAGATTGGATGGGCCCACAAATTCCTCGACAGGAGGTGAAAGGGTCTCAAACATATTTCTTATGCTGCCTGACTGAAGGAATTCCAGCTGTATTCAGTCGCTTACTGTCTGCTCAGCGGTGACCTGTGCCTGACATACAAGGCTATGTCCAACCCAGAATTAATGAACATGCTTCACCTCAAGACCTCTACATCCATCAGAACTACAAGGGCAGGAGACCTAAACCTCAACACAGATATTAATAGGATGTGCTGGAGGGACAGATTCATCACCCAGAGAGTCCATATGCTGTGGAACAACATCCTGGTACATGTGAGGCTGAGCACCTCACTGGCTTTGTTCAAGTGAGATCTTGACCAATGGATTGGAGATTGCAGGTATACCCCAGGGATAACCTCAGTATCACTGCTTGACAGAGGCACAGCAAAATAATGGGCATATTATCCATCAACTTGCAGGGGTGGCAGAAGCCACAAAACTCTGGGCTAGGCTTATTAATGCCCTAGGGCAGATAGCCTACTATGAACCTATGAACCTATGGACATAGGCCTGGGGCAGTTCCTGCTATTAGGACAGCGGTCTGCAGCAGGCTATATAGTAGTAGTCGGTTTTAGCCATTGGTTTTTGACCATGGCTATTCCATGTTGCTTCTTGTTGTGGTACAAACATGGGTGTGTGGTTATCCATGCTATTTATTGCTAGTCACCCTCATTTTGTATCCTGTTCCATGTTTTGCACATGTACATCACTGTATGACGTGCGTGCAGCTGTTTCCGAGGGTCATATGTGGATATGGATGTTAGTTGGGGTCCTCAGGTGTGCATATTGTACATGATATTACATTACTTAACACATGGCATTCATGCCTCAGGTGGTGCTGCAGGGCCACCTGTCGGATACACATACTACCACACTCCTGTACGTTTGGAAGCAGGTTGTGTCATGTTAGGCATCCCTGTTACTGTCAGAGCAGGTATCAGTCCCAGTGTTCCTACTGACCAAGCGTATGTGCTATGCGTTGCCTCTTTGCCAAGGCCAGGGCATACTGGGCACGCCTTCTGCCTACTAGGACAAGGTCAGGTTGTTCCTCCTCCCGAGTCACCCCTGCCTGTGGTGGCCTTGGCAATGGTGGGGATGTTTGGCCCAGCCCTGTGCTGGTCCTGCTGCAACTGTTTCAGGATCATATTATGTAGCATAGCAGCACATATCATGATCATTTGGGTACATGTAGTTGGTGTGTACTGCAAAGCTCCACCAGACGTGTCCAGACACCGAACCGTGACTTGAGCAGCCCAAACACACGCCTCTATGATATTACGTGTTTGTGCGTGTGCCTCATTATGGCGTTCCTGTTCAGGTGTGTGTGCATTTCTGATGGGTGTCATCAGCCACGGCTCAAGTGCATAACCTGCATCCCCACTAGGTGTCCGTGTGGGGAAGTCCCCATTGGCAAATGATTGTTACAGCTGCGTCAGATGCCAGATGTGGGAATCGTGGTAGCCCCCAGGGCAGCCAGCACACACAGTCATTATTATGCCCCTCACCACACACGACCTGGCAGTTGATGGAGGGGTATCCCTTGTGGTTAATGTAGGCTCTACCCGCTCACGGCTGGTGCTTTGATGCGTATGTGCGGCAGTCTATTGCCAGCACCCAGCAATTCAGGGTCCGCTATTTGCTGGAAGAGACGATATTGCTGGCCACAACCTCACGGTCATTAGGGACATATATATGATCACCTGACATGGTGACATGGCATCCAGGAACTGGTGCAGTACCCTGGAGGCTGATGCCTGTGATATCCCCATCATATCGCCAGTTGGTCTCTGGAAGGTACCTGTTGCTAGTATTCTTAGCCAACACATACCTTGGTTTCCACTGGGATGGGTTCCCTCTGTTGGTTCTGTGTGTGAGGCGTGGCCTGCACAGCTCAACAATCTGCTGCAGGAGCTCTCTGTCCACCTATAGCGCTCTACTATCTCCAGCTCATGTAACCCATGGTAGGTGACCCTGTGGGCCTGTATACTCTTCTCCTTCTCCTCACTCTGGGTTGTCTGTCAGCATCTGCATTGTCACCACCTCAGCAATTCACCCATGCCTGACTATAATAGCTATGGCAGCCTTCAGCATTTCTGCTCTGAGTTCAGCTTTTTCATTTTTCAATTCTGATAGCTTAGTTTCTGGCAGTATCTGTTGTGAGAAACAGCCCTTGCAGTGTTTTTAAGTGCTGGCTTGGGCTTCTAGTCTGCCTGTGTAATTGCCTGCTTCTAATTGTTTCACCAATTAACTCCAGTAGTATCCTCTGGCAGTTTACCTGGATTTTAGTTGTTTCCTGTTTCCTCTCTGTTTCCTGAGGGGAGCAATGTGCACACCAGCTTAAACCAAAAACACTTAAAAAGCAACATTTAAGGTGTTTAACCGCAATCCTTAGGGTTAGCTAGGCTATTCTGTAAAAGGGACACTGCCACAATTTAAGGGAAAAATTTAAAATTTAACACGACATTTTCCTTTCACCCCCTTAATTCAAAAATTTAGTTAGGGATACAACCCCCAAATTTTTATTTTTTAGGTTTTTTGGGACAACCCCCCCCGATGCTTTTTCTTGTTACCTTTCATTGCCCTAAATTTGGGACTTTATTTACCTTCCCCCTTTCCCCCCCTCTTCCTGTTTCCCCCCCTTCTAACCTTTTCACACCAAAACCAATATGGGCAGGTTATTTTTGAAATTTTTAAAAAAATGTTTTTCATTTTAAAAAAAAAAAAAAAAAAAAAAAAAAAAAAAAAAAAAAAAAAAAAAAAAAAAAAAAAAAAAAAAAAAAAAAAAAAAAAAAAAAAAAAAAAAAAAAAAAAAAAAAAAAAAAAAAAAAAAAAAAAAAAAAAAAAAAAAAAAAAAAAAAAAAAAAAAAAAAAAAAAAAAAAAAAAAAAAAAAAAAAAAAAAAAAAAAAAAAAAAAAAAAAAAAAAAAAAAAAAAAAAAAAAAAAAAAAAAAAAAAAAAAAAAAAAAAAAAAAAAAAAAAAAAAAAAAAAAAAAAAAAAAAAAAAAAAAAAAAAAAAAAAAAAAAAAAAAAAAAAAAAAAAAAAAAAAAAAAAAAAAAAAAAAAAAAAAAAAATATCTCAAAAAAAAAAAAAATTTTTTGAAAGGGGGGGTTTACAATTTTCAAAGGGAAAAAAAAAAAAAAGGGGGGGAAGGTGGTTTTTTGGGTTTTTTTTCAGGGGACCAAAATTTTTTTTTAGCCAACTTTTGGGGGTTCCTTTTTTTTTTTAAATTTTTTTTTTTATTTTCATGGTGGTGATGGACCTGCTCACCAGTCTGAGGGACACCTGTGGTACTGGTGAGTTCATGAGTCAACCGGTTCCAAGCCTCTGCCTTATACTCCATTCCTTGGAACTGGCTCTGCAGGAGTCGATTCTCAAGCCGATGGACTAGGAGTCAAACCATATATCTTGACTCCTCAATGCCCTAGCATTGCGCTCGAAAGCATGTACACTCTCCAGCACCAGATATTATAACTGCATATGGGAGCTACAATCAGTTATGGTGAGTATTCCCGCCTATGCGGCTTAAATATGCCGCATTTCCCACACTTTTCTGTGATTGGCTGTTTTTGAATATTCTCGGCTGACTGCAGACCTGCTTAGCAATGGTTAATCAAACATTTATTACTATATATATGTTAACAGTGGATGTTCATCCTAAGCTGTCGTGGTTTAGTGGTTCAGTACTTTGATTATGGTGCACAGTGCCCTGGGTTCAAACCTTATCATTGCATTTTATTTTACTACTGTCCAGACAGGTTAGGGGGTGTGGCTGTGTTTAAGCAACTTTGCTCTACATTGCTCCACATTGCCTGACGGTGCACTGGTTGGCACGGGGCACACCTCCACGCAAACCAATTGCGCTGGGTAAAGCACTATTTAGCTTTGGGCAACTATGTTGCGCTGGGTAAAGCGCGATTTAGCTATGGGCAACTACATTGCGCTGGGTAAAGTGCGAGTTAGCTAGGGGCAACTATATTGCGCTGGGTGAAGCGCTGCTTAACTGCAGGCAATTTTATATTGGGATCCTTTAAAATATTTATTTTATTCACTGATACATTGGCCATTTCACTGCTTTTTAGTTATGTCTAAACATATATGTTAGGTATTATTCCATATACTGATTTAAAAAATAAATATGAAAGGGAGTGGTGGGACTCGAACCGTGAATGCCTCTTCTTTGTGCGAACGCTCTACCATTATGCGATTGTTATTTGGTGTGACTTGCATAAACATTCTTTCTTATGCTCTTCCATGTCAGAATTGCTAACTGTAGCTAAGCAATAGGCACACCCGCGCACACACGCGCAAATATGGGCAGCTATTTTGGGAATTAAAAAAAAATTTTAATGTTATGCATTTTAGAAGTGTGATGGGGATTTACAATATCAGACAGTGATGTGTTGGGTGCAGGGACATTTGAGTGGACTTGGTCTTGTTTATTTGCTTTTATTTTCAACACTTGCAGGGGCGTGGACATTTAGACTGCTCAGCAGTCAGACACGCCCCCTGCTTTCTTACACTGTCTGTGTAAGACTTACGGTTGAGTCAGCGTGCCCTCATGCATATTCATTGCATGCTGACTTCATACCGTTCAACTGCAGCCTCCGAGTAAGACTTATTAAGTCTTACATGGAGGATTCGTGAATCCGGGGGAGTAAGAGTCCCACAATACCCATTTCTCACTTAGCTGCATTAAAGTGGTATACTACAATTATGTTAACTTCACATATTGCCATATGTGGTAGGCTTATGCTTGTAGGGCATTTAGTCTTTCACTGCTGGCTGCATCCAGTTGCTAAGATGAACAATTAACATTAGCAAGAATGGTTGCCATTAATACTAGTGCTGTGTTCAATGTCAGATTGCAGGAGTGGTGCATATTATTCTAATCAATATTCAGAACTGCAAATGATGACTGATTGTTCATCCATGTGTGCTTGCTGTACATTGAGCATTACCTAAAGAAAGAAGCTGAACACTCAAAAAGTAAACACAACACTCAAACAAAAACTAAGAAACACTATGGACAGTAGAACAGTATTATAAAAAGATACTTCAATTGTTTCTAAGTAGGTTGGAGTGGAGGATGGGTATGGCAAATACAAAGGACATAATCAAGTAGGAGAAACAAAAGGAAAGAAATACAGTTTCCATTGCCCAAACAGCAGTGGAATGAGGAAGGGAACCAAATGCATTTAAAAATAGGACAACATTGGGAGGACTTCCAGTGATGGCTGGTGAATAAAGACAAAAAGTATGTTAACTGACTTTAAAGGCAGACTGCCCATGTGAAGAGGCTTAAGTGGAGATTAAAACATAATCAGTACCATTAAAGGGGAATAACACCTGATTCTAAGAACGGAGAGGGGAGAACATTATAATCAGATGACAGCCAAACAAGTAATAATTAACAGAATTATTAGCAAAGAGCAACAGTAACTTGTTTTGTAACAACTTAAAAGTATGATAGTGAATAACTTACCGACAGGTGGGACCAGCAATGGCAAGGCCCCCACAGGACAACCGAAAAAACTTGAAAAGACAATACTCAGTAAATAATAATATACACTGTTTTGTGAGTAAAGGCTGCACTTCTGTATATAGTCTGAACATTCTTCAATTGATTCTTAAGGTCTACTGGTATAATATTAACACTTTGACTCCTGTCTTACATTCAATAGAAAAAATGTATAGAAGGGACTGATAGTTGAGCAGCAGTAAGAATAACAATGCATAGGGATATGAAGCAATAGATACCAATGACATTAACTTTTCTGGAGTTGTAGTGCATTAAAAGAAGTGGTCTTTGCATCCTTAACTGGAAGGATAACTTGGTAATCATGTCTGAGACTAAATCTTGATAGGTGTTTCTAAATACCCTTATATTATGTTGCCTGTGAGAAGGATAAATTCCTTATGTTGTCATTTGGTTATTGAATGTGGCTAAAATAGCTATTTATGAATCTCATATACATGTATAGTGCAAAAACAGGTAACAAAATTGTTCACAGGAGTTAGAGTTTTGCAAAAGTGCTATGAGTTTCTAAATGTCCCCTTTTGTGTGTCATTAAAATTGAGGGAATCAGTAACTCTTCATTTACTTAAACCACCAGGATAAACATAATGAAATTAACATGAAAAAGAATGAAAATGTAGATGGCCTTCTATATCACTGTCATAGTATCCTTCATAGAAGGGATGTGCCACCCATGGTAGCCCGATGCTTGGCCAGTATGAAAAAGCCTAAAAAAGATCTTGTATGTGCAGTATATCACATTTATGATCCCAGCACAGAATATAGGGCATAAAAGGGACATACAGACACAACTGCCTAGAACTTCTTTTGCCATAAGCTTGAACAATGTTTTTGCAAGTTGATCTGAATGTCTTGTTGCTGTACTGAATGTTTAGCAACACCAGATAAGTGCTTTGTTGGAGCTGTGTTTTTTAATTTTCTTGGTCTTGTATTTTATTTTACTACCTAGAGTTCATGTCAACCAAGAAGGGAAAATGTCAGTGTGCGAGGGAGATTCCCCATAAGGATCATCACAAACTGTCTTTTTTGTTTGGGTGCTTCCCAAGGCCACACCTCTTGTAGTTTCTGTAAGACATTTGTGACTAAGACACTTAGAAGTCATTTTCCTTCCCTGGTCATTAATCTTAAAACACAATGGCTTAAACAGTTAGCCCAGGGTATTATGGCAGAACCCTTTAATCCCGAGATACTCCTGCTAGGTAAAAACAAGGCCAAGAACTCTCGGCCGGATGCTTTAGCTGTCCAGCCTCCACCAGATGTCCCTCCTAGAGGGACATCTGGTGGATGCTTTAGCTGTCCAGCCTCCACCAAATGTCCCTCTAGAAGCAAGTAATAGTTCTGTAGGTCATTTGGCATCTACATCACATTCTTCTGCCACGACCTTGGATACGTCTTTTTGCACATCCTCTGAGGCTTTGAAGGCATCTGCTCCAGATGTCAAGGTGGCATAATGGATAATTATTTCAGAGGGTCCTACAGGGATTCCACAGATATTGGTCAGGGAGGAAGTTCTGGTTTCTCTTCTCAAATCTTGCCAAGGCTCAGAACCTCAGGTATTTCTTAAGGCTGATGTCCGTTCTAGGAAAAGACAAAAACTGAAGCATGTTTCAGTCCAACCTATGGATCCTCAAAGGGAATGGCAAGAGTTTACTCAGGGCTTGTTTTCTGCCTTAATGGCCTTACAGCCTCCTCAAAGGGTTTCAGTCCCTGCACCTACTTGGACCTGTACCCCTTCTAAATGGTTTAAGAAACTCAGTTCCTCAGATGAGGACACAGTGTCTGGTGAGGGGTCTTAGTCCTATTTTTCACAGATGCCTTCACCTTTGGCTTATGGTTCTGATGAAGATGAGTCTGCTAGCCCTTAGTCTCCTTTCAAGGAATTGTCCTTTGGGGACACAATTGTTAGGATAATGAAATTCTTTAACTGGGATTCTTCTCAAGTGTCTGATATTCAGAGAAGATATTATGAGTTGCTTCAGGTGGATACTCCTAAAGCATCGTCAGTTCCTCCTTTGTTGGCTGCCTTGATAGATACTTTCATTGCTGCTTTCAAGTCTTATGATTTTCAGCCTCCTACTCCTAAGAAACCTGATTGGTTCTATAAGGTTCCTGAGGATTGTCATTTTTTATTTAAATGTGCTTCTGTTGATCCTGCTGTGGTGTTAGTCTCTTCTAACAAATCTTCTAAACCTTTGCCCTCTTCCAAAAGTTTGCCTACTGATAATTATAGCTGAGAATGAAGAGGATTAGCAAGAAAGTTTACACTGCTTCTACTTTCACATTTAGGGCTAAAAGTTGCCAGATCTGCATGATCAGGTATGCTCTAGCCATAATTGCTCAGTTTGTCAGGTTATCTCTGCCCTCTCTGATTCTGATGGCAAATCCTCTACCTTATCTTTTTTAGGTTCTGCTTCTCAAGTGGATCACCACTCTAAATGTAGCTATGATGCTGGTGATGCCTCTTCTAGGGCCGCGGCTTTTGGGTCTGTCATGAGGTGTTATTCTTGGCTTTGTCTCCAGTCTCTACCTGAGGATATTAAGACCAACTGCTGCTGATGACATTTATTTATTATTTATTTAGCATTTGTTTACCAGGAAAGTCTGACTTGGAACAGTTCAATTTTCAGTGGAGGCCCAGGGAGAAATGCTCCAAACCTAGTGTCTTTGTAATGTGAGAGAAAACTGGAGCACCCAGAGGAAACCTAGATGAACACGGGGAGGACATGCAGACTCCACACAGAAGTCACCCCAGCTGAGAATTCAACCAGAAAACTTCTTGCTGTGAGGTGACAATGCAAACTGCTGCACCACTGTGCCACCCCCTGCAACATGTTTAAGTCTCTTCAAGAGAAAGACAAAGCCATGCAAGAGTTTAAACATATTTTGTCTCTCCTGTCCCTAAGTTCCAGAAGAATTATCCTTTTAAGTCTACTTTTGTTCACAGGCAACCCCACAAGGCCTCTAGGGGCAGGAAGGGTGGGAAGCAGGCCCCCTCTGCTAAGGCTTCTGAAATTTATGTGGCCCAGAAGCCTCCTTTATCTGATAAGCCTGCTTCTGTTTGACAATCACCTCCCCCACTTTTTCTAGACCAGGTTCCTCTGTTCCTTCAGCTTTCCCTTTGTCTTCCAAATTGGTGTCTCATCACATCAGACTCTTGGGTTCTTTCTATCATTCGTCAGGGTTACTTCATGGTATGGAAATCTCTACCTCCTTTTCAGGGATTCTTTAACCTCCTCTTTAGGAACATCTTAATTTCATGGAGGTTCTAGGGTCCCTGTTGAACCAAGGAACCATTCAACCCGTCTCCCCTTCCCAAGTGGGAAGGGGTTTTTATTCCAGGATGTTCTTGGTTAGTCGAAAGGTGGGTACTTGGAGACCTATTTTGGATCTCTACCGGCTCAACACCTTTCTCAAGATCCCTTCTTTTTGGATGCTTACTCTTTAAACTCTGTTTAATCGTTTATTACCTCAGGCTTTTCTAGTGTCCCTGGATCTGAAAGATGCTTAACTTCCTATCCCTATTCACCCTCTCTTCAGGAAGTTTTTAGGTTTCTCTGTGTCTTCATCTTATTTTCAGTTGTCTGCTTTGCCCTTTGGCCTTTCTACTGCCCCAAGGGTATTCACAAAAATGCCTGGCTCCTGTGATCACCTTCTGCAGGCTCCAAAGCATCAGATTTTTCCTTCCCTAGATAATCTGTTGCTTCAGGTGCCTTCTCCCAGTTGATTGTTACAGGACCTGCAGTTCACAGTCTCTCTTTTTCAAAGTCTGGGGTTTACTATCAACTACCAAAGGTCCATCCTAACTCCCTCTCAAGATCATATTTATCTGGGTAGCAGGATTCAGACAGTGCCAGTGTTGGTCTCTCTTCTGCCTCCAAAGGTATTGCCACTGACAGCCTTCTTTCAGTCTCTTCTTCCTTTGACTGCCATGCCAGCCTGGGAGTTTTTTTTGGACTGTGGGATTCATCACCTCTTCTATTCTAATGCTTCCACTTGCCAGACTGCATATGATGAAGCTTCAGTGGTACCTCAAGTCAGTTTAGCTGCACATTATCACCCTCTGAATTTCAGTGTATCTCTCCTTCCCTGTCTCAAGAAGGAATTCTAGTGATGGATTCAATCTAGTAGTGGGTTCAACAGTTCTCTCTCAACACAGGTTGGCCCTTTCAGCCTCCAGTCCCTCTCAAGAGCTGTTTCCCTAGCCAGTATGAATACTACCTCAACATGAATGGAGTTTCTATGGTTATTTTACACCAGGAATGGAGTTTCTGTACTCCTTTCTACTAATATGTAAAATAAATTTCCTTACTCAGAAAAACATTGTTAAATCAAATATAGCTTCTGAAACTCTAACCCTAGGATTCAATAAACTCCTTGTAGGAACAGTGTCCACGTCCGCATGGTCTTAACAGCAGTGCGCCTTAAATATTAATGAAGGCCCATTACTGAGAATGTCTCTGCCGGCACGAACACTGAAGGAGTGCAGGGGGCATGTTTCAGTAGTGCTTGCAGATCCAACATGCCCCGTGCACTCTGAAAGTGCCATACAGCACTTTCTAAATGCTTTCAGTGTCTGCAGACACTGAAAGCAGGATTTGAAATTGGAAGCAATGCAAGGGGAGTGTGACAGGTACTGTCACACACCCCCTGCATTGCAAAAGTGCTTTATGGCACTTTCCATATGTCTCAACCTCTTAGAGCAAAAAATCTGGACAAAGCTTAAAATGATGGGGGGCATTCCTCTCAACCTCTAAGAGCAAAAAATCTGGACAAAGCCTAAAATGATGGTGGACATACCTCTCAACCTGTTATAATCTGGACAAAGCCTAAAATGATGGGGGGAATACCTCTCAACCTCTTAGAGCAAAAAATCTGGACAAAGCATAAAATGATGTACCTCAGGGTTCTGTCCTGGGACCATTCTTGTTTAGCGTCTACTGCTATGAAGTACAGGCCAACACTAAGGAACTCTGGCTAACAAAGTTCTAGATGTCTGCAAACTGGGAGCCATTATTCAATCTCCAAATGATGTGGATATTCTACAAAAGGGCCTTACAGAAACAGATGCTTGGTGCCAGAGCCATGGGCTCAAGCTCAATGCCAAGAAATGTATAGTTATCCCCTTTGGGAAAAAACATGTACCTGTGAATTACCACATAGGTGGCAGTACACTAAATACTGAAAGTGTGATAAGAGACTTAGGGACACACATGGACAGTGGTCTCACCTTCGATAAACACATTGCCACAACAGTTAGGAAATCCTTCTATGTGGCGCACCTCATCACTAACGGCTTTTCATTCAGAAAAAAGGGGATCATTGTCCCACTGTACTCATCCCTCATTAGACCCATTATAGAATACAACTCCTCATTTGGTATGTACCTCTCAAGACCTCTGCAGCAACTGGAAAGGCTGCAGAAATACCTCACTAAAAGAATCACAGGCCTAAAGCAGATGCCCTATGCTGACCATCTAAAAAAAAATCCACCTATACTGTGTTGCATATTGTCTACTTAGAGGCGATCTCTGCTTAACATACAAGGCCATGTCAAACCCAGAGCTGTTGGACATGCTTCACTTAAAGAAATCCCAATCCCTCAGAGACACATGCTTCAGGGATCTAAACCTTCTCATCACAATGAACAAAACATGCTGGAGGGATAGGTTCCTGACCCAGAGACTCCCCAGACTCTGGAACAGACTGTCCATACATGTCAAGCAGAGTGCCTCTTTAGCCATCTTCAAAAGGAACCTTGATGATTGGATGGGAGATAGGAAATTCACCCTGGGGATCACATCAGTCACCCTGCTAGACAGGGGTCCAGGGAAGTAAATACTGTGGGAAGAAATAACCAGGGAATTGTTATGGCTAGGCTTGTATAGGCCCTAGGGCTGATAGCCTAGTACCATCCTATGAACCTATGAACCTATGGGGGGACAAATATGGTAAGATTTTAAATATTGCCCTTACAAACTTAGAAAGTTGATAGAGGAATAAGGTTTGTATTAACATAACATTTGCAGAAGGATTAGAAGTCTGAAACTCAAATGTATGCCATTATGTAGTGACTTCAATCCTGATATTGCCCATACAGTGTTGATAGAATGACAGGTAGTACATTACCAAATATGAATTACAATTAGTATTAATACATGCAAATAAAGTGCTAGTATTATTTTTTTCTTCTTTTCATTCTAAGTTAAGTTTAAGTGTACCTGAGTGGATTTGCACATCACGGCCCTCTGTTCAGCATTGCTTAAACATCTCATAGGAGCTAAATTCAAATGTATAGATAAAATCAGAAACCAAATAAATCCACTGGAGCCAGAATAAAGTTGAGCGCTTTCGTCCCATTTATTACAGAACTTCTTCAGAACAATAAAACAATACCATTCATTTCCTTTTATACAATCATTCTACTGACATCATTTCCTCAATTAACAGTCCTTAAAAGGACACATATAATAAGCACTATATATTTTTTTCCTGCTGCTTTGTTTCTCAATATTAGATAGCAAAACAGTACACTTCAAACTCACTTTTTTTACACAATCAAAAGCAAGTCTTATAAAAAACTTCTTTAAACTAAACAATAATAATCAGTAGTAAAAAATTAATGTAATTTAAATGACTTTTAACAGATATCTTATCATTGCTACCTGGTGCTGAATCTGCTCTTAGAAACATTTGCCATTTAAGTTCGACCTGTTTTTATTTGGGCAGGAAGTGCTGAACAATTTAATGATTTTTACCAAGAAATTAATCGAACATTAGTTTGGCTTAAGTTCACTGTTAGTAATATAGGTGCAGAAGTACAGTTTTTGGATGTTAAACTGAAAATGGATGTAAATAGTAAAAAAATTGGAAGCAACATATATAGGAAGAAAACTTTCACGAATAATTATTTGCATTTTGACAGTTATCATCCTAAACACATGAAAAATCAATGTATTTAAAGGGCAAGTAATCAGGCTTAGTAGGATGGTCAGTGTTGACCACCATTTTAATGTAGAACTGGACATTCTTAAACAACTGTTTATTAACAGAGGGTATTCCTATGAAGATCTTGAAGAAGTTATACACTATGTTAAAAGTAATAGAGATCAAAGATTTTCTCCAATTTTGAAAGTAGGGTTTAAGAAGAACAATATAGGGTAACAAAGTGTAGATAAGAATGCGGCATTAAAGTATGCTTTTCCTGTACCTATGAGTGTTGATGGGCCAGTAATTAGAGACATGATTAATGTAAATTGGAAAATTATTTTGGGAAATGAAGAGTTGAGTAAAGTAATAGGGACTAAACCAAGTTTTATTAGTAAAAAACAAGAAATTTGAAGGAAATATTGGAAGGGGACCCAAGAGAGAAACTCAGAATAGTGTTTCCACACATTTAGGGACATTTCCTTGTGCTAAATGTAGTCAATGTAGGTTTATGATGTGAGTACACAGCCATCATTTTAAACATTTAAATTACACATTGACAGCTAAGGGATTATATGATTGTCAAAGTGAAGGTTTAGTATACATTGCAGTGTGTTCTAACTGTGAACATTTCTATATTGGTATGACCATAAAAAAGTTAAATCACAGGGTTAGAGAACACATTTTGGCTATTAAGAAAAAGGACATGAGTAATGCTTTAGCTATGCATTCTGTAAATTGTGAAAACTTTATAAAGTTTAGCTTTTTTGTAGTAAAAAGTTAATACACATGAATTTGTAGGGTCCTTTAATATTTTTTTAGAAAAAAATAGAACTTAAATGGCAAATTTTTCTATGAATGGTATTGTTTTATTGTTCTGAAGAAGTTCTGTAATAAACGGGACAAAGGCGCACAACTTTATTCTGGCTCCAGTGGATTGTTTTGGTTTCTAAGTTGGTGTGGTTCATTTTGAGTTTATACCTAAAATCCTCAATAGTGAGACAGTATAGTGGTTGGAGTCCCAGCTTTGTATGCAGCAGTTCACAGTTCAAGTACCAAGACATGCCCTTTATTTTTACATGGGAAAACACTGTTAAAATTATTTTTTTATTTTAAATTATGTAGTAATTGATATTTGTTAACCAGGAAAGTGTAGCTGGTTCAAAATGGAAGTGTCAATGCATATAACATGTGAAATCACCCATGTATATACAAGTGTCTCATAGTCACACCCCAAGGTAATGTAATGAAAGCACATAGCAGGACGTCATGTAAAGTAATTCATATACACTAAATAATATGTCAGTAATGATTAATTGATTTACAATTCTGATATTTTTTCTTAAATGAAAACTGAGCAATGCTTAGCAGTGCTCAGCTGTGCTCATTCGGTTTGCTTAGACATTAATTCTAAGCAGCAGTCAGCCCAGCTAAGTGGATTTGCACACTGCTAACCACCGCTCAGCATTTTTCTCTTTAATTACTGCTCAGCTCAGCTTAGCAGATTTGCACACTGCTAAGCTGTGCTCAACATTTTCAAAATGGTCCAATGATGGCAAAGGGCATGAATATGGCCTTATTTAAACCACACAGGTGGGAATACAGCTAGAACCTGTTATAGTTTGATCTGTGCAGGAGCCATGTCTGGCGTTGGAGAGGGACCGCAGTTTCAGGCACAGTGCTGGGGCATTCTAGTCCAGGGTCATGGCTGGACTCCTCGTTGAACACCATGATGACAGACTGCTGCAAGGCCAGTACCAAGGCTCACAGTACAAAGTGGATGCCTGGGACCATCTGGCACATGATCTCACCAGTGCTACTGGAATCCCTCATACTGGTGAGCAGATATGGCATCATTATGCTGACCTAAAGTGTAGGAAGGGGGTGGTTTTGGCCCAGTGGATCCAAGATGCTCAGGCACGGAATGCTTCAGTAGTTTGTAAGCATCCCATCCATAGCTGTACCAAATTCTAGCCTGAGTATGTGATAGGCAGGTATGCATAATGTTTGTTTTTTCCTCCTACAGCTGCAGTGGAGAGGGCTAGCAATGTGGAGGTCCATGCCAACAGACTGTCAAGGCTACACCGACAGGCTGGTGAGAACAGATCTATCTTGCAGTATATAGTGCAATAAATAAGAAGGCGTATACTGTTTACTGCCAGTAGGTATAGTGTGTTATGTGTCTACTGAATAAATAAAGTTTGCCAGACTAATATTGATCTGTAGGAAATGCAGTAGTAAAGCACTGTGTCATATTACTAAAATAAAAATGTATACCACAAACTGTTGTGTTTACTTTGGTATGTTGTTGTAGAAATATAATGTGTACAGGTTCTTCACAACAAATATGGCTTTGACAGCATGAATTAATTGAGGTCATTCTGAAAACCAGCTGTTATGCAAAACAATAGATTATGGAGCTGTAAAACAAGATATAAATGAAATATGAAATACGTTATGCACTATGATCTGAACTCTGAATAATAATGTGTAATGTATTATAGTGTGTCCCCTGCAGCATTGCCTTGCATTAACCTTTGCTTTCCAGATTGTATTATTTCAAAGGATTAATACACAGTACACAAACTATCTGTCATGCATGAATCTCATGATTACAATGTCAGTCTGTCTAACCCCCAGAGTATTAGGCAGCAATCAGTCAAACAAGAGCTAGAAGTTCCCAAGTAGCACAGTGTGATGAGAAATAGCCTTGTTGTTCATTTTAACACATCCAGACACAGGGAGTGGTACTGAGAGGTGTGCATATATACACTCAAGAAATCTTGAATATTTATAAAAACAGTCAGGTAGTGGTAACAGATATTTTCTCCACAGGTCTTACAAGTAAAGATATGTTTGTAGTAGCTGCATGAAGGGTATACTAATACACCATGTACAACTGTTCCACTGTCCAAACCCATGCCTGCAAATGACAGCAGGATAACTACATACACCATGGACTCTTCCAGATACATGTCTCTCAAGTGTCACACTGTCATGGCTAATAGTCACTGCTGCCAATAACTTTGGACACAGAAAGGAATAAGGGTGAAGTATGCCAGTAGCAAACTCACACAACATCAGTGCAGGGTACCCCTTTTTTGACAGATATGTAACCCTGACATGTACAAGCCCCCTTCTAGTAATGTACCCGTAATTGTCACAGTCTTCCACATACCATTCCAAGTTAACAGTTTAACATGTATGTATGTACTACAGAAGATATGGGCCACATGTAGATGTAAAGTGAGGGCAGACCTGTAGAGTATTGAGCAGTACTGTTGTGAAAAATAGAAGCCTATACAGTTGTTAACGGACTTTTTTCTCTCCCCCCTCATCTGCATCACTAATTATTATTCATATACTATGGGTATGTTTTTCTCAAAACCTAATGTTGGGACTTGTGTTCTATTATTATTCATATATTTAATTGCTTGCGTATTAACATACCTTGTTCAAATACCATTGTTAGTGGCCTGTTGCCGTCAGTATAGCTGGCATGCTGTTACAATGGTTACTGTTGTTCCATTTATGCATGTGTTCTGTTTGCTGTGCAACTGTTTCAAATCTGTTGTTTTGGGTTAATGGAACACCCAAACATGCTATTATAACTAATTTTGAAATGTTTTGTTCATGACTAACTAATATATGTTGGAAAACCTCAACACCATAGCACGTTTGGGAAGGCAGATCCACCGGATCCACCTGTCCCACCTCATCTGGTCATGGCATTGGGAACCAGCACATCTGGGACCCAACCTGGAACTTCCTACTTCACTGGTCCTGCACTACCTTTGGGTGGAACCACCTCAGGGGATGGTGTCCACCCCCCCCAGGCATGGGCATAGAGAGGAGCCTGTTACCTACCACAAGTTCTGGGGTATGGTGTGCAGCATCACCTGCTCTGAGTTGGATGGATGGCTGAGCCAGATGGAGGGTCGCCTGATGGATCTCGAGGGGCAGGCTGCCCCTGTTGTCCAGCCCCCAGCACAGCCACCTTTGGGACCATGAAGGTGCAGTGGTGACTGCCCATGGGTGGGGACCTCAGTCCCACTGCATCCATTTTGGGGCTTATGGGCCTCTAATTCCGAACCACCCTCCCCATCCAAGGTGTTTACCCCCTCATGTGTCGTATACCACACCTGTTTGCTGTCTTATGTGTCTTGTCTGTCTTCAAATGCAACATACTCAACCAAACCTACTTCCCCAAACATACCTACAGCCCTTCCCCAACATCCTACTCTCACCTTAATAAAAAAAAAAAAAAAAAAAAAAAAAAGGCATTTGCCCTGCAAAAGAATATTTCCCCTATGCATAGCTCTACATTTCAGTCTCATGTCCAGTGACGTAAATCAATCTACACTCAAATTACTCTACAAATGTATGTTGCCAACACCCCTCCCTGTGGGGTGTGAGACTGTAAATTCCAAATTTTCCACATCATTCACAGCTGTTGCTGCAGAAAAAATGTAAAGCTATTGTCCTTTCCTACACTCATCCTGCACATCCCTAGCTGCTTTTCCTAAAGTTTTACTCACTGCTTGCCCTCATTTCACCACTTTCCTATTACCCTTTTTGTTTTCTTTATTTAAAATTAGTGTGGGTTTAAGCAGGAATAAGCACCGCTAAGTGAAGCTAAGGGGACTTAAGTATCTCTTAGCATTGCTTAGATTCAGGAAAGACCACACAATCCACTTACAAGTGATTAAAAGTGTTTTAATCATTCTTTCTCAATCAGCCCTTGTTCTGCACAGCAACAAAATAATCAACACTGCCAAGTCTTGGACCCAGGACCCTGTGCATTACAATCACAGCAACATACCACTACACCATCTGAGTAGGGGGAGTTGGTAATGCTTTTACAAACATATCATGCATTATGGTCATTTGATATTAGTGAAAAAAGTCATCATTACCAAGTCTTGCACCAAGGACTCTGTGCATTACAATCATAGCAATGTACCACTACTCCATTTGAGCTATAGGAAAGTGCAATACTTTTACAAACATATCATGCATTATAGTCATTTAACATAAGGGAAAAGGTACATATCCATGGCAAGCCTTAAACCCAGGACCCCATGCACTCCAATCACAGCAGCTACCATTAGTCAACATGAGCTGTAAAAATTAGTAATGCTTCAGTAAATATATCAACATTAGGGAAAAACCTGTAGAATTAGTCATGTTATTTATATATATATATATATATATATATATATATATATATATATATATATATATATATATATATATATATATCCATACGTGTGTGTGTGTGTGTCTGTGTATAAATATATATATATATATATATATATATACACACACACACACACACACACACACACACACACACACACACTCTCTCAACCTCTTAGTGCAGGACATCTGCACAAAGCCTGACAAAGTGGGGGGATAAAGGCCAAACAATGGGGATATATTTGAAATATGGGTGTTATAAGCTTAGACGGTTGCTAGAGAATCACGGTTTGCTTTAACATATATTTTCTGATAGATTTCAGGTCTGAAAAACAAATGATTGTCATCATTTAGTGATATCAATGTTTACATCATCCCAGTGATTTTCAGAAATCCACAACAGTTATGAGGAACAAACCAAAAATATGAGCCACACATCTGGACAGTCTATAGAAATCTGGACAGTGGAGCGGTATGACTGCACTCGTGTAACAGAAGGGAAAAACACCGAGAGCTGCCAACCATTTCACCCAGCACTTCTGAACTACAGTCAGACCAATACAATACTACCCTAAATCAGCTCTGGGGAATTACCCATGCATTTTCAAATATATCATGCACTACAGGGATGTAACTGTAGGGAAAAACAGACATTGATGAGAAATTGTCTACCCACAACCATTTGCACCACAGTCACAGCAACATACCAGTAAGCCAACTGTACTCTAGAGTATAATGACTGTTTGAACAAACATATCCTGATTGCCAGCCATACACTACTCCTACATATACTGCCCAAAGTAACATTGTACTTGGAATCCTGAGGTGTTATGGGATATTTCTCAGTCTACCCCTACAAACATATGCAGCTGATAGACCACCAGCAACTGTAGCAGCATGCACAGTTAGATAGAGAAGGATCTATGACACTCACATCTGCCCCTGCCCCTATGCAGCCCAACAAACACATACACACTACACTGCTACACAATCTTGACAGTCTTTTAACAATGGCAAAACATACATAACTATCGACTGTACAAATTTCCACAAAATGTCCAAGGTGTGGGACCATATTTATGACCACTGCCTCATAGCATTTCTGGGATTCTGCTAAATCCCTTGGATGTTATCAGTAGTGAAATCACTAAATAATGATATACCATACATCAGAACCTCTTACTGCAAGACATCTGGACAAAGTCTGACATACTTGGGGATATAGGGCCAAAATAGGGACATTTCTTTAATAATGGTGTTACAAACTGAAAAAGGTGCTGGTGTTACAGGGTTTGTTGTAACATAACTTTTCTGAAAGATATAAAGTCTAAAATGCAAATGGATGTCATCATTTAGTGACTTCAATCCTCAGATTATCCTACTGATTTGACAAAAACAGAAGTTGTCTGAGGAACAGCCCAAACATAAGAGACAAACCTCTTGACATTCTGTGGAAATCTGGACATTTGAGAGGTATGTTGCATACATATCACTGTCAGACTCCAAATCATGCAGAAAATCCATGTCCAGACAAACCCTGTTAATCTAGCAATCTTCTAAGTGTATAACAGCAATACTTACAATCTCTCTCTAATTCTGAACCTTTGTCCCCCATTTTGTTTGGCTTTCTTCACAGTTCTTGTTCTAAGAGGTATTTCCATCTACCTTCTGTGAAGCTGTAGCTCCCACACCTCCATAATGTCCTCCTCACAGGCAAGAAAAAGGGGCAAGGCCCACATGAAGGACTTAATTATTGCACTGTGTTGCTATGTCATTGGCTAATGGAAAGACAACACAGCTGTTCTGGATGCAATTAGCAAGTGGGAGACATCAACTGGTGCACAGGCCATCACCTGCTCATGATCATTACCTACAAAAGGCAAGCTGCTTCCTATGCAAAACAGGTCTGAACATTTCTAAAGAAAGACAGACTGACTACACAAACCTAAACATTTGCATTATTCTGTGAAATAGGAAGTTAAACAATAGGTCTCATCAAGACTTGCTGGACTGATATGTTGCTGTCCAGCACCTATGACCACTCCTGCTGGCTCTGTCTGCAGTGACATAGATCACAGCTCTGGCCCCTGAGTTTCCCTAGCAAAGGTCAGCTCACATATGACTACTACTGGAGTGTCTGTTGTCCAATACTGACTATGACACTGCCGAGTCCAGCTACCTGGGATGGCAAACTGACCACATGTTTGCCTCATATTTGTAGTTAATGTCTCATATAGTTGTGTTTTGCCTGTCACATCAGTAAAGACTAAAATCATAACATAATAGCATAAATTTGAATGTCAGATGGCATATCATTCAGAGTATTCCTGTGAATGCAAAACCTACTTTGCTAGCAACTAAGTGTGTTACAGCTAGATTTATAAAGTGTCACTATTTTCTGGCCTTTGTCCCCCATTGATGTGTGCCTTTGTCCAGATGTCTAGCTCTAACAGGTTGAGAGGTATGACTGAGCTGCAAGAGTGTAAACACAGTGTGCCATATTGACAAAGAACAGAAATGTATATCAAGTATTACCTGTGCACATGTATGTATTAATAGTAGAAGCTGGAAGCCTCAAGCATACAGACATGAGTTGTAAAACATCAAGTAAATAGGCTGTACTTGTTTTACAAATGTGTTATCTTAGTTCCAGTGCATCAAACAGACATAAATGTCTACAGCTACATGTTATTGTATTGCTTTCAAACATAAATAATTACTAGGTTGATTATAATTACTAAGTTGAAACTGGAAAAGTGCTTAACTGCATTATGACTTCCAGTGCTACACACACATCAGACAGATATGTACACCTGATGCAGAGAAGTATTTTATTTGCTGTTAGTCTGTGCTGTTAGCCTGTGAAATGAAGGCAGGTGAGAAACACTGATGTAATATTAGATAATGCAGCATTAATGTGGATTATTACTTTCAGACCTGTCACACACAAATAGCTTTCTATGTTGTATAGTAACTACGCAAAAGTGACATCATTTACTTATATATATGGCAATATGGTATATCTGTCTGATGTTTGTGTGGTTTGCATTGCTCTGAGTATCAATCATCTCTGCATGTAATTTAGATTTAAAGCTCAATATTTATGCTTTGATGACTTGTATTTTGTATGTTATTGTAGTATTACATTTGTTTGGTTATATGTATTCTGTTCTGTTGTACTTTTAACAGTTCTTGCCTAGGGTCTGTTAACAAAGAATCATTATTAAATTTCATATATATATATATATATATATATATATATATATATATATATATATATATGACATAATCACACATACATATATGTATATCAAAACTCATTTCTTTAATTCATAACATAACTCACTTAACCATCTTATTTCTTAACCCTAACACTCACACTTTACCTGCTCGCAACGTCTACGTACCACCTCATACCCACAACTACCTTTCCCCATGTCGGCATCCTCGGCGCTGGTGTTGTCATCCGTCGTGTCGGTCTTGCATTGTGTGTGTGCATGCATGCATGTGTGTGTGTGTGTGTGTGTGTGTGTGTGTGTGTGTGTGTCGACGAAGTCAGGTAGAACCATATATATATGTATATCCAAAACTCATTTCTTTAATTCATAACATAATAATTAACCATCTTATTTCTTAACTAATGGTCTTGATTGTGTGTGTGTGCATGCATGCGTGTGTGTGTGTGTGTGTGTGTGTGTGTGTGTGTGTGTGTGTGTGTATGTGTGTGTGTGTGTGTGTGTGTTAACAGAGTGGAGCATGACCTTCACTCATACAGCAGTCCCAGAAATGTGGAGTGTGTGATTGCCTGGCATGCAAGAGTGAGGTAACTCTTGAGGGGTATGTATGACACTGGGTAGAGGGTTGGACTCATAGCCTATAGGTGTACGGTAGATGTCTGATGGGCTGCTATGCCCTGGTAGTGAACATCTGTGATGTCCTCAGCTGCTGCATCTGCCTTCTGATGTGAATGATGAATGCAGGATTATGTACATTAATGGTACTCATTGGGGGGAACATGAAACATCAGGATCAGGAGTGCAATGCATGCTGCAATGCCAGTATGGTGACACTACCCACGCACATACTGTGCTGATAGATGGGATGGGTGTGATGTGGGTGTTAGTGGTGGATAGTGCTAGCAAATGTGGATGTGCAGGATCTGTACATAATGATGCCCAGTGTATGAGGTCCTGTGATGTGTTTCCCTGTTCATGTCTTTCAGGTGTAATGCCGAGACAGCGATTACCACCCCTTTTGAAAGCTGAGACTGCAGCAATAGTAGATGCCTTAAGACTGCATCACTCAGTGCTGTTCAGCAGAAGCAGAGAGCAGCAGCATGAATGGACAACCCTGTGAAATGACCTACTGGAAACCATCAACAATCTGGGTCATTATAGGCATACCTATGAGCAGGTCAGGCACAGGGCAACTGACCTTATTCACCATGCCCAGTGGAGGGCTGCAGATGTGGCCAGGGGCCGTGCTGCCACAGGTGGGGGTCCAGCTATGTAGGCCCCACTGACACCTACAGAAGATTTCCTCACCAACTTTGGGGCAGACACCGCACCCCAGAAAACCATCCACAACTCTGTCATGGAGGTGGGTAGCACCCAGACAACAGGCGAGGAGTGTCCAGGTAAGGCCCCAGTGGATATCACTTCTGTACTGTATCATTCAAACTAGCATCCTTGGAGTATGTAGCAGTATATGTCAGGTCAAACTGCATTTGTGTGTGGGGTTTTGTAATGCACACAAATGCACATCTGTAGTGAATGACAGCAAATTGTGTAGTAGCAGACCTTGGTCTGTACATGTTCAGAAATTCATCATTTTTCTGTACTAATGCCACATGTGAGTGTGCTGACAATACCTCTCCCCCACAACTACATAGGTCCCTCTGGTCTGGCTAGGGAACAGCAGCTTGAAGCCTGTGAGAATGGAAATGTCTTGTTGTGGCTCACCAATACCCTAGGCATGTTAAGGGCATTGCATTTTTCCATGCACACAACTGTTACTCTTAGCCATATTGCATATGGGCATGTTCACTTGTGGTGGGGTTAACTGCAGTGCATCACTATAGCCATCACAGGGGCCTATTCACAGGATATGTAACATATTGTCAACTATGTTTTGTAGCTGTTGCCACTATGCTATACAGGGGTACATCAATATTGTGTATATGGGTGCAGTGCATGATAGGTGAAGGTCCATCACATACTACCACATCTCACATATCTCAGAGGGGTATATTAGTAGCAACACTAAGTGGACATAGCTGCACTGCACTTTGTTGAGGGCCTGTCCAAAGTGTGTATGTCGTGATCTGATTGTGTGTTGCACATGTCATCATTCAGAGACTGTGTGGTTTGTATAATGCCTTTGTGCCACCTCATCTGTATGTGTCTGTGTGCGTGTATTTGTGTGTGCATGTGTGTGTGTGTGTGTGTGTGTGTGTGTGTGTGTGTGTGTGTGTGTGTGTGTGTGTGTGTGTGTGTGTGTGTGTGTGTGCATCAGCAAACATTATACTGCAGGGTATTAATTTACATATGTTGTCTTCCGCTCACAGGTGACCATGAGGGCTGGTGTCTCTCCCCCCTCACAACCTGATGTCAGTGTCTTAGAGGACTCTGATGATGATGGTGGTCATAGTGAGGCACAGATGGTGTTGTCGGGGGCTGAATCTGTGCCATTGATTTTTATTCCACTTTCACCCACAATATCCCCTCACACAGTCAATATGTCCATACATACCCAGTCCCCAGCAGCCACAGATAATGGACAGTTGAAGGGTGGTGGCATGGAACAGACTAGTGTGGTGACTCTGGCAAGTGTGAGTGTAGACAATAGCTATAGCTAGAGAGCAGGCAAGGTCCCACACAGGCAGATGGACAGGGCTGCTTGAAGGAGGACTGCTGCCCTTCAAGCCCCTGTCATCAGTGTCATAGTAGGTGCCACCAGATGCATCTTTCAGTCCGTCATGGAGGCACAGGCATGTACTGACCACAACACCAGACAGATGCTCAGGGTCATGAATGCAGCACTTCCTGCCATGCGTGATGACCTTCATGGCATTGGTGATGCTGTACATCATTTTGCTGATGTTCTGGACAGATGAGGTGAGACAGTCTCATTGCTCAACCGTGCAATGTCTATGCTCGAGCATGTGGTGGGAGAAGGGCATCGGCCACATGGATGTAGGTCAGCAACAAGATCAGCTGAGTATCCATGTGGCTATGCACATTCACACTCCCGTAGTGGCAGTACCATCAGCACTACCAAAGGGAAGGTGCTGTCCAAACCACACCAGAGCAGGCCATGGGCATGTGGTCCTTGCCAGTCCTGTCAGGAATGCGGATCCCGCAGACAGCAGTCACCATCGGGGAGTAGTACTGTATCTGGCCTTGGGCCTGGTGGTGCCAGTGAAACTCCTGGCAGAACCAGTTTCCATGTCCCTGGCAAGAGATGGTGAACTGTACATCCTGCCATGTGTGGTCCACGGCTGTCCAACATACTTCTGTGTAGGGCAACCACATGGCTTGATTGTGTGCATACAAACACTCAAACACCTCTATAACAGGCAGGTCTCCACCAGACACACACAGTTCCTCTGTACAGCTCAGTTGAACACCACCCCTCCAGAGACACACACACACACACACGCACACACACGCACACACACACACACACACACACACACACACACACACACACACACACACACACACAATGTCAACCACATGGCCCAGCCTAGGCCTCTGGCAAACCCACACCACACCCTGTGCATGTGATGATACATGCGCCACATCCCTGTTATCCATACCATGAATACAGGGACATGTTAATATGGGTCTGATGCACAGGGTGAATATAGTACAGTGTAGTAATGTAATGCTGTGTAAGGTGCTGTCTGCTGGCAATAGCTATGGGTACACATCAAAGTGTATGTACCTCTTAGACATGATGCATTATTGCTGTTAGTACTACTGACTGGCTGTAGTCTCACATACTGTATTCTGTTTATGTTCCAGATGTCTATGTGTCTGCAGGCTGTGGGCCTGCTGACATTAGCAATGATGAGTATGGTGGAGTGGAAACACAGTGATGTTTTCATAGCCAAGGTACAGCTGTATATGTACATGTTTACCAGGTGTGTATGCATGCAACAGTATGTGAGGGGCAATTAGGGTGGACAGTGTGACATTGCATACATACCCCTTGACACAGCCAGCTAGCCTTCATACATGTCACCTGGGTGTTCTGTAGTACCACAGGCTCATACATACAGAGGAGGTTACTTGAGTACTGGCACTAGATCCCTCACAAGCTTAACCATTACTTTAACTGCAACATATTCACCTATCAGCACCTTTTGCCCCTGTCATTTCTTTCCCATCCACTCAACCTTGATGCAGTTGATGAGGGTATGCATGGTACTGTGTATGATAGGTTTGGGGTATGTATTCCTGGCACAGGTCAGCCTGTGTTAGTCTAACCTGACAATCACCAGCATGTGTGTCTGCTATCTCATATGCAAGTCTGGCCTCTTGTGCTGGTAGTGCACATAGAGTCATATTCCTGTACATGGGGCAGCTGTTGAAGGGCTGAGCATAGCCCCTAACTGCCCAGTCTTATAAGCTATAGTGCTAGATCCATAACACAAATACCACAGAGGTAATGTAGTGTTCCAGTGTCTGCCACTACTATTCAAGTGGGTGACAATTGCAGGGGCTGTTAGGATTGCCAATGGTGGGTTCAGAGGTCCTTAACATGGTAGAGCCATTTGACACACACACACACACACACACACACACACACACACACACACACACACACACACACACACACACACACACACACACACACACACACACACACACACACACACACACACACACACACACACACACACACACACACTGCTGCATGGGGACATGCATTGAAACACACATGCACATAGAGTTGAAACTTCTCAGATTAGATGACCTACCTATCTATTTATGTACAATACACAGTGATATGACCATTGCATGCACCACAGTGCCTTTTTGTTAGAAACTCTGTAACTATGGTTGTAAGGTGGATGACATCTGTATGGGGTGAAACTAGGTTGGCAATGGTGGAGTTCACAGTGTGGAAGAGGCTCACAAAATGGTATAGCCAATGCATACACACAGTAAAGACAGCCACAGGGGATGTACATACAGAAACACAAACACAGTTGCCGATAGACAGATAAGTAGCCCTACATATCCACTTGTATGTACTATGGTGCTACATTACATGTTCTTCCTAAATTATATGCCTGGAACATAACCAACTACCTCATACAACATGTAATCTTGGAAATGTCTTTATGAATGGTGGAATAAACCACAAAAAATAGCAAGTGGTCTCATCTATTGCTCCTACAAACCTGGACAAGTGATAGAGTAACAAACTTTGTATCAGCATGATGTTTTAATCAGGTACAATGTCTGATGCTGGCATGCCTGTCAGTATGATAACTGTGACATATCTGGCAATAATATCACATAAATGCACATTGTTAGGGGACACAGAACACATATAGGTTGTGAACATCTGGATATTCCATAGACATCTGTACAGATGACTGGTGTGGTCTGCATAGCGTAACATGGTGCTTGTGAGGCAGATGCCATTAACAGGCTCTTTAAAGTAATGCCATGGGGAGGGGATTAACAGGCCTTAAAATGTTGTAACCTACACACACAACAGTCACAGGGGATATGCTTCACACACGCTACTATAGTTGTCAGTACTGAGATTAGAACAATTATTTGTACTAGAGTATTACACAGTTACTGCACATACCACAGAGCTTAGAAGACTGAAGAGTGTATACAGGTACTTATAAAGTGAATGACATCATCAGGCCTTTTAAAGTAGGGCAATGGGAAGTGTACTGGGTGGTACACTCCTCATAATGGTATAACTCATACCCCCAGAGAATATGATTCTCACACACACACACACACACACACACACACACACACACACACACACACACACACACACACACACACACACACACACACACAGTATCACAGTTGCCAGTATTGAGCTTAGAACCCCTACCTACCTAGTTATGTGTACTACAGTGTTATGCAGTTGTCACATGTACCATGGAGCTTATAGGATTTAACAGTGTCCCAAGGTACTTCTAAGGTGAATTACATCAACAACTTTTGTAAAGTATGGCAATGGGAAATGTATTGCGTGGGAAGGGCATCAACATACTTTACCCTACAAACATACACATTTACAAACACCTTTACACATATACACATTTACCAGAACTGAGAGTAGAACCTCTGCCTATCTACTTATTTGTACCATACTGTTACATAGTTAGTGCACACGCCATGGGGCTTATAGGGCTCAGGGTTGTCCAAAGGTACTTCTAAGGTGAATAACATCAACAGCTCTTGTAAAGTAGGGCACTGGGAAGTGTTGTGGGTGAGAAAGTTCACAAAATACTTTACCTTACAAATATACACACTTACAAACACATTTGACAGAAGTGAGAGTAGAACCCTGCCTCTCTAGTTATTTGTACTATACTATTACATAGTTATTATCATGTTCTACAGAGCGTACAGCACTGGGGTCTGTCCGAAGGAACTTCAAAGGTGAATGACATCAACAGCCCTTGTAAAGTAGGGCACTGGGAAGTGTTGTGGGTGGGAAAGTCCTCAAAATACTTTTTTTCTACAAACACATTTGCTAGAACTCAGAATAGAACCCCTGCCTATCTAGTTATTTGTACTACATTAGTACATAGTTATTGCATGCACCACAGAGCTTAGAGAGCTGAAGGCTGTCCAAAGGTACTTCTAAGTTGAATGATATCAGCAGGACTGCTAAAGTAGGACACTGGGCAGTGTACTGGGTAGAAAAGTCCTCAAAATACTTTATTCTACAAACAAAAACACATACAAACACACACACACACATTTGACAGAACTGAGAATAGAACATCTGCCTACATAGCTATCTGTACTCTGCTGTTGTGGAGTTATTGCACACACCACAGAGCTTATCGGGCTGAGGCTGTCCAAAGATACTTCTAAGGTGAATGACGCCAGCAGGACTGCTAAAGTAGGGTACTGGAAAGTGTACTGGGTGGGAATGGCCTAAAACTCTTTCACCTATAAACAAACACACATACATATTTGGCAAGACAGAGACTAGAACCCTACTTATCTAGTTATTTGTACTACACTGTTATGCAGTTATTGCACATACCACAGAGCTTTTATAGCTGACAGGTGTCCAAAGGTGCTTCTAAGGTGAATGATATCAGCAGATCTAGTAAAGTAGGGCAATGGGAAGTGTACAGAGTTTGAAAGGCCTCTTACTACTTAAACCTAGAGATACACACACACACACACACACACACACACACACACACACACACACACACACACACACACATACACACACACACACACACACACACACACACACACACACACACACACACACACACACACACACACACACACACACAAAGGCAGGTGATGTGATATTACAACCTCCACCTCAGTACTATTACACAATGGAGCTCCCCTTCATGCTGGCATGTGTGACTGGTTACAATTGGTATGCAACTGTCTGCAGCAGGACATCACTCTATGCCATTCAGGGTATCCCTTTGTATGACTCACTGTGTGTGTGTGTGTGTGTGTGTGTGTGTGTGTGTGTGTCTTCCTGTGTGTGTGTGTGTGTGTGTCTCTCTCTCTCTCTCTCTCTATCACTGTCTGTCTCTCTCTTCCCCATGTCTATGTGTCTGTATGCTTGACATATTGTTTTATGTTGCCCATATATATGTCTGTGTATCATACACAACAATTGCAGATATATCAGATATGGGCCACCTACAGCTAGCTGAGGGTAATCTTGTCTGATGGGTGTGTGTAGAGACAGTTAAGCTGTACATAGCTGTCTGTATGCAAAGACATTTATGCACAATAAAGTTATATAGTCCGATGTGGGTTCGGACATGGGCTGTAATTCTACAAGTGTAGGATCATGCCCATTATGACCTTCTATAGTAAGAGTGTGACTCCATTCCATAGTTGTACTCCGGTCCAGGGTTTTGTGTGCTACAGTCATACCTCTCAACCTGTAAGTGCAAGATATCTGGAGATAGCCTGCCAAAATGGGGGGACAGTGGCTCAAACATAGGGAGATACTGCAATTATTGCTCTTATTAATGTAGGAAGTTGCTAGAGTTACAGGGTTTGTTTTAGCATACATTTTCTGACATATATGACATCTGACACTGAAATATATTATGTCATTACCTACTAACAGAAATCCTTAGATCATCACAGTGATTTAACAAAGAAATACAAGATGCATGTTGCACAGGCCAATCTTATGAGCAAAACAATAGACATTCTTGCCCAATCCGGCCAGTTGCAAGGTGTGGCTACAGCCGATTTACTGATGAAGCTGTGTAAACAGGCCAGCACCTTGATGATATACTGGCTGGGGATCTCCTGCTTGTGTGATATTTTTCTTACCCAAAAAGTCATTTTCTGGTGTGGGCATACCTCTCAACTGTGCAGTTTTTTTTTGCAGATTGTCCAGATGTTTGTCTATTTTATGTCCATTTTTCATAAATTTGTGGTTTTCTGGCAAGTTAGTGGCAAATAATTAAAGACTGAAGTTAGAAAAAAATGACAGACATTTGTGTTTCAGACTTCATAACCTTCAGACAATTCATGCTAATGCAAAGCCTGTTATTCTACCAACTTTCTAAGTTTGTAAGAGTAATATTTAAAACACATGCCTATCATTGGGCCTTTGTCCCACTTTTATTTATGACCTTGTCCAGATGTCTTGCTGTAAGAGGCTGAAAGGTATGGGTGTGGGTACAGAGTGCATTGTTCTGAGCAGAGATGTCCATTATATGTGTGGTATCTTCCACATAGCACTGTGATTTCCAGGTATGTCAGTGGCAGAGCAGTACAAAGTAATGTGGTGAACCACTGACAGGCATTTGTATATAGGTTGATAGGTTGATATGAGGTTAGTAAGCTATTGGCCCTGAAGCCCTTATGACCCTCACAGATGAGAGTGTAGCCCATGTTAAGACATGTCAGCACCAAGAGCCCCTGTCCAGCAGGGACACAGGTGGAATCACAGGACTGTATTTTCTGTTTCCCATGCAGTTATACAGGGAGCGCTTCACTAGGGGTATTGAGGCACTTGGCTTGATGTGGATAGAGATTGTATTCCACAGATGGGGGAGTGTGTGGGACATGTATCTGTCACACCAACAAGCCCTATTCATATCACAGGCAAGGTTGATGCTGTGTCTACAGGTTGATCGAGTGGGCCTTGACTTTCAGATGTGCAACTGTCCCATCATGGCAGGGTCTGGATTGCTTTGCATGCCAGACAGGGGTCACATCTGTGGGGTCTGTATGGAACTGAGCAGAGGGACAGTGCTGATAGCCTATCTGTGTAGGGTAGGTGTTTGTGGTCCTGCATTCTCCCGATGAGGAACCTCTGTGGTCTCTTCAGCTGCTGCATATGCTTTGTGAGGTACATGTCGAAGGGGGAGTTGAACAAAATAATTGGCCTCATAAAGTTAGCATACATGGATCTTATGACCTCTTTGCCCTGGATGGAATACCCTTACATTTGAGTTGTCCCATCTATGAAGCTTTTTGTACAATGGGAGCAACATGGTGTTCATATTTAAGGTTGCTATCAACCTGGGTGGCCAAATGCCTCACTACTGATTGTGCATGTAGGACATTGTTGTTAATGTGATAATATGTGGGGATGTCAGTCTCTCTGAAGGGGATGATGATGCATCTGCAGGCATTCAGCTTGAGGCTATGTTTCTGGCATCAGTCATTTATTTTGGTAAGACTCTCATGTAGGACGTCTACATCACTTTGGGTATTGATGACTGTTCCCAGCTTGCAGACATCTGCCAACTTGGTAAGCCATAGGCCAGTGTTTTTGACCTGCACCTCAGGGATGTATATCCCATGTGCCAGAGGCCCACAGACTGATCCCTGGGATATGCCACTCATTACGGGTGTGCTGTTTGAGTTGGCTACCCCTATTATGATTATGTGGTTTCTATCAATAAACCAGTTTGCTACCCATCTGGTAACATATGGATTGCTGCCTAGTTGACAGAGTTCATGTACTATAGCCAAGTGGGGAATAGTGTGCAAGGCTTTGGCCAGGTCAAGGTGGTTGGAGTGCACCATCTTTCCCTCATCCATGCCTTTGTTGGCTGCCTCGGGGAACTCATCCAGAGTTCACTGACATACCTCCCCTGAGAATGGCAGACTGTGTAGGGTAATGTATTTGGATTTTGCCAATGTCCCTGTTAATGAGATCCATGATAATCCATTGCATGGCCTTGCAGATCAGGCTAGTTATGCTGATGGTCTTTCATTTCCTGGATGGGTGAACACTCTACCTTGGCATAAAGGGATGACAGTGGATGTCCATCACTTGGCTGTGACAAAGATAGCACTTAGGCTTTGGGTGTGTAAGGTGCATAATGATGCTGCCAGTTCATGCCTGGGTTCATGTAGATTGCAGCCTGGGATGTATTCAAGTCCCATGGAGGCTGTCTTCTGGACTTTGAGAGGGCAGTGATGCCCTGTTTCCTAGTGATAAGGCTTGGGTGTTCAGGTACTGGGGATCTCCTGCTTTCCTGATGGGGGCAGAAGGGAGACATTTCCACTGAATCTCTTACCCAGTAGATTGGCTTTATCTACAGCATTTGTGTATGTGGTATCCTTGACCACCTGTTCTGCACAGATCTGGGAGTTTCCTTTGGGAATGCAGACATATGTGAGGAAGTCCTTATGATTGTCTGACTTAGATGTGGGCAATTTGGACTCGGAGTTGCCTTTAGTGGATTTCACTGGTGCTCTTATTTGTTTGTTCAGGCTAAGGGGTGATTACTTCCAATTGTGCACCTGCTCCTTTTTGGTCCTGGACAGCAATGTTATCCTTTTGTTATATAGTTCCTTTACTGCAGATGTTTGCAGACAGGTTTACTCTCCCTTACAGATGGTGATGTTGTCCTGTCAGGTATTCCTGATTCCATGCATCTCTACAAATATATGCTGGCATAGTAGTTTTGTGTACATTTGTAAGTTGGTACCTGTTCCTCTAGTGGGGTAGGGGGTTGTTCAGCTGTTTATACCATCCCACTGGTGGTTGTGATCAGCTTATGGGACATTTTCCTTTTACCATGACTGGGGGGGGGGTCAGGAGAGTTGGTGATATGACACATGACTGCTTTTCTGTCAGATCTTGCCAGGGAGGATGATACCGTAGGGGTGCTGCAGTGGTCGATCATGTTGGTTACTGCCAAGTCTGACATAGGTATCACATCTTGTGGGGGTATCAAGTGGCTGTCCTAAGGATGTTGCATTGATAAGATGTGGGAATCTCTGTGCATTTCTGTTCTAGCATGGCTGGATTTCCAATCAGTGGTTGGGTAATATAAGTCAGCCAGGATCAGGGTAACAGGTGGAATCTTGATAGATTTGTAGAGGGCCAGATATGTGGAGTGGGTGTCTTGAGTCAGATATGTTGGTCTGTAGCTACATATAATTTTCATAAGCGTCTTGTCAACAGTTGACTGCACTTGGAGAGTCTCGTGTGTGTCAAGCTGTTTGACCAGGCTGGAGGTGTGTGTCTGTCTAATATATATTTATACTCCACCTCCTTTGGCTTTGCTGCCCAAATTTTGGTGTCTGGCTGTGGGATAGGATGAGTGATCAGGTAGGATGGGTTTATCTCTGCGGCTGTGGGCCAGGTTTCTCTAAGTGCACAAATGTCACCATCTTCCACGGTTACGACTGCTTGCAATGAGTGCATTTCCCTGTTTAGACACCGAGCATTTAGCGGCATGGCCTTTAATTTGCATTTTGTTGAGTGTTTTATGTTGCTATTATGGACCCCATGACTTTACCTACAAAGGCACTATGACGGAGGCAAGGGCCATTGCCAGAGGCCTGAAGGCCAAGTGAGACAGATGCAGGCCATCTCTGGCAAAGCAGCATGGTATGTCGATCATATGTTCCCAGGCTGCCTGGCAGTGGATCCCCCTGGGATGACATCAGTATGAGAGCCAGATGCTACTGACAATCATTTTCTGTTTGTATTGAGCCATCATTCTGGGTGACTGAAGAATGTTGCTTAAGGTTAGGGACATACCAGCATGAGACACATATTTAGCAAGCTGAATCATGTGTGTCTTCCTATAGTCCAGGAGGTAAATTTGACATCATTCACACCACCATGGACCAGGCCGAAGTGATACCTGTACCTGTTGTGGGGTGACTTGGGTGCATGTGTGATATGGCAGATTATGGCACCTGACAAACAAGTAACAATGACCTTCTCCTTATCCTGCCTGGTGCGAGGCACAGCTGTGTGTCTCACAGTGGAGTCTTCTATCAGTAATATGTTGGGTGTATGGAAAGGCCTTACTGTTTGCAAGACCCTGGTGTGTGGACTATGCATGGTCTGTGGTGTGTAGGTTTGTGTAGTTCTCATGTGTTTTTGCCTCTGAGGTGTCCTTTGTTTGGGTTTTTGTTTTGTTGCAGCCCTCCAATTATGTGGGTGTGTATTGTGTATTTGCAGGTAACGTTTACTGACTCCATACACTGCAGGGCACCAATGTTGCTGCAAAATTTGTTCTGGTGTGCACATTCTCCATTTGTCTGGTCAGTGGTTCCCCTTCCCCTTATGTGTGTCTCTTTGTCCTTCTGTAGTCCAGTCACAGGCTTTGCCCACAGTGACTGCTGTTATGTATTTGTAATTCTGGTGTGAGCGGGGTAAATGCCATAACATCACATACAAGGTTATGGACTTCACACCTCTAAGTGTACCTATATAGCAGGTTGTCCATCATTGCACCACTACATCTGCTGTGGTCCTCAGACGGTTTGTGTTACTATGTTCTTATGAGAATTCATGTTGGCCTAGCTGTCAATCCGGCACAGACTGACATCTGGATAGGCCCATATATAACAGTCAGACAAAGGCCTACACATGAGGAGAGGGTGTTAAAACAGTTCTGCCAGACATAGACAGTTGGGAGACCAGTTTGGTATTTGCTTGCTTTCTCTTATGGGCATGACATCTGCTTCTTCACTGTCTGCCATTGATGTTTTGACATGACCCTTTCTTATTTTGCAAATAGTTGGCAGGCAAATGCAATGTTAGGACAAGCAGAGCAAATATACAAGGCATACTTGTGCTCCTTCTGTGTGACAACCTGTCATTCCAGGGGTATGGATGTTGGCCAGTGACACATTAAGGTGGCAGCCTTTTATAACATGGTAGTATACTGACATTCAGGTACCTGCTGTCCTACTAGGCACCATATCTCTCAACTTCTCAGAGCCAGACATCTGTACAAAACCATAACTAATTAGGGAACAAAGACCTAAATATAGGGATCATTTTTAAGTATTGGCCTTACAAACCTAGAAAGGTATTACAATAACAGCTTTTGCATCAGCATGCATTTTTCTAAAGGATATGAAGTCTGAAACTACAATCTGTCATTATTTTCTGACTTTAGTCTTTCGTGATTTGCCATTGATTTGCCAGAAAACCACAATTTCATGATGAACAGACCAAAAATATGATGCAAACGTCTGGACATTCTGCAAAAAGTCTGTACAGTTGGGAGGTATGCTAGGCATTGTGTAGGTTATTCCGAGATGTGTACTGTCCATATGTGTGGTCCACTGTCCCCGACCTGTCCAGCTTTCCTGCAGTAATGGATACTGATGTCTGGACAGTGTGTAGTTGACATGCATAATAGTTGGCAGTGCAATTCTTGGCACATGAACCCTGTCAACCACAGTACTGTACCTAGGCCAGTAAGACACGACAGCCAGGAGTAAGTGCTGGCCACATCCTGACAGGATTAACCACGCATATACATAGCTCACTGATCCCTGCATAATGTGGACATGCAACACGTTTTCAAGTTGATTGGGACAGCCATGGGAATGTGTTCTCTGCTGCTATTACCCTACAAACATAAACATTACTGCATTTCTAGAGAATGGGTGTGTTGGTGTTGTGGGTGGGAAAGTCCTCAAAATACTTTTTTTCTACAAACACATTTGCTAGAACTCAGAATAGAACCCCTGCCTATCTAGTTATTTGTACTACATTAGTACATAGTTATTGCACGCACCACAGAGCTTAGAGAGCTGAAGGCTGTCCAAAGGTACTTCTAAGTTGAATGATATCAGCAGGACTGCTAAAGTAGGACACCGGGCAGTGTACTGGGTAGAAAAGTCCTCAAAATACTTTATTCTACAAACAAAAACACATACAAACACACACACACACATTTGACAGAACTGAGAATAGAACATCTGCCTACATAGCTATCTGTACTCTGCTGTTGTGGAGTTATTGCACACACCACAGAGCTTATTGGGCTGAGGCTGTCCAAAGATACTTCTAAGGTGAATGACGACAGCAGGACTGCTAAAGTAGGGTGCTGGAAAGTGTACTGGGTGGGAATGGCCTAAAACTCTTTCACCTATAAACAAACACACATACATATTTGGCAAGACAGAGACTAGAACCCCTACTTATCTAGTTATTTGTACTACACTGTTATGCAGTTATTGCACATACCACAGAGCTTTTATAGCTGACAGGTGTCCAAAGGTGCTTCTAAGGTGAATGATATCAGCAGATCTAGTAAAGTAGGGCAATGGGAAGTGTACGGAGTTTGAAAGGCCTCTTACTACTTAAACCTAGACACACACACACACACACACACACACACACACACACACACACACACACACACACACACATACACTCACACACACAAACACAGACACACACATACACACACACACACACACACACACACACACACACACACACACACACACACACAAAGGCAGGTGATGTGATATTACAACCTCCACCTCAGTACTATTACACAATGGAGCTCCCCTTCATGCTGGCATGTGTGACTGGTTACAATTGGTATGCAACTGTCTGCAGCAGGACATCACTCTATGCCATTCAGGGTATCCCTTTGTATGACTCACTGTGTGTGTGTGTGTGTGTGTGTGTGTGTGTGTGTGTGTGTGTGTGTGTCTCTCTCTCTCTCTCTCTCTCTATCACTGTCTGTCTCTCTCTTCCCCATGTCTATGTGTCTGTATGCTTGACATATTGTTTTATGTTGCCCATATATATGTCTGTGTATCACACACAACAATTGCAGATATATCAGATATGGGTCACCTACAGCTAGCTGAGGGTAATCTTGTCTGATGGGTGTGTGTAGAGACAGTTAAGCTGTACATAGCTGTCTGTATGCAAAGACATTTATGCACAATAAAGTTATATAGTCCGATGTGGGTTCGGACATGGGCTGTAATTCTACAAGTGTAGGATCATGCCCATTATGACCTTCTATAGTAAGAGTGTGACTCCATTCCATAGTTGTACTCCGGTCCAGGGTTTTGTGTGCTACAGTCATACCTCTCAACCTGTAAGTGCAAGATATCTGGAGATAGCCTGCCAAAATGGGGGGACAGTGGCTCAAACATAGTGAGATACTGCAATTATTGCTCTTATTAATGTAGGAAGTTGCTAGAGTTACATGGTTTGTTTTAGCATACATTTTCTGACATATATGACATCTGACACTGAAATATATTATGTCATTACCTACTAACAGAAATCCTTAGATCATCACAGTGATTTACCAAAGAAATACAAAATGCATGTTGCACAGGCCAATCTTATGAGCAAAACAATAGACATTCTTGCCCAATCCGGCCAGTTGCAAGGTGTGGCTACAGCCGATTTACTGATGAAGCTGTGTAAACAGGCCAGCACCTTGATGATATACTGGCTGGGGATCTCCTGCTTGTGTGATATTTTTCTTACCCAAAAAGTCATTTTCTGGTGTGGGCATACCTCTCAACTGTGCAGTTTTTTTGCAGATTGTCCAGATGTTTGTCTATTTTATGTCCATTTTTCATAAATTTGTGGTTTTCTGGCAAGTTAATGGCAAATAATTAAAGACTGAAGTTAGAAAAAAATGACAGACATTTGTGTTTCAGACTTCATAACCTTCAGACAATTCATGCTAATGCAAAGCCTGTTATTCTACCAACTTTCTAAGTTTGTAAGAGTAATATTTAAAACACATGCCTATCATTGGGCCTTTGTCCCACTTTTATTTATGACCTTGTCCAGATGTCTTGCTGTAAGAGGCTGAAAGGTATGGGTGTGGGTACAGAGTGCATTGTTCTGAGCAGAGATGTCCATTATATGTGTGGTATCTTCCACATAGCACTGTGATTTCCAGGTATGTCAGTGGCAGAGCAGTACAAAGTAATGTGGTGAACCACTGACAGGCATTTGTATATAGGTTGATAGGTTGATATGAGGTTAGTAAGCTATTGGCCCTGAAGCCCTTATGACCCTCACAGATGAGAGTGTAGCCCATGTTAAGACATGTCAGCACCAAGAGCCCCTGTCCAGCAGGGACACAGGTGGAATCACAGGACTGTATTTTCTGTTTCCCATGCAGTTATACAGGAGCGCTTCACTAGGGGTATTGAGGCACTTGGCTTGATGTGGATAGAGATTGTATTCCACAGATGGGGGAGTGTGTGGGACATGTATCTGTCACACCAACAAGCCCTATTCATATCACAGGCAAGGTTGATGCTGTGTCTACAGGTTGATCGAGTGGGCCTTGACTTTCAGATGTGCAACTGTCCCATCATGGCAGGGTCTGGATTGCTTTGCATGCCAGACAGGGGTCACATCTGTGGGGTCTGTATGGAACTGAGCAGAGGGACAGTGCTGATAGCCTATCTGTGTAGGGTAGGTGTTTGTGGTCCTGCATTCTCCCGATGAGGAACCTCTGTGGTCTCTTCAGCTGCTGCATATGCTTTGTGAGGTACATGTCGAAGGGGGAGTTGAACAAAATAATTGGCCTCATAAAGTTAGCATACATGGATCTTATGACCTCTTTGCCCTGGATGGAATACCCTTACATTTGAGTTGTCCCATCTATGAAGCTTTTGTACAATGGGAGCAACATGGTGTTCATATTTAAGGTTGCTATCAACCTGGGTGGCCAAATGCCTCACTACTGATTGTGCATGTAGGACATTGTTGTTAATGTGATAATATGTGGGGATGTCAGTCTCTCTGAAGGGGATGATGATGCATCTGCAGGCATTCAGCTTGAGGCTATGTTTCTGGCATCAGTCATTTATTTTGGTAAGACTCTCATGTAGGACGTCTACATCACTTTGGGTATTGATGACTGTTCCCAGCTTGCAGACATCTGCCAACTTGGTAAGCCATAGGCCAGTGTTTTTGACCTGCACCTCAGGGATGTATATCCCATGTGCCAGAGGCCCACAGACTGATCCCTGGGATATGCCACTCATTACGGGTGTGCTGTTTGAGTTGGCTACCCCTATTATGATTATGTGGTTTCTATCAATAAACCAGTTTGCTACCCATCTGGTAACATATGGATTGCTGCCTAGTTGACAGAGTTCATGTACTATAGCCAAGTGGGGAATAGTGTGCAAGGCTTTGGCCAGGTCAAGGTGGTTGGAGTGCACCATCTTTCCCTCATCCATGCCTTTGTTGGCTGCCTCGGGGAACTCATCCAGAGTTCACTGACATACCTCCCCTGAGAATGGCAGACTGTGTAGGGTAATGTATTTGGATTTTGCCAATGTCCCTGTTAATGAGATCCATGATAATCCATTGCATGGCCTTGCAGATCAGGCTAGTTATGCTGATGGGTCTTTCATTTCCTGGACGGGTGAACACTCTACCTTGGCATAAAGGGATGACAGTGGATGTCCATCACTTGGCTGTGACAAAGATAGCACTTAGGCTTTGGGTGTGTAAGGTGCATAATGATGCTGCCAGTTCATGCCTGGGTTCATGTAGATTGCAGCCTGGGATGTATTCAAGTCCCATGGAGGCTGTCTTCTGGACTTTGAGAGGGCAGTGATGCCCTGTTTCCTAGTGATAAGGCTTGGGTGTTCAGGTACTGGGGATCTCCTGCTTTCCTGATGGGGGCAGAAGGGAGACATTTCCACTGAATCTCTTACCCAGTAGATTGGCTATATCTACAGCATTTGTGTATGTGGTATCCTTGACCACCTGTTCTGCACAGATCTGGGAGTTTCCTTTGGGAATGCAGACATATGTGAGGAAGTCCTTATGATTGTCTGACTTAGATGTGGGCAATTTGGACTCGGAGTTGCCTTTAGTGGATTTCACTGGTGCTCTTATTTGTTTGTTCAGGCTAAGGGGTGATTACTTCCAATTGTGCACCTGCTCCTTTTTGGTCCTGGACAGCAATGTTATCCTTTTGTTATATAGTTCCTTTACTGCAGATGTTTGCAGACAGGTTTACTCTCCCTTACAGATGGTGATGTTGTCCTGTCAGGTATTCCTGATTCCATGCATCTCTACAAATATATGCTGGCATAGTAGTTTTGTGTACATTTGTAAGTTGGTACCTGTTCCTCTAGTGGGGTAGGGGGTTGTTCAGCTGTTTATACCATCCCACTGGTGGTTGTGATCAGCTTATGGGACATTTTCCTTTTACCATGACTGGGGGGGGGGTCAGGAGAGTTGGTGATATGACACATGACTGCTTTTCTGTCAGATCTTGCCAGGGAGGATGATACCGTAGGGGTGCTGCAGTGGTCGATCATGTTGGTTACTGCCAAGTCTGACATAGGTATCACATCTTGTGGGGGTATCAAGTGGCTGTCCTAAGGATGTTGCATTGATAAGATGTGGGAATCTCTGTGCATTTCTGTTCTAGCATGGCTGGATTTCCAATCAGTGGTTGGGTAATATAAGTCAGCCAGGATCAGGGTAACAGGTGGAATCTTGATAGATTTGTAGAGGGCCAGATATGTGGAGTGGGTGTCTTGAGTCAGATATGTTGGTCTGTAGCTACATATAATTTTCATAAGCGTCTTGTCAACAGTTGACTGCACTTGGAGAGTCTCGTGTGTGTCAAGCTGTTTGACCAGGCTGGAGGTGTGTGTCTGTCTAATATATATTTATACTCCACCTCCTTTGGCTTTGCTGCCCAAATTTTGGTGTCTGGCTGTGGGATAGGATGAGTGATCAGGTAGGATGGGTTTCTCTCTGCAGCTGTGGGCCAGGTTTCTCTAAGTGCACAAATGTCACCATCTTCCACGGTTACGACTGCTTGCAATGAGTGCATTTCCCTGTTTAGACACTGAGCATTTAGCGGCATGGCCTTTAATTTGCATTTTGTTGAGTGTTTTATGTTGCTCTTATGGACCCCATGACTTTACCTACAAAGGCACTATGACGGAGGCAAGGGCCATTGCCAGAGGCCTGAAGGCCAAGTGAGACAGATGCAGGCCATCTCTGGCAAAGCAGCATGGTATGTCGATCATATGTTCCCAGGCTGCCTGGCAGTGGATCCCCCTGGGATGACATCAGTACGAGAGCCAGATGCTACTGACAATCATTTTCTGTTTGTATTGAGCCATCATTCTGGGTGACTGAAGAATGTTGCTTAAGGTTAGGGACATACCAGCATGAGACACATATTTAGCAAGCTGAATCATGTGTGTCTTCCTATAGTCCAGGAGGTAAATTTGACATCATTCACACCACCATGGACCAGGCCGAAGTGATACCTGTACCTGTTGTGGGGTGACTTGGGTGCATGTGTGATATGGCAGATTATGGCACCTGACAAACAAGTAACAATGACCTTCTCCTTATCCTGCCTGGTGCGAGGCACAGCTGTGTGTCTCACAGTGGAGTCTTCTATCAGTAATATGTTGGGTGTATGGAAAGGCCTTACTGTTTGCAAGACCCTGGTGTGTGGACTATGCATGGTCTGTGGTGTGTAGGTTTGTGTAGTTCTCATGTGTTTTTGCCTCTGAGGTGTCCTTTGTTTGGGTTTTTGTTTTGTTGCAGCCCTCCAATTATGTGGGTGTGTATTGTGTATTTGCAGGTAACGTTTACTGACTCCATACACTGCAGGGCACCAATGTTGCTGCAAAATTTGTTCTGGTGTGCACATTCTCCATTTGTCTGGTCAGTGGTTCCCCTTCCCCTTATGTGTGTCTCTTTGTCCTTCTGTAGTCCAGTCACAGGCTTTGCCCACAGTGACTGCTGTTATGTATTTGTAATTCTGGTGTGAGCGGGGTAAATGCCATAACATCACATACAAGGTTATGGACTTCACACCTCTAAGTGTACCTATATAGCAGGTTGTCCATCATTGCACCACTACATCTGCTGTGGTCCTCAGATGGTTTGTGTTACTATGTTCTTATGAGAATTCATGTTGGCCTAGCTGTCAAACCGGCACAGACTGACATCTGGATAGGCCCATATATAACAGTCAGACAAAGGCCTACACATGAGGAGAGGGTGTTAAAACAGTTCTGCCAGACATAGACAGTTGGGAGACCAGTTTGGTATTTGCTTGCTTTCTCTTATGGGCATGACATCTGCTTCTTCACTGTCTGCCATTGATGTTTTGACATGACCCTTTCTTATTTTGCAAATAGTTGGCAGGCAAATGCAATGTTAGGACAAGCAGAGCAAATATACAAGGCATACTTGTGCTCCTTCTGTGTGACAACCTGTCATTCCAGGGGTATGGATGTTGGCCAGTGACACATTAAGTTGGCAGCCTTTTATAACATGGTAGTATACTGACATTCAGGTACCTGCTGTCCTACTAGGCACCATATCTCTCAACTTCTCAGAGCCAGACATCTGTACAAAACCATAACTAATTAGGGAACAAAGACCTAAATATAGGGATCATTTTTAAGTATTGGCCTTACAAACCTAGAAAGGTATTACAATAACAGCTTTTGCATCAGCATGCATTTTTCTAAAGGATATGAAGTCTGAAACTACAATCTGTCATTATTTTCTGACTTTAGTCTTTCGTGATTTGCCATTGATTTGCCAGAAAACCACAATTTCATGATGAACAGACCAAAAATATGATGCAAACGTCTGGACATTCTGCAAAAAGTCTGTACAGTTGGGAGGTATGCTAGGCATTGTGTAGGTTACTCCGAGATGTGTACTGTCCATATGTGTGGTCCACTGTCCCCGACCTGTCCAGCTTTCCTGCAGTAATGGATACTGATGTCTGGACAGTGTGTACCATTCCTACTGTAGGTGTAGTTGACATGCATAATAGTTGGCAGTGCAATTCTTGGAACATGAACCCTGTCAACCACAGTACTGTACCTAGGCCAGTAAGACACGACAGCCAGGAGTAAGTGCTGGCCACATCCTGACAGGATTAACCATGCATATACATAGCTCACTGATCCCTGCATAATGTGGACATGCAACACGTTTTCAAGTTGATTGGGACAGCCATGGGAATGTGTTCTCTGCTGCTATTACCCTACAAACATAAACATTACTGCATTTCTAGAGAATGGGTGTGTTGGTGGGGGGATACACCTGTCAACTGTACACATTTGCACAGACTGTGCTGATGTTGGCTTTACATTTTGGTTCCATGTAGCATAGTATTATGCCTCTCTTGGAGAATACAGGAATATCACTAAAGACCACAGATTAGACTGTAATGGCAGACATTTGGGTTTCAGACTTCTTACCCTTCAGAGTCTTAATGCAACTGCAAGACCTGCTGTGATATCACTGTGTAAGTCTGTAGGGAAATATTTCATCATTGTCCTCATTTGTGGGTCTTTGCCAATATTCCGTTATGGTTTTCTACGGCTGACTTGCTGGGTGAGGCTGAGGGGTGAGTATGGGACCCCCACATTGACATCCATGCATGTGACCTATGAGCCTCCAGTTAGTTAGCCCCCCATATATACTACATTGAGATTTGTCACCTAGGTGACTACTGCATACTCTGGGGAAGCCAGTATTGGGTGGACATTTTCTGTTATTCCACATAGCTGTCAGTTGTCTGCGGCTATCCCAGTAGACCACCCCATTCCCTTACATGCATGCAGTGATACCATAGCTATGTTACCACAACGTACTACTCCATTCATTTATTGTTAAGAAGACTGACTTACCTTGTGCCTGCAGCAGTTGTGCAGATGGTGCTTGAGGGCTGACTCTGTCGGATGCACACAGTAAACAGCCTACACATGGTAAGGTACAGGTAGTGTGATGTGTGTGGTATTCATTTTACTGTGTGTGCAAGTCAGAGAGAGGTGTCAGTCCCTGGGTCCCTACAATGTCAGTGAGTGCGCTATGTGTTGGCTCGTTGCCAAGGCCTGGGCATACTGGGCATGCCTCTGTATGCCTACAATAGCAGGCTCAGGGGGTTCCTCTTCCAAGTCCCCCTGTGCCTGTGGGGACCTTAGCAATGGTGGGGGGCTGTGTGACCCTTCCCTGTGATGTTCCTGCTGTAGATGTTTCTATAGGATCATATTGTGTAGCATGGCACATACTATGAACATGTGTGCACATGTGGCTGGAGAGTACTGCAGGGTTCCATCAGATATGTCAAGGCAGTAGAACTGTGACTTGAGCATCCCAAACACATGCTCTACAATGATCCTGATTTGTGCATGTGCCTCATTATGGCATTCTTCAGTGTGTGTGTGTGTGTGTGTGTGTGTGTGTGTGTGTGTGTGTGTGTGTGTGTGTGTGTGTGTGTGTGTGTGTGTGTGTGTGTGTGTGCATTTCTGATGGGTGCCATCATCTATGGCTCCAGTGCATAGCCAGCATCCCCCACCAGAAGGCCATATGGGATGTCCCCCCTGGCAAATGCGTGGTACAGCTGTGAGGCATGCTAGATGTGGGAGTCATGATAACTACCAGGCTGCCAGCACACACATTCATGATAATGCTCTGGGCATTGAACATGACCTGGCAGTTGATGGAGTGATAGCCACTACTGTTTACATAGAGTCTACCATCTTCACCGGGTGGTTCTTTGATGTGGATGTGCATGCAGTCTATGGCACCCAGTACCTCTGGGTAGTCTGCTACACAGTGGAAGAGATGCATATTGCTAGTCCTTTCCTCAGGGCTGCTGGAGAAATATATGTGCTCACCGGCATGTCTTTTCATGACATCCAAGAACTGGTGGAGCACCCTGGATGCAGACACCTATGAGACCCCCATGATGCCCCCAGTAGGTCTTTGGAAAGTACCTGTAGCTAGTATTCTTAAGGCTTACACATACCTTGGTATCCACTGAGATGGGTTCCTCTCTATTGGCTCTGGGTCTGAGGTGAGGCGGGCACAGCTCGATAAGTTGCTGTAGTATGTCCCTGTCCACCCTGCAGCACTCCACTATCTCCAGCTCATGTAGCCCCTGAAAGGTTAGCCTGGGTCTGAACACTCTTCTTGTCCTTGGTCTGGGATGGTTGTCAGCATCATCCTCATTGCTGCCCTCAGTCTATAGCACAGACAGATGTAGCAAAGCAGCAGCAGCCCCTAACATTTTCAGTTAAAATTCCCACGTTTGTTCACCAATGGTGCAGGACTTGTGGGAAGAAACAGACTGAAAGTTGTTTGCATACTTTATACTGGTGTGCTGCAGATGCTGCCTGTCTGATTGGCTGACTATGATACATTCCACCTGCCAGCTATATTACTGAGGGTTTTGAATGGGCCACTGTGAGTGGCAGAGTCCGTATTAGTGATTTGTAGTTCATTAACATTATTCTGATATTTCCTTTTTTTCTCTTTATTTCCACTGTGTTTAAGCTCCACAGCACACAGCACAAGCTGTTTTAGCTAGTGTAAATATTGCTGAGCAGAAAAGGCTGTCCCCTGGACATGAACACACTCATCAGTTCTTGAAGGAGCTAAGCATAGCTAAGCAGCCTCTGACACACTCCCTTTCTTAGCTACGCTTAGCTGAGTGAAAATAGAAGCCGTGGAGTGCTAATGTGCTTACACAAAGCATGACACACCCCCTTTTCATGTCAGCTGCTTATTCTGCTTATATCACCACATTAGAGCTGCTACACGGTTAGGTACCTATGGACACAGTCTCCCGTTTTGCTCTTCAATAAATTTAGCTCATTTACATACCCCACTGCCTTAGTCCAAAGTTATGCTACTACACTGGAGCCTATGTCCTTAGCTACCACTGTTACTTGTTATGAGTCTGCACACTGCCCCTTATAATGGCAACATTCATATTTCACATAAAATTATCTTTTTACGCTTTTTTTTAAATTTCTGCACGATCGCATTTGTGCGCCGCTGCTCTCTACTTAAACAGTTAAAACTGACCAAAAAATAAAATTTGATTTTTATAATTTTGAAACACTTTTCCATGCCAATGGCCAGAGTTTTGGCCATTGTCATGCCTAATAATCATAACACATGCCTTACTTTGAGCTGTCATGCCCCTGTTTTGATTTTTGCAGAAATGTACATGGCTAGTAATTGAATACATTTCTGCTGTGGACACGGCTCCAACATGGATGCCTGTCTGCTTGCTGAATTACTAATTCATCTCATTTGCATGGTTTTCACCAGCAAATGAGGTGATTAGCATTATTCCATGGTGTTCATGTTAGAATGGTGCTGGGAGGGTCATGCACACCCTCCAGCCTTGTTTACTGGATTGCACATGCTCCAAACTCCATGTTCGAGCCATGCCACTATTCTAACATGAAGTTTAGCTCCGTGTAAGCTTTATTGAATCCTGGGGAAAGTTAAATACTTCTGTCATAAAATATGACTTGTATTGATGCAATATTCCTACAAATGCTTTAGTATCCCCAAGAAAGAGGCAGGTATATATATATATATATATATATATATATATATATATATATATATATATATATATATATATATATATATATATATATATATATATATATATATATATATATATATATAAAATTAGTGACTGTTCAGTGTGTGAGGTTTTTATTAGGTGTTTTCAAATTTGTTCATGTCAGAGTTCTGCTTCTTGGCTTCTATTTATAATACTGCAGAAGCCAAAAAGTTAAGTCTTGATGTTAATGATTCTTAGACACTGTTCACTCTTGTTCTGTTAGACAATTTGGCATACATTCCAACTATATTTTTTCATTCTGAATCTTAAAAATTCTACATTCCACACTGTTCCACAAGGAAAAGGTCTACCACACATTCATTTTTAAGATTTTTTTTAACAAGTACGCATGGTATATATCACTGAGTGATATTAATTCAGTAAAATAACTTTCTGAAACTATAAAAATTCATGAGAAGAACTTCTTGAAAGTATAAAATGACTCATTTTAACCATTCTGTGAATTTCCAAGTTGAAGTTGTTATAAAGTGTTCCACATTTGCCCATTTATTCCACATTATGAGGTAGAGCTTCTCATTTTGGAGATGGAAGACTAAGAGCTGTGCGGCTTGGGCACTTGCTACTGTAAGCGTGCCTACATCCCCACATGCAGTCTTCAGCTTTCTTTTCACCCGTTGATATACCACTGCATGTAAAGGAAAGAAAGATTGCTTTTTCCAGAATAGGCACTGGTTAATGAGTGTCAACAAATGTAAAATAAAATAAAAAAAAATGCTTCCCATTTTATTCAGTGTCTGGGATGCAGTGATACAGTCCTTCTTGCAAGTGGTAGTACTTATAATTCTAGGCTGTAAATGTAGTGACACACTAACATTTCAGCAGACTGCAAACTGTTTCTTTTTTTTTTTTTTTTCATTTTAACAATGTATTCCATGTCCAATGTCCAATGTCCTTACATTCACCTCTTCAGTATTTATCACATATGGGATTCTCTACCATGGAAGCCTGATGTCCAGCCAGTTTAACAAAGCCTGCCATTGAAGGTGCGTTGAACATCACCAAAATGCTCCTCATGTAATGTAGGGCATAAAGATGACGTTCAGCGTACCATCCACAGAACTTCTTTGCTGCTAGTCTGGATGCTGTTTCTAACCATTAGTTTGTTTGTCTACATCTGTTTTCTGCCATTTTTACTCCATTGTTTATTCCAGTGATTACTGCCATTTGCTGAAGTCCTCACTATTGCAGATAAGTACACAGATGTTCTTTTTTTCTTTTTCTTGAATTTTTTTGTACTGTTTGGGGTTAATGTCATCCAGGAAGGATAAATGCCAGTGTGGGAGACAAATTCCCCATAAAGACCACCATGATAAGTGCTTCTTTTTCCTTGGAGTTTTTGACGACCATACATCTTGTTTGATTTCTCAGGCATTTGTCCCAAAAACCCTTCATAGTAGGCTTTCTTCCGTTTCATTGTATCTTTAGAACCAGCATCTTAAGCTTCTTGTAAAGATACAATGGAAGGAACTTCCTGCCCTGAGAGTCAGCCATCAGAGAAGGAGAAGGTGAGAAAGGTAAGACTGGAATCTTCCACTGTCCAGTCTCTGCTGGGTGTTTCTCCAGTGGTTGTTACAAACCCAGAGGCTCACCTGGCTGTGTTGTCAAATTTCTCTGCTGCGACCAGGGTGGAGACTGGTGAGGATCTGGTAAGCAGCACATCCGATGAGGCTTTGCAGGCATCCATTTCAGACATTCAAAGGGAACCATGATCGATTGTTTCTGAGGGGTCAAGGAGAGGGTTCCACAGATTTTTGTTAGGGAAGAAGTTCCTACGACAATTGTTGAATGCCATCCTAAGTCAGAGCACTCTCGGTTTCCTAGGGAAGATGTTCCCTTAAAAAAGAAACAGAAAACTAAACATGTTTCTTCTGTTCCTGGGGATCCAAAAAGTGAGCGGCAGGCTTTCTCAAGGGGTTTTGGTTCTTGCTCTTCCTTGGTCCTCTTCTCCTTTTAAAAGGCACAGAGAACCAAATTTTTCTGAGGAAGAATTGGATTCTGATGAATAATCCCTTACTTATTCTACTCAGATTCCTTCTCCTTTGGACTATGGATCAGAGGAGGAAGAATCTAATAGTCCCAATACTCCTTCTGAGGAAATTTCCTTTGGGGACACAATCTCTAGGATGATGGATTTTTTTAAATGGGATTGTGCTCTGGTCTCTGATATCCATGAGAGATACTATGAGTTACTCCATATGGAATCTCCTAAACCTATGGTCATTCCTCCTGTTTTGGCTGCTTTACTGGATATTTTTTCAAGTTCCTCTAAAGCATCTGATTCTATGCCCTCTGTTCCCAAGAAGCCTGATAGGTTTTATAGGGTGCCTAAGGATTGTTCTTTTCTGTTTAAATGTCCTGCTGTTCACCCCTCTGTGGTGTCTATAGCTTCTGATAAGCTGTCCCAATTGCTTCCTTCATCCAAGTTACTGCCTTCTGACAAGGACAGCAGAACCATGGACAAGTTGAGTAAGAAAGTTTATACTTCTGCTACCCTAGCTTTTAGGGTTAATAATTATCAGACCTATATATCTAGGTATGTGTTGGCTCTTCTTTCTCAAGCTTGTTAGCTTTTTTCTGATCTTCCAGGCTCTGAGACTAAATCTTCTGCTCTTTAATTGCTAGGAACTTCTTCTCAAGTAATTTGTCATTATATCAAATGTAGTTATGATGCAGCAGATGCCTGTTCTAGGGCTGTTGCTTTTGGTTCAGTAATGAGGGGGTATGCTTGGCTTAGGCTTCAACCTTTACCTGATGATATTAAGGCTAAGTTGATGGATGCTCTTCTGGATAATAGACTTTTGCTTGGGGAAGCAGCTGCATGTTTAAGTCTCTTCAGAACAAGGGCAAGGCCTTACAGGAACTTAAACATGTTTGTTTCAGGTCTTTATTATATAATCAGAGTTTTATAACTTTGAATACCATATGATCGACAAACTTTACAACAAAAGGAAGAAACTGTTTCAGAAAAGAGGAAAATCCCAGGATGCAAAAAACGCCCCTATCAACCTCAGTAAGAAGCTGAGATCCCTCATAAAATCCTCCAAAGCTAGTTACGAAAATAAAATTGCCAAAGATTCCAAAGACAACCACAAGGCATTCTATAGAGGTGAGAGCTCTTATGCTGGCTCTTCAGGCATTTTATCCCCTTTTCTCTCTGGGGCCCCCAAGGTGTTTACAGACAATACCACAGTGATGTGGTATATCAGCAAATGGGGGGAACAAGATCTTACCTTCCTTGCAGAATGACACTTCTGGTATGGGATATGGCTGTCAAGTATCAAGTGACTCTTCAGGCAGTTTATATCCCTTTAGATCAGAACACTGTGGCAGACACTCTGAACAAGTCCTTCACTCAATCCCATGAATGCATGCTTCACAGGGATGTGTTTCTGGACATTGTTCACCAGTGGAGTATTCCTGAAGTAGATCTCTTTGCCTCCCCTCTGAACAATAAACTTCTTCTGTTTTGTGCCAGAGTCCTAGGTCCTCTGGTGTGGAAGGTGGATGCCCTTTCACTTTCTTAGAAGGGGATATTTCTTTATGCATTCCCTCCCCTTCCTCTCATTCCAAAAGTCCTGCTCAGGATTCAAAAGGATGCTCCCAAAATCTTGTTGGTGACTCCCTTTTGGCTGTGACGGCATCTAGCCAAGAGCAATCATCACAATTTACCTCACAGGGTGGATTTTCTCACACAAGACAAGGGATCTCTCATCCACCCCACCTGTCCACACTTCAACTGGCACTGTGGGTGATAGGGTTATGATTCCTCATACACACCTTTTTTTTGAGGATGTGCTGCAGGTCCTGCAGAAGGCCAGGAAACCTATTACTAGGAAATCCTACTTATCTAAATGGACAAGGTTTTCCCTTTGGTGTCTCTCTTGTAACCTGGACCCACTTACTGTGGATGTTCCTTTGGTTCTCTCTTATTTGTGTGAATTGTTTAATGTTGGTTTGGCCTGTTCATCTATTAAGATTCACTTATCAGCTCTTTCTGTTTGTCAGTCTTTAGCTTCTAGATTTGAGGTTAAGCAATTTCTTAAAGGTGTCCCTAATATTAGGCCTCCCAGGAAGCCTGTTCTTCCTCCCTGGGATCTTAATTTTGTTCTGGGAGAAATTGACTCATGCTTGGAAGACAGCTCATTTGTTAGCTCTTACTTCTGCCAGATGGGTGTCAGAGTTACAACCCCTTATGACTAATCCACCTTTTTTGATATTCCATGAGAACAGGGTGTTCTTGTATACTAATCCTTCTTTTATGCCTAAGGTGGTTAATCAGTCTATTAATTTGCCTCCATTTTTCCCCTCACTGCAGTCTGACAGTGAGAAGGTGCTGTATACTTTGCATGTGCATAGACAGCTCAGAGTTTATTTGGATAAGACTAAAGCTATCAGAAAATCTGATCGGTTGTTTGTTTACTTTCATTCTACGTCTTTAGGATTAGCTGTTTCCAAGCAAACTATTTCTACTTGGATTTTAAAGGCTATTTCGTGGTGCTGCGGTAGCGTTGTCACCTCACAGTAAGACGTTGTCCCGTTCGATTCTCAGCTAGAGCGTCTTCTGTGTGGAGATATGCATGAATGGGCATACCTTCATTGAATGTTGTGCATCAGAGCTGGCAACTTGGCATGTAAAAATCTGCTGCCAATCATTAGCAGACCGGAGTTCCGCTGTGGCGACCCCTAACCGGGAAAAGCCGAAAGACACAACAACAGCACTTTTAATGGCAACATACTTCCTTCTTCTGTAAAGGCTCATTCCACTAGAGCTGTGGCTTCATCTGGTGCTTTTTTCAAGAGCTTAGACATTAATTCTATTCTTGAAGCAGCTACCTGGACTTCTGTGCATACTTTTACTAAACACTACAAGTTGGATGGTATTTCCAAAGTTAGGGCTGGTTTTGCTAATGTCATTCTTCATGGCTTCTTAGAGGGCTCTAGTACTGCTTTCTCCTCCCAAGTTTCTTCTTGAGCTTTGGCACTCTCCCATATGTGATGAATACTGCAGAGGTGAATGTAAGGACATACTACAGTTGTGTAAAACCTTACTATAACAGTAGATATCCTTGCCTTCAACACTGCAGTATACGTTCCCACCCTCCATCACCCTAGTCTTTTTCTTTCCTGGATGTGCAGGTTCTCTTTGGTTTTCCTTGGACTGGTGTTCCTACTGGGGCAATCCGTTCTGAGGATAATATTCATGAATGTCACCTTTATGCCTTACGCTACACTAGGAGAGTTTGGGTGATGTTCAATGTCCTTAAAGCAATGGTAGGCTTTGGTAGATTGGCCAGATGTCAGGTTTCTATGGCATGAAATCCCATATGTGATGAATACTGCAGTGCTGAAGGCAAGGATATCTACTGTTATGGTAAGATTTTCTATAACTGTACTTTCCACAAAGTAGGCTGTGAGAAAAGTGTTTGCATTTTACATCACCTTCATATGTTTTATACATAAAATTGTTTGTGTATACTTTATTTTATATTTTCAGAGGTTATTCCTCTATCTGGGCTGGGTGGGCTTGAAACTGCTCATTACTGACCAATGCCCTACCCCGATAAATGTAAACAAAATAAAATAAATAAAATACTTCCACCACTTACTAATTCATTCACAGTCCGTGCATTGTTACTGCTGAGAAAATTCAAAAGGAAGAATAGTCATTTTTTATAAGACTATGAGAACATTTTTGCCACCACCCTCACAAAAAAAAAATATTTTGCTTCCTACATTTTGATAATTCTTTGTGAGGTATCTCATAGTTCCATTTTAGAGGTCAGAAGCTGTGAAAGTCTATTTGATTTGTTGATTTATTGACACCATTATCTTGCTGAAACTTACTTTTAGTGTTTTCATTGTCTCTTTTGGTGTCTTAGTTAAAATACATATTGCCCTTTCTGTCTCTTTGAAAAGTACAATTGGCACAAAGAGCAAGGCAACAGTTTGAAAAGCCAAATGGCATCTTGATTATTTCAATAATGAATAGAAGCCGACTGGTATCTAGCAGTGGGTGAACAGGTGCTGTTAAACTTTTGATATTTTGTCTCACTGAAAACAAGAGCATTTTGAAACACATATTGTTTATTGGGAAGGGTTTCATAAATGGGTTCAAATGGGAGTTGAAGAAAATGAATCCAGATCTACTGGTTGCACAAAAACTGTGTAAGGTTTATCACTTTCAACTTGCAACTGCATTGACTTTATTCCTAGCTTTTATTCTGAAACAATTATTTTTTTTATGTTGTGCAATGTTTTTTATGTGGTGCTACTGTTCTTTGCATTAGGTATAAATACTGTATGTTCTCATTGCTTTGTGGAGCACAACTGTATTCACAGTTGAGACATTTCCAAAGCATATGCATCAGAGATTGCATATACCTGACACACACTAGTCAAAAGATCTTAGATTTATGTCATTGTGTATAAGAAAATTATACCTTTTTATAAAAGGAACACTGGGATAAAAGGATAACTAATACATGGATAAGATCAGATTCAAGCTATGTAGAAAGAATTAAAGTGAAACATAAAGAGAAAGAGACAGTACAGAAATGCACCTGAATTGAAGCATGTTGTTGCACATCTCGTGTATTCAAATGAGACACTGAAGAACTATGATGGGTTCAAGTTGTTTATTGTACATAAACACATCAGGAGCTGCAACTGGAACATATATTTAAGCTAAATGAGTGACTCATTACATCAAACACACTCTCATGTGCATCTCCATTCGTGCCTGCATTCACTGTGGCTGACTATACAAAATGGCACTGATCTTGCATCTGCTCAGTAACTTATATGCAAGAGCTATCTGGCTACAATGGCTGACTAGGTACAATACACCCAATGTTCTACATCCTCCCTCTTTGATTTCTTACACATGCAATAGGAGAACAAATAATTTTTACAAGCTAGATATCACATCAACATTTAACAACAAATGAATTCAAGTTCAAGTCGATGTCCATCTTGAAATGGGACTGGAAATTTTACCCGATCTGGTTACATAAAAACTTCAACTGAGCTTAGCAACAGGGATAGTCTGTGGGGAGTCTTTTTAAATTGGAACTTTAGGAATTACATCAGGATTACTTGAAGAAAGTACACTGACCTCTGGAATTTGAAAAAAACATAGAGTCGCTCTGAGAAACAGAGCCTCTGGCACAGGCAATCTGATGCATCACTGGTTAGAAGACTGGCAATATGTGTCTTCGATTTCTTCTGAAATCCATTCCATCAGATTGTATGATGTAAGATCTTGGTTCTTCACAAATATGTTTGACAATTCCCACTTGGGTCATATCCTTTAGATGTTTGCATTCTCACAATCTCGCCTTGTTTTAATGGTCTTAGGGGTGGGTTTGCTGGACTCATCGTAGTACAACTTTTGTGACTGGCTTTTTTTTTCAAAAGTTGAGTCTTGACCATTCTGTTGTTCTTTGCATTTGGAATCAATAATTGTTTACTGATCGGAAGAGTTGTTCTAGTCTGTCTGGATATCAATCTCTGAGCAAGTGAACCAAGCAAATTATTTCGAGGAATGTTTCTGAGATTAAGTAGGTTAAGAAAAACATTGGTACCATCTCTCTTGGATTTCTCCAACAAACATTTTGCACTTTGAACTGCATGCTCAGCTAATCCATTGGACTGTGGATACACAGGACTACTAGTAACATGAACAAAGTCTCAAGACTCAGCAAAATTCTCAAACTGCTGACTTGTAATCTGTGCACCATTGTCATATACAACTTTGTGCGGACTACCATGAACAGAAAAATGTGTCTTCAGTTTTGTATTAACAGTGTTGGACATTAAGTTAGGAAGAAGCTCAATTTCAAACCAATTCAAATCAGAGTCTACTAACACTAAATAATGTTGACCATTCCATTTGAAAATATTAATAGCAAATGTTAACCATGGTAGTTCAGGAATCTGGTTTAGCTGAAGTGGTTCTTTTTGTTGGTGTGATTTAGTACTGTCACAAATAGAACATGCTAGAGTTTCTTTCTCTATATCTTTTGACACAGCAGGCCAGAATACTATGCCTCTTGCCCATCGTTTGGTTGAATTAGGACCCGGGTGGCCATGATCCAAAATTTTGATATATTCCTGTTGTAATGCTGAAGGAATTATCACTTTAGGACCTTTCATGATGATTCCATCTTGTATCACAAGCTCATATGTGTAAGAAAAATATGTCTGTATGTCAAGTGGTAAACTAGTTTGTCATGCTGGCCATCCTTGACTGATAACATGTTTCAGCTTCTGGAGAAATGGGACTGAAGCTGTATGATTTTTAAGTTCATCAAGACATGATGAGGGAAAATTTCTGATTTCCATGACTGCAAAGTCTGCTTTCTCATTATCATGCTGTTCTGTTGTTTGTCTGGGTGCTCCTGACAAAGCATCAGGAAGGTATAGAAATCTGCCTTTTGTAGAGACAATATTGATATTGTACTTTTGCAGTTTTAACATCATGCATTGCAAGCATGCTGGGGCTGTATGTATTGGCTTTTTCAGAATTGTCACTAGAGATTGGTGATTAGTCTCTCTTTGAACAGGTTTGCTATAAATGTAATCATTGAACTTCGAACATGCAAACACTACTGCCAAAAGCTCCTTTTCAATGTGTGTGTACGCATTTCAGTTTCAGTTATAGGCTACTGGTAAGCCTTATACTGCACCAAGACCATACTTTGAAGCATCACAGGAAAGAGTTACAGGTTTGTGAACACCATAATATCTCAATGTGGGTGGACTGGCAATTTTCTGTTTCAGAATGCCAAATGCTTTTTGATGTTATTTCTACCAGGACCAGTTTACATTTTTGTGAGTCATCTCACATAAAGGTGCTGAAAGCTCACTCAGGTCTGGGCTGAACTTTCTTAAAAAATTGACCATACCAAGAAAACATTGCAAAGATGTGACATTTTCTGGAACTGGCACCTCAAGAATTGCTGCTTGTTTAGACAGATCTGGTTGTAAACCAGAAATGGTAAACAAATGACCTACATAAGTAACTTCTTTCAGTTTTAATTTGCATTTCTGAGGATTCAGTTTAAGATTTACTTCATAAGTATATTCTAGAACTTTCTTGACGGTTCTATCATGTTCGGCTTCATTATTTCCCCCTAAAATAATGTCTACTATGGTAGCACATGGATAACCTGAAAAAAATTGTTCCATTGCACATTGAAAGACTTCATTGCTGGAATTTATCCCAAATGGCATTTCAAGAATCTGTATCTACCAAATGGTGTACTGAAAGTAGTTAACAATAAAGAGATGTGATACAGCGAAATTTTCCAAAATGAACACTTTGTATCTAAGACTGAAAAAACGGTGGAGTTTGACATGAGAGTGACTGTTTCTTCTACTGTGTACATCAGATGATGAGGACATATAAGGACTTTGGTTAAGTCTCTCGGATCAATACATATTTGAATATCATCTGAGCTTTTCTTATGAGCTATGACCATGGAGGATACCCATTCAGTCATTTCTTTTACTGGAGTTATTACATCTAAATTCACCATGTTTTCAAGCTCTGCTTTTACTTTGCTTTGCATTGCTACTGGAACCTTCCTTGCTTGTCTAACAACTGGGCTTACGTCAAGGGTTAACTACATGGAATATGGGACTGGAAGTTTGCCAAGCTCGTCTGTGAAAATATCCACATATTCAATATCAGATTTACATGGTGGACCTATTTATTAAGTGAAATCCGTCCCATTCTCAAACTGTCTCCGAAGCCTAACAATGGCTGTACATGTCTTTTGACTACATAAAACTGCAAGTCATAGCTGTTCCCAACAGAATGGCATGTGAGGGCTACTGCACCATCAGTTTCAATCTCTTCGCCACCATAAGCAACTAGTTTTGCACACTTTGCTGAATCAAATTTCTCACCAGCTTTTGCTTTGGCAAACATTTGTACTAATATACTATTGCACTTGGATCCAGTGCCTACTTTAAGCTCTACAGGTTTCCCATTAACCCAAACAGTACAAAATATTTCACTCTTTGATGCCAACTAATAATCTAATGTGTTAACTGTTTCATTAAGTGCAGAGTCACTATCAACATAGAAAGTTTGCTCACAGCTCTCTATCTGATCTACTTGCTTCTTCAGATGCTCTCTTTTAATAAAAGTCTTTTGAAATGATTCCACATTTTACACTTATGACATTGCTGAAAAAAAGCTAAGCACTTCTCTCATTTAGGTTCATGACTGCCTCCACAATTATGACAGTTAACAATAAAGTTGTTTGTAGCGGCCCCATTGGGTTTATATTTCTTTTTCATCTTAGCTTTATGTTGCAGACTGTCAACATTCACACTGGCAGACACTGCATGCATTTTCTCGCATTTGTAAGCACTTTTGTATGCTTTTTTGTAACTCATATATTTGACAAATTTCAATGGCTTTGCTTAATATTAAATCACTGTCTCAAAGCAAAACCTTTCTCACTGCATCATTATTAGCACCACACACAAGCCTGTCTTTTATAAACTCATCTCTCAGATCACCAAATCTGCACATTTTTACTTTATTTTTTAAGTCGGTAATATATGCTGCTATAGTTTCACCAGGCTTTTGATTTCTTGTATAAAACATGTGCCTTTCCATTGTAATATTCATTTGAGGGTTACACATATCTATACTGTACGTTTTAAGCATGCAGGGTCTTCCCGCATTTCAGTCTGTATCACAGTATGGCGGTTCTCCCACTTCTCTGCATACACAGCAGGTGCATACACAAATGAACATTCCCTCTCAATGGCTTCTAAGCCAGCTAGATTAAGAAGTAGGAATGCCTTTGTACATGTGTCTTTATCAGAAAATGCAGCATGTATGAAAATATTATATTCTTGCTCAAACAGTCACCAGTTCTCAGCAATATTATTATCAAACTCCAGTGGTCCAGGTCTATGAAATCCCTCTGCCATAACAACACAATTCATTTAAATATAAGCATAGACCAGGTACTTGTAATTATGCTCAAATGCACAAAAATCTCTCTGAAAAGGCTTCTCTTTAACACTGCAAACACTGTGAACACTTTGGACACTCCAAATACTTAGAAAAGTTTTAGTTAATGTGAAAAAGTAGTACATTGTGAAACAATGTGTTCTTTTTAGCCTTTTCATATATTTTAACACTGCAGAAATTATTTCAAACACTTTTGTATTTATTTTGAATACTTTTATCAATATGTCATGATTTCAAACATTTCATTTATCTTGATAATTATTTTGAATGTTTTAAATGCTTCGCCACACATTTGGTAACTGAAAAATCATTTAAATGAGTTTAAGTACATCTGAATAACTGGTGAACTATTTGTGAGTTTGCTCCTGTATATTCCTCTTCTTTTAACACCGTGCCTCATGGTTTGTGAGTTAATCATTCTAACACCATGTTGCACATCTCATGTATTCAAATGAGACAATGAGGCACTATGATAGGTTCAAGCTATTTATTGAACATAAACACATCAGAGCTGTAATTTGAACATATATTTAAGCTAACTGACTGACTCATTACTTCAAACACACTTGCATGTGCATCTCCAGTTGTGCCTGAATTCACTCTAGCTGATTATACATAATGGCACAGATCTTGCACATGGTCAGTAACTTATATGCACGTGCTATCTAGATACAATGGCTGACTGGGTACAATGCACACAATGATCTACACATACCTGATTTAGTTTGAGCTGTGTTTATCCCAGCAACTCTGGTCTCAGAGCAAAGCAATGTCTTGGAAATGTGCTGAATTCTAGTTTTGCAACACAATGCATGATGCAGATCTTATGTCCTATGTCCACCATGGGGACATAGACTTCTAAGAATGTAAACATGAGGACTAAGTAGTGTCAGTATGAGTAATGCACTTGTTGGCCTGATGAGAGCAGTGTTATACTCCCATTCCATGTTGGAAGTAGCTGCATATCTTTGAATGCCATTCCCCTTTTCTGATACGATAAACTGCTGATTTCATAATGGACATCCAAAGAGATATCAGACAACAAAATGCTCACATTGCCAACTCTCAAGTAAAAATTGAGCTGTGACATCCCTTCTATGGGCTAGTAATCGAGCAGCCTCAGTCCTTACCACTGACACCAGTGAGGGATATTCACTTGGAAAGAAAAAATAAATACACACGATATTTTCAGATGCAGCTTCGGCACCAAGCATAATTTCCTTAAAGAGCACACAGGGAGCACACTCAGTCCTGGGGCTGGGTTTTCCTCTCTCTTGCCAGACCCCAAATAAGACTCTCCACTGATACAGTTATAGAGTTGAGCCCTGATCTGAGTGTTCCAAACCAAGTCCTCCATCACCTTCTCTATGAAACCGGTTCTCTGTGTCCCTGCTCCATGTAGGTGACACACACACACTCTTTAAGATCTGACTTTTACACACACACACACACACACACACACACACACACACACACACACACACACACACACACACACACACACACACACACACACACACACACACACACACACACCGGGGAAAGGTCGGCACAGATTTATCAGCTATGCCCCCTCTGCCTAGACTATAAGATAGATATTGCCACCAGAAAACTCCAGAGCCAGCTACTCTAAGGCTGTTATAAGTGTACCCAATTATACTGAGTAAAATTAATACTAACACAAATGGTAGTGTTTGACCAATGAAGCAGTGCTTCCAGGAGCGGCCACAGTATCACCAACTAAATATAAGTACCCTCAAAGGTGAAAAGATTCTCCAAAAGACCATCCACAATGAAAAGTTTAAATATATTTAATAATAAATAATAAAAAAAGAACATGAAAATACTGAATATCTATTTACAATTAACAACAGAGTTTCAATCACAGGAAATATTAAAAATAGCACAGATGGAAAGGCTCACAAAGATACAGAAAAACAACTAATCTCACTATATTTTTTTGACTGATCTAAAGAATTAATGTCCCCTAGTTCACTTACTTGAGTAAGGCAAAATGAAGTGGGTGAGTGCTCCTTGTTTTACAGGGGTCTATATAATTTCACTGAACACTTGCTTTGTCGAATCGCTATTCATCAAACCTGCATTGTTGAAACCTCTATTCATGGAACAGCTGGAAAAACAATGGTTGGCTGTCATCGGGAATTTGTAACAAATAAAATAAAAATGACACTGAAGCATGGCAAGGGAAATAAAATCAAACATTTAATAGCAAACAACAGAGTAAGCGGTTTCACAATTTAATATTGCTTCATCAGGCCATCATCGGGAATTTGCCCTTTTACCCACTGCAGTGCGATCTCAGAGTTGGTATATTTAGTTAGGGAGATTTGGGGGTGGAGCCTCCCATGTGGTTGGATTTTAAATTTTTAGAATTTAGTGAAAGGTGCTAGGTTGGCTGGCCGTTGCTTTCCTTTTGAAAAAGTTCTATGAAATGGACGTTCGATGAAGGGAGTTTTCGACAATCCTGGATCAATGAATAGTGATTTGACAAAGTAAGTATTCACTGAAATGATATAGACCCTCTGACAGTGGTGCCTCACTGTCAGCCTGATTACTGCCACTCACCTCTGTTCTTGCAGTCATTCTGTCCAAGGGAACATCAAAACCTACCAGCAGCTGTGGCTCACATCCAGGCTCACTGCTACAGGGTAACTCCCTCCCTGAAATAGCCACCTCACAAGCCCTGGTTTCAGGTATGCAGTCTGTCTGGGTCTCCCCCAGGCTACCAGACCCACATGCCTGTCTCCAAGCCTGACTGCATGTAACTGCATGCACACAAGGTACTGCATTATCAAAATCATTCTTTATCAAGACATTTGCAGGGATATCCTCAAACACACCTACTTGCTTGCTTCCTTTTCCACTCTCCCAGTTAAGGAGAACCCTGGCAAAAGGCATTTTGAATGGGGTATCTCCTAAACCTCTTACTGGAATGGACTGCCCAAGCAAATACTGCTTCTCTTTAACCATTGCAGTTTTCACAATGGTTATGTCAGAGGCTGTGTCTTTCTTACCAGTGGCCTGTTTTCCATGCACTAAGACAGGATATAAACTCCAGTTATAGTCTGGTATCCCTGTTGTCTCCAGACAACTTACCACTGACATACTGTTATTCCCACTTGTTAGCCTCCCCACCCTTCCCAACCTTGCTTTTGTGAACATCTCTATGCTACATGGCCCCACTGGTTACATTTAAAACATCTAACCCTTGATGCTGGCCATGTACCTGAACTAGTGGCTTCCCCTGTTACTTGTTCATTCTTTTGGGGTGGTTTAGGCTGCCCACCATGGGTTCTCTTATATCCATGTACAGCACTGAGTATCCCCTTCTTGTGCAGTGATACCCTGCTTGCTAAGTAGAGATCCCTTTTTCACCAGCTAATTTGCAGAGTTATACTCCTGGTCTGCCAACCAGATTCTCATGTCCTCAGGCAAAATGCTAAGGGCTTGTGCTCTCATCAAAATGTCTGCCAGCCTTTCAAAAGTATTGACCTGACACCCCCTCACCCACCTATGAAAATAAGTGCTTAACTCAGCAATATAATCACATACACTTTTGTCTGCCTTGCATCTATGCTCACAAAACTTTATTCTGTAAGCTTCAGGTGTTAACTTAAAATATTCCAATAAACATTGTCTACCTTAATCATAGTTTAAACAATCAGTATCAAGGCAATTTAGAAACAGCAGTTACAGCTTTATCATGGAGTAAGACGGTCGGGAACCATACCCAGAACTTTTGGTCAACATTATACTGTTTACATACTCTTTCAAATATATAAATAAAAATAATTAAAATAATCACTCTCTGTAAAATGTGTGTGCTTCCGTGGTTCAGTTATTCCCTTCCCATTACCTCCATGACTCTGATGAAGAATCAGCACCTCCCTCTAATGTTGGCACTGTTTCTCATTTCTTCATCTTCCAAATGCCACAGTCTGTCTGTTGATTCTAATTCCATATGTTTTGCCAGCCACAGTCTCTCCACCAATTCTAATTACAAATATTTGGCCTCCATTTCAAGTCTCTTTAACTCCAGACAAGTTTTTAAATCCTCTAAGGAAAAGGTGAACTGTCTTGTTTCTGAGGGATGTAAATCTCCAACACCAGACTAGTTATCCTCCTGGTTGCTGGTCTAGGTTACTGCTGTGACTAAGAATAAAATAATTTCCTATTTAATCAAGTTTGCATGCACCAGTCCTTTGGTTTCACACACCTTAGACAACTGGTTCTTTGCCAGCATGCCACAATACTCTTCTGACATATTTTCCTGCTTTCCTTGACTAAACTAACAATAAATAAATAAAACTGTTGCGAAAATGAAACTCTGTATATTTACCTTGTGGCTGCTGAGAGTACACACACCTTCAGTGACAATTTCCCAGAGGCCACAGAAGTTCAATTAATATTCCACCACTGCTGCTAATATGTGATGTCCCTCCTCTGAGCCAGTAACCAAGAAGCCTCAATCCTCACCACTGACATTGGTGAGGGATGTTCATTTGGAAAAAATAGATACATTATTTTCAGTTGCAGCTTTCTTCACCAAGAAAAATGTCCCTTAAGAGCACACAGGGACTACACTCAGTCCTGGGAATGGGTCTCTCTCTCTCTCTCTCTCTCTCTCTCTCTCTCTCTCTCCAGGCCCCAAATAGGACTCCACACTGACACAGCTATAGGTTTGAGTCCTCAGCCAAGTGTTCCAAACTAAGTCTTCTACCACCCTGTCTGTGCAACCAGTGCTCTATGTGCCTGCTCCAAGTAGCTGGCACACCACAGTCTGAGATTTGATTTTAACACACACACACACACACACACACACACACACACACACACACACACACACACACACACACACACACACACACACACACACACACACACACACACACACACACACACACACACAAAACCTGTGAAAGGCTGGCACAGATTTACCAGTTATGCCTCCTCTGCCCATACTATAAGGTAGATACTGCCACCAGAGCACTACAAAGCCAGCTACTCTAATGCTCTTCCAAGGGTGCCAGATTATACTGAGTAAAATTAATACTATTACAAATAGTAGTGTTTGATCAATGCAGCAAGGCTTTCAGGAGTGGCCCCAGTGTCACCAAATAAATATAAGTACTCTCATAGGTTATAAGATTTTCTAAAAGACCAGCCACAATGAAAACTTTAAATATATTTAATAATAAATAAAAAAAAGAACATGAAAATACTGAATATCTATTTAGAGTAAACACCAGAGTTTCAATCACAGGAAACATTAAAAATAACACAGATGGAAAGGCTCATACAGATATAGAAAAACAATGCTTAACTAATCTCATTATGTTTTCCTGACTGATCTAAAGAATTACTGTCCCCTATTTTACTTATTAGAGCAAGGCAAGAAGAAGTGGGTGAGTGCTCCTTCTTTGTCAGGTTTCAAAAACAGACTGCCCTGAGACTTTTGCCTCATCTGTTGTTAGAACATCATTCCAGTGCTGGATTACAGAATGACATCACATACACCTGATCACGTGACTTTTCATTCCCACAAGACCCACTTTACTAGAAACTGAGACAGAATCTTGCACATATATGTTACCATACACACATAGAGCTTGCTAAGATTTGTTATAGCATATGTAAGCTATAAAACCATTTCAAAAACTTACCCTTCCAAGGTAGCAATTTGTTCACCCCTAAGGACAATACAGTGAGATTTCTATTCCTGGTTCTCACAGACATTTTGTCTCTGGCTGAAATCAGAACTGTATGATACAATCTTTATGGCCTAAACCAGGTTATTTAATTTCAGACTATTTACAAAGTTAGGTGAACTGAGATTAACCTCTTTACTTCCAATATCCTCTGTTACAATATATTTATTTCAACAGTTGCAATACAGTCTGGCATATAGGTGTATTTCTTTTCTACCCAGCAGAACCCACTGTTGGTACATTTTTAACACAAGCAGCTTTACAAATGCATTTTTCAGCACATGCATCTGTACAAATCATCTTGATATACAAATGACATATATTTCTTTAAAAACTCAAGCTAGCTATACTGGCATATGTTACACATCCACTGGCCTACTTCCCCTGGCATAGCTGGCAATACCTCACATCATCACAAGAGCAAATATAATATCACATGGTAGATTTAGAGGACTGAGCTGGATAAGGGTGACTTTGTGATAAAAGCTACAAACACAATGGAGTGCTATATCTAGAGAGGTTGATGTGCAGAGAAACATATCTGATAATAAGTGCCCAACGCATCTAATAGCTCATTTCTCCATGAGCACTTTAAAATATCTGCTTTTGTCTACTTTAGGGATGTCTGAGAAAAAGTTTGTGTTCAGGCAGAACACAATATTCCTGGAACAGCACTATTGTTTATAAATAAGGAAGAGAAGAGGCAAGTTTATACCAGTTATGGGACTCTGTCATTCACAGCAGGAGCATAAACCTATATAGATGCAAACATGGCAGCTGAAAAATTATAGAGCACAGTAATCACTACAGTCAAGGTTATATAGGATAAGGGTGCAACAAATAACACCCAGGTCACAAGCAGAAGCACCGATAAGGAAGTAGCCATAGCCATTCCCAAAGTTCAGAAGCTGAGACCAGGGGAAGGACAAAATGGTGGCTGGATTAACTGAGGCAACTCCTCATAGTCTGGCATAAAATAATAGGACCTGTAATATATATATATATATATATATATATATATATATATATATATATATATATATATATATATATATATACATCCATAACAATCAGCTTGCAACATAGTCATATTATATTGGCCTTGGTATCTTCAAAGGGTAAAGTGGACACAAAGAATCCCATTTCAAAAATAACATGTCAAACAGAAGCAACTGCTGTCAAAACTCTGAATAAAAATGTGGTCAATAAATGTAAAAGGAGAGATAAGATAATAATTCTAGACAAAAGAATGCTGCAAAATAACTTATTAGCTGCAAATACAACATCAACAACTCACCAACGGTAAAAGTAATAAAACCTATAATAACACCATGTTAATTAGTCACTGGAGAGCAAAAAAACAGTCAAACTAAAACAGTATTCCAGTAATGCAGCTGTAGAAATAATAATAATAATAATAATAATAATAATAATAATAATATAGAATTAGTACATAATTCAGAAAATATTGTTTGAAACAAAAATAATGGGATTAATAGCAGCCCTGTTAACAAGTAGTTAACAGTAAAATACACAAAAAAATTTAGAAAAACTTTAGAAACCAAGTTCAACAAGCATACGAAACACAGAAGAGTCCCAGAACACGATCAATAAAATAGCAAGCCTTTAATGTAAGCGCTTTCGTGGAAGTCAATACCCCCACTTCTTCAGACAACTTTACAACAAAATTCTCAAGCTTTATATATGCTTGATTTGTATCATTAATTATTTAATTACCAATCAACCAATCAGCCACTTAAAAACTATTATAAACACATACCATTAAGTTTCAATGTTAAAAATAGTACAATGTGTGCATTATATAAATAAAAAGCATCTCTAAAAACATCTCTAGAAAAGCTTTATATATATGTGTATATAAACATTTTTTTAATAAAAAATATGTATATATATATATATATATATATATATATATATATATATATGCTCTAAATAAAAATAACAATAACCCTATACTGAGCTTTTTGTCTACCTTTTGCACTGACTCCAAAGAAATTAAAGAAATCTTTTTTAAAAATTGGGCCATTATAGCAGAAGATCATATGATTAATAAAACATTAGGTACTGGACCTAAGTTTACTTTTAGAAGAGGCCCAAACTTAAAAAGTATAGTAGAAAGAAAAAAAAGTGCAAAGAGGAAAGGCATGGAAGCCAATACCATAGGAATGAGAAAATGTGGAGCATGCTCTTATTGTAAGTCCATCAAAACAGGGATTTCTATCAAGATAAGAGATAAGCTCTACACTTTGAATGGGAGATACAGTTGTGAATCAAAAGGGGTGGTGTATGTGGCAATTTATGATGCATGCCCGTCCTTTTATATCGGTAAAACCGAAAGAAAATTCAAGCAAAGAATATATGAACATCAATATAGTATTCTTAGGGGGGACATTAATAATGCATTAGCAAAGCATGTTATGGCTCACCCAATGCATAAATTTACATTTTCTGTATTACAACAAATCCCATATGAGCCAAGAGGAGGGCCTTGGCAGTTCATCCTTGAAGAACAGGAAATATTTTGGCAAATAAGGACTTTTGCTTATTCCCCTCCTGGATTAAATGAATATATGTCCATTAAAAGTATACTAAAGCTTAAGGCATTACGTAGATAATAGTTGGACTAATGCAACTAGATAAGTTGCTAAGTAGGCAGTCACTAGACATTCGATATTTAATAATGAAGTTTACACACATTCATATATTTTTATTTAGAGCATATATATACATATTTTTTATTCAAAAAATGTTTATATACACATATACATATAAAGCTTTTCTAGAGATGTTTTTTAGAGATGCTTTTTATTTATATAATGCACACATTGTGCTATTTTTAACATTGGAACCTAATGGTATGTGTTTATAATAGTTTTTAAATGGCAGATTGGTTGATTGATAATTAAATAATTAATGATACAAATCAAGCATATATAAAGCTTGAGAATTTTGTTGTAAAGTTGTTTGAAGAAGTGGGGGTATTGACTTCCACGAAAGCGCTTACATTAAAGGCTTGCTATTTTATTGATCGTGTTCTGGGACTCTTCTGTGTTTCGTATGCTTGCTGAACTTGCCTTCTAAAGTAGTTAACAGTCCTAATGCTCTACTTTTGAGTCAATCCAAAAAAGGTTAATTGTAAAAATAAGCTAACATGAAACTAATATAATAACATAAATGAGATGAGTAGAGCAAGTAGTAAAATCTAGAAAGCTGTACTGTGATGCCACGTGTCATGCAAGAGTAAATACAGATAAAGGCCCTGGAGCTAACACTATGCACTTTAATGGCCAATTGATGACAGAAGGAATAACAAGTCAGGCTGTGACACATAACGGCCTAGTAGCCTATTCAACCAATCACATAATCAATATTCCAAGGGTTAGAGTAAGAACAAATGCATTTGATAAGCTGTAAAGATATAAGCCATTGCCAGTAATTTAGGAGAGATATCAGGAATCCAAAATATCACCAAGATCAGCAAGCTGAACACAGATCAATAGAGAATCATATCTAAATAAACCAAGATCAAATTCTTACAATTAGTTGTACAGTATTGCCAAGCAAAATGAAATAACCCAACACATTTCAAAGCTATGTAGATAAAAATAGTGTTAAATGTACAAAAATTTCTTAAGTCAGTACATTGGTACTTTTGATTACTGTGAAAGCTGTACTGGGTAAAAGTCCATTTTCAAAGGAGGCATAGGGAGAAAAGCTCCACAGGAAAATTATGGTGCAAAGATAATATATTAATGCGTGCAATGTTGACTATAAAAATATAGAACTATGCAAGAGCTGTCAGTGTTAATAAACAGTATTACTTAACAATGCTTAAGTTGAGGATTTGTGCTAAATTTGTGCGAATGTGTGTGCACATGCACGCATGTGTATATGCATATGTGTGTGTGTGTGTGTGTGTGTGTGTGTGTGTGTGTGTGTGTGTGTGTGTGTGTGTGTGTGCATGCATGTGTGTGAAAACACCATACTGGTGGTTTCCTAGCTGAATAGGTTAAAAGGATAAAGACCTGTTCTTAAGGCAAGTATAGTTTCTACCTGTCCAGGACTCTTTGTTATTCCTAAGCAGTGGCAACTAATGGAATATAAGAAGTCAGGAATTCAATTGCCAGATGAGGTCAATGCTTTCCTTATATACTTCCCTGTTATCATAAAGGTTGTGGACTACAGCCTCCTGCCCTAAGATATTCTCAGACACAATTTTCTCTATTTCTTGGACAACAGAAAATGCACTATTGGACAGCAGTTAATGTCTCCATCCATACATATTTCAAGCCACAAAACAAGATAAATGCACAGAGATACAGGACTACATACTATGATGTTGGCAATAGCATTTGTATTTCAAAGCAGTAATGCCAGACCTGTTAGTGGCCAGGGAGGCCAAATTCCAATAGCCAAAGAGATGTTTTTTGTTTGGTTAGTTACTTGCTGTGAGAACATACTAGAACATGCCTTAGTAGCCCTCCAAATGTAAAATACATTAATAACAGTTATTTTTGTCAATAGGTTCAACCTATGTATGGGCCTTGCCTAAGTTGTTTGTGCTCTCACATGGCCCACTGGCTACTCATAGACAAAAGTCTTATGGCAATGGCCAGAAAATGTTGTCCAGAGCCATCTTCATAGACCTTAGTAAGATATTTGAATGAGGTGACCACACAGCAATCTTAATACCACCTCACAAATATTAGCATTAGCTTTGATGCTATTCCACTGTTCCAAAACATTTTAAATGGTACTCTAAATCCACTTTAACTCCTCTACCTCATTTTCCTCTTTTTCTCAGAGGAGTTCCTCAAGACTCCATTCTTGCTCCTCCTACTTTTCAGTCTGCAAAAGTAAACTTCCTTCTATCTCTCACCTTCACCTACCTCTTTATGCTGATAACATAGTTCTTTAGCTGTCAAATTAATGTCTTATCTCTTTACAACAAGACCTGCAATCAGACATCCTGAGCCTCATTCAGTAGATCCAAAACAAAAACCTTATACTCAACTCCTCAAAAACAAAAATAATGTTATTCAACACCAAACAAAAACTTTCTAGAACTACCATGTCCATAGCAATTAAGGATAACCATAACATTCCCTTAGAACAGGTTTTCTATTTTATATCTTCAGGTCTGGCTAGACCACTATCTTTAATTTAATTTCTAGAAAATACTTGCAATACAGTCAACTGCTGCTTTATATGGGCACAAAATGACTCCTTTTCTATCCTGTCTGCAAGATCCGTCATTGGAAAAGGAATCCTCTTCCATCAACTGGAATTTATTTCCCTCTTGTTACAGCTGCCTCAGCTTAAAAACCCATCTACCATGAAATCCATCTCTACCAAAAAATGTAGGTTCATTGCACACTACTCCAGATTTGAACACCACTGTATTACTGTCGAAAAAAACTGAATTGTTACCTGTTAAACAAAGGGCAGATCTCCTAGCTTATTCATGAACACTTTCTCTTACCTCTGTATTCTAAACTAATAAGGATCTCAAAATCCTTGATCACTCTATCTCTCTCATATTATTTCCTCAATCCAAATTGCACGCCTCCAGCTACTCTTTCCTTATTCTTGGTCCAAATGTGTGAGAATACCTCCCTCCAAGTATTTAAGTACTTCCTCATCCCCATAATTTGTAACCTTCTAAAAGTCCATCTGATCATACAATCTAAATGCTCTTCCTTCCCAGAAGGACGTATAATATAGCCCTCCTCCTTCTTCTGCTCACTAAGCCTTGCTTGTCATTGACCTATATTAACAATAACTTCCTTTCGCTATCACTCACATCCAACATTTCACTTTCTTCAACAATATCATATTTACTATTTTTTGTATATATTGCAAAATGCTTCCTTTTATGATTTTGCTGTATTTTCATATTTGGTCATATGTACCTTTCAATACTCAAACAATGTGTGGATACTAATCCTGGACTGAGAATAAAAATTGTTAAAACTGATCAGTGCTATACCCCAGTAATCAAATTCAAATAAAAAAATAAATAAGCTTACATGTGATATTTTCAGCTTTTAACAGTAATGTACTGCCACTGTGTATATCTATGTTTTACACCCAACTTTATATATAAAATGGTCCTTTTACCTTGCTGCCATGACATGAACTTCCAAAACAGGGTACAGACTTTAAAGGATAACTATAATTTCCTAACAATATTCTAACAAGACACAATGATTTGTTTCTGCTGTCAAAGCAAGATCTGCAACTGCAACAATTGTGGCTAGGCCAAAGATATAATAAAGAAAGTGTATGTTACTTGACACTTAGACGTTTGCTGTCTAGGAACAAAAGAAAAATTCTAAGCTTAAACAAAACAATGATATTTATACCTGTTTCACTCAGGAACATGATGACATTTGTAAGAACTTGCAGTTTCATTGTTTACTTTGCTCAGTATGCCCCCTAAGGCTCAGGAAGCTATTTATAGAGGTCACTAAAAGCAGAAGACTGGTTAGCAAACAGCTCCTCCCAAAAGTCAGTCTTTTTTCCTAACACAATGACTTTTTTATCCCTTTTTTATTTTGTTTAATCCAACCTCCAAGACTGCCTCATATAAATAAAATATTACCTAATTACATCTGTCTTTGCTTTTTGCTTGTATCTGAGTTTGCATCGTCTGTGCACACATTCGCGGGACTAGTCAATAAATTATCGGTCAGGAAAGATGGAGGCAAAGCTGCAAAACTAATTAGGTCACTTCTTTCAAACTGGAATAAATGCATGGAAATGCTGATGTAAAGTTTTCAATTGTGAATTGTCACTCAGAGATGATTATCAAAAGAAGTAAATGAAATGCCAGCAGACAGATTAAAAGAGATCTAAGAAAAATGCATTGTTTAGGTGTTTTTTGTAGCAGTACATTTAAAAGAAATTGCCAACTTTTACTTTTAACTGAACCCTTAGATTTTTTTTCTCCCTATAATATGGTTGTCATATAGTTTAGTTAATAGAAACTTTCATTTCTTTGCCTTTGAATCAAAGTAAGGTAAGCACACCCACTTTTCTTAATAAGCTGAACTTCTCACATGCTTTTGCAGAGGGGTTTTTCCACTTGCAGGAAATATCACAGGCATAGGGATATCTGTAATAATCTTGCACAGGTAATCAGTCTTGCTGATTGTAGTAGCTGCTATGAAAAAAAAAACAACAATAACAACTGTAGCATGCTGTGAAACTGTTTTCCACTGCCTTGGTTGGACAGAGGAATATAAACAATATCAGTGTATATAGCTGGTAGGGTACCACCTTTCCCTCTTTCTGTAGGGCGGTCCAAATTTGGATAGCTCTGTTCCATGAACAGACAGAAAAAATGGCCAATATCTTGATATTTTACAAGAAAAAATATTGCCTGACTTTAAATGCCGCAGAGAACTGTAACACTACAGTTAATTCATCTTAATATTGAAAAAAGTAGTGTATAAAATCAGCATTGGGACCTCAGAGTTTTTATTCTGGTAATAAGACTTTTTTCATTGCTTGATGGCATGGTTTGTCCTGCAAATCTTCAAGTTTCAGTAATATCTCCTACATCTGAACATCCAAGAAGGTGGCAACCATAATAGTTAACCACATTTTTGTACAATGATCCATTTGTAAGAGGTATTCTTCTCTGTGACTGCAATAGGTTGTAGAAAGTATCATTTTAGTCTTGTAAACAGCTCAGAAAACTACTAATTTGTCATAGTCAAGGTTTTGACAAAATATTTGTATGGTGCAATGTAACATATAAATGGGAAGTAATGCAACAGAAGTTAAAAATATAATGCATGAAGGAAATTGTGCATTGATTTTAAACAAAAAATTGATAATAACATAAATTTAAGAACACAATGGCTAAATACCCCTCAACTGCCCAGAGTTTCACAGAATGTCCAGATCACTGCCTCACATTTTTAGTCAGTTCTTCATAAAATTTGTGCTTTTCTGTTAAATCAATGAGGGCTGAAGTCATTAAACAATGACATGCATTTTGAGTTTCAGACTTCATATCCTTCAGAAAATGCATGCTAACACAATCCCCTGGATTCTCTATGCCTTGCACGGCATGCAGGATCGGTGCAGGAGCTCTAGCAGGCAATATGTCTGCCGTGCGATCCAGGAACAGCCTGCAAGGGCGTGCACGAGCGCTCCTGCACTAGTCCTGCACTGACTAAGCCCCTGTATGCAAATAACCCCATTTACAGGAGAAATCCATGCAGATGAAGTGAATTTGCAATCCAGGAAGCTTGCAACCGGCCGTTCAGGACTAGTGCAATCTGCAGAAATGTACTGTTAGTAACCGTACATTTCTGCAAAATCCAAAACGGAGCCATGACAGCTCCAAATAAAGGCTACATAACAGTTGGGAAGCATGTCAATGGCAAAGTATAAGGCCATTGGCATTGCAAACAGCATCACAAATAAAAAATCAACTTTTATTTTTTTTTTTAGCTGATCTCGGTTGTTTAAGCGTAGGGCAGTGGCATGCAAATGGGATAGGGGGAAAATAACAAAATAAACCTAAAATAAGCATTCTAACTAAAATCACTATTCTGCCATGCAAGCCAATGGCAGCAGAAGACGACATGGCCAGTGAGTAGTGATTGCTAAGGAGGAGGCTCAGTGTGAGACATGTAACTATGCATTAGCAGGCAATCCTATGCAAATGAGGGTAATGATAGTGAATATCAGTTTTCCCCAGCATGCTAGTCAGGTCCCAACACTGTAAGAGTAGGAACAGATTGGTGCAAGCCTAGGAGTTATCTGACATCATAGGAGTGTGTGTCAGGCATACTGCAAGCGGATTGGAGCCCTGTGGATTGGTTTGCTCCTAGCTAAGCAAGGGGGTGTGTCTGAATCTGCCAAGCACTCTTTACATTGCCTAAGCAGGTGTGCGCACCGCACTGGCTTTTAAAGGAAGCAAAACAAGTTAAACCAGGAAACGCAGCACTGTGCACATTTCAGCACTCTGTTTGTGCAGCACGTCCCCAGGCTTAAATAGGAATGCAATGGGAAGGGAAAACAGCAGTAGGAAGGTAATCAAGGAGAATTAGCATAGCTTGCAGGTGAAATGTATCAGAATCAGCCAATTACACAGGCAGCAGACCAGCTCTACCCAGGACAGTACTATAAACTATGCAAACACCTTTCCCCTGTTTTTTCCCATACTCTACAACACCGGTGTATACAAGTGGGGAATTTTTAACAAACAAAACTACAAAATGAGAGGGGCTGCAGCAGGCAACATAGAACAACATGTGCAAGAGGCTGAAGGTGATGATGATGTGAATGCTACAGAACAAACCACAGTGAGGAGATGGAGAAGAGTGTACAGACCCAGGATGACCTACCAGGGGCTACATGAGCTGGAGACAGTGGAGCACTATGGGGTGGACATGGATCTCCTACAACAAATTTTTGAGCTGTGCCAACGACGCCTGACACACAGAACTGACCGAAGGGAACCCATCCCAGTGGATACCAAGGTATGTGTAGGCCTAGGAATACTAGCCACAGGTACCTCCCAAAACTCAACTGGGGATATCATGGGGATCTCACAGGTATCAGCATCCAGAGTATTCCACCAATTCTTGGATGCCATGTCAGCACATGCCAGTGAACATGTATATTTCCTCAACACCCGTGAGGTGTTAGCCAGCAATACACATCTCTTCCACCAAATTTCAGAATACCCTGAGGTAGTGGGTGCTATAGACTGCACAGACATATGCAACAAAGCACCACCCGGTGAGCAGGGAAGGGCCTACATCAACCGCAGGGCCTCCCCTCCATCAACTGCCAGGTCATGTGCAATGCCCAGGGCATTATAATGAATGTGTGTGCTGGCTGCCCTGGAAGCTATCACAATTCCCACATTTGGCATCTGATGCAGCTGTACCAGAGATTTGCCAGTGGTAACATCCCTTATGGTCACCTAGAGGGGGATGCTGGTTACACACTGGAGGTGTGGCTGATGACACCCATCAGAAATGCACACACACACCTGAACAAGAATGCCATAATGAGGCACACTCACAGACCAGACTTATAATAGAGCATGTGATTGGGATGCTCAAGTCATGGTTCCCGTATCTGTACACATCTGGTGGAGCCTTGCCGTACTCACCAGCTACATGTACCCAAATTTTTATGGTATGTGCCATGCTACACAATATGATCCTGCCGAAAGAACTTCAGCAGGAACAGCACGGGGCAGGGCCACACAGTCCCCCACCAGTGCCAAGGCCTGCACAGGCACAGAGTGACACGGAGGAGGAACAACCTGAGCCTGCCCCAATAGGCAGATGGAGGAGTGCCCAATATGCCGAGGCCGTGGCAAAGAGACAATGCATAGCACATACACTGACACAGTAGGGACCCAGGGAATGAAACCTCTCTCTGACTTGCACATACAGTAAAAGGGATGCCAAACATGACACTACTTGTGCTCAACCATGTATAGGGAGTGTACTATGTGCATCTGACATAGGCAGCCCTCCAGCACCATCCTCAATCCTGGCACACCCACAAGGTAAGTCAATCAACCTACAATTGCCAATTGGAGTAGAATGTGTGGTTACCTGTATCTATGGTATGGATGTGAGCATGGAAGGGAATTGGGTAGCTGAATGTTATGGCAGCACATAGTAGACACCCATAGTGGCACCATGACGTCTGTAACACATACTGGAGTCACCAGAGTAGCCAGTACTATGCAGGGTGACAAAACCCACTGCAGGAAATGTGCTGGGTGACAAGTGTGTCCATATGACTCACACATGCCAGTCAGGGAGGTTCACATACTCAACAACAGTCTCAGCCAGCAGGACAGGTGTAGACAAACACAAACAAAGGCTGTGTTATGGCTTCTGAATGATGCCTATGGGTAACCCCTGGCCTACACAGACACACTACAGCTAGTCAGGCAGTGGGACTTTAGTTCTGAAAGATAGGAATTCAGAAACTAATATGTAGGTAAATCAAAGCTAAAATCTGTAGTACACTGGTATGCCTCTAGTCAGCATGACAGATAAGAATACAGAATGAAATGGAGTAGCTGACATTCCAGTACAGTCATAGCAAATGTGTACAAGTGTCAGGTGTGCCCCCCCCATCCTACATAGAAATGTAGTAACAGTCAGGTGTGCCCCCCCAGTCCTGTGTAGAAATGTAGAAATAGGCAGGTGTGCCCTCCATCCTATGTAGAAATGTAGTAACAGTCAGGTGTGCCCCCAATCCTGTGTAGAAATGTAGAAATAGGTATCCACCCCATCCTGTGTAGAAATGTAGTAACAGTCAGGTGTGCCCCCCAACCCTTTGTAGAAATGTAGAAATAGTCAGGCGTGCTCCCCATCCTACGTAAAAATGTAGTAACAGTCAGGTGTGCCCCCCTAATCCTGTGTAGAAATGTAGAAATAGTCAGGTGTGCCCCCCCATCCTATGTAGAAATGTAGTAACAGTCAATGCCAAATGATCGACAGATACCCTGCAGAAACAGTATGCTACCTGTAGGTGTACAACACAAAGGTCAGCACTGCAGTACAGACTACCCGGACTCGATCAACACATTCAGTACAGACGGCCATACTGGGAATGCTCACACACTTGGAGAAATGAAGGCAATATCAGTCAACAACATACTGAAAGGTAATACTGGGCATGCTCACACACACAAACACATGAAGGCCATGTCTCCAAACACCAGTGGACCAGACATATCTGGCTGTCGCAGATGTTAGTTCAGACTCTCCTCAGTATGCACCACACATGTTTTGCACACACAGTGGATAGGAATACAGACATATAATGATGGACAATGCATTATAATAAGCCAAAGGTAGATGTACAGAGATGTGTGGAAGAGGGTGAATCTGACAAGGACCCATCCAGGCCTGTCCCACCCAGCACACAGCCAAAGGGCCACAACCACATGATGTCAGATGTCACTCACTCTAGATACTAGCCACCGATATCTGTCGGCATTATAGACTATGTGGTACATGTGCTAGCTGTGCAACATGACTGTACAAGGAAGTAGTCATCTAGTAGCTGTATACACGTACTTGTGAAATATGACCCTGTGTGTGCCCGCAAGTGGTGTGTCAGTCTCTAGATGAATGGGTTATGGCTACTGCACACACACTGCATAGCCCTACTATGACAAGCTTGCTGAGGTCATCCAGTGTGAAATATACCTTTGGGAGAGCTGTAGCCTAGTAATCTCCATGGTGCATCCCATAACTATGTACTGCTGTAGTGTGATAAAATAGTTAGGTAGGAATTCTAATCCCAGACTTGGCAAGTGTGTGTGTGTCTGTGTGTGTGTTTGTGTGTGTGTCTGTCTGACTTTGTGTAGAGAGCAATGCTTTTTAGGGTAGTCACACTCCCTACATTTCAAATGGTCTACTTTGGCAAGGCTGCTGATATCATCCACCTAGAAATACACCTCTGGGAAGGTTGTAGCCCTATAACCTCCATAGCGCGTTCTATAACTGGGTACTGCTGTAGTGTGATAAATTAGGTAGGTAGGCATTCTAATCCCAGACCTGGGAAGAGTGTGTGTTGGTGTCTGAGTCTATCTGACTCTGTCTGCTGGGAAGGTTGTAACCCAATAATCTCCATAGTGTGTCCTATAACTGCGTACTGCTTTAGTCTGATAAATTACTTAGGTAGGAGTTCTAATCCCAAACTTGGCAAGTGTTTGTGTGTGTGTCTGTCTGACTCTATGAGAGAGCAATGCTTTTTAGGGTAGTCACACTCCATACAATTCAAATGCTCTACTTTGGCAAGACTGCTGATGTCATCCACCTGGAAATACACCTTTGGGAAAATTGTAGCTTGATAATCTCCATAGCGTGTCCTATAGCTGTATACCACTGTAGTGTGATAGAATAGTTAGGTAGGAGTTCTAATCCCAGACTTGATGATTGTGTCTGTGTAGAAAACAATGCATTTTAGGCTAGTCACACTCACTACAATTCAAATGCCCTACTTTGGCAATCCTGCTGATGTCATTCACTGTGAAATATACCTTTGGGGAAAGGGCACTTCTGTAATCCCGTGGTGCGCCCTATAACAGCATCATGCTGTAGTGTGATATAGAACTCTGGTAGGGATTCTATCCTCACACATGGCACTTGTGGATGTTGTGTGTGTGTTTCTATGTTTGTGTAGGAATCAATGCATTTAGTCTAGTCACACTCACTACAATTCAAATACCCTACTTTGGCAATCCTGCTGATGTCATTCACTGTGAAATACACCTTTGGGAAAGGAGAGCTCCAGTAATCACTGTGGTGCATCCTATAACAGCATCATGGTGTAGTGTGATATAGATCTCTGGAAGGGGTTCTAGCTCCACACATGGCACTTGTGGGTGTTTTATGTGTGTCTCTATGTTTGTGTAGGGAACAACACATTTTAGGCTAGTCACACTCATTACAATTCAAATGCCCTACTTTGGCAATCCTGCTGATGTCATTCAATGTGAAATACACCTTTGGGGAAGGAACACTCCAGTAATCTTTGTGGTGCGTCCTGTAACAGAATCATGCTGTAGTGTGATATAGAACTCTGGCAGGGGTTCTATCCCCACACATGGTAGTTGTGGATGTTTTGTGTGTGTTTCTATGTTTGTGTAGAGAGCAATGCATTTTAGGCTAGTCACACTCACTACAATTCAAAAGCCCTACTTTGGCAATCCTGCTGATGTCATTCACTGTGAAATACACCCTTGGGGAAGTAGTCCTCCAGTAATCTCCTATAACAGTGTAGTGCTATAGTATAATATACTAGTTAGGTAGGAGTTCTAATCCCAGACATGACAGGTGTCTGTGTTTGTCATTTGTATCCTGTGTGGCGATGGTTGGGAATGTGTAACAACTAGACTCAATGTGCAGTGGGTTTTGCAAATTTTTTGTATGGTGACCCTATTATATATCACAATGTCCACCATACAGGGATAACAGATGTGAAATAGCCAAGAGGCTGGCGTAATCTCCATGGTGTGTCCTATAACAGTGTAGTGCACTGTGCCTGCCAGGGGTCCATGGGCACGTCCAGGTACAGACCTCGGTGTGCTACTCTCACCTGCTGATGACAATTGTCCGCTGGTAGCAGGTCCCTCCTGGGACTGCCCAGGACCACGTGCACATGGCTTGCTGTGGTGTGGTGTGGACAGCACAGCCCCTGCACTGCTGGGGCTGCTACTGCCAGTACAGGAGCCCCTTGGTGTCCTAGCACATCTACGTTGACTGCCAGCTGTTGGTGTTGCTGGCCCCACAGCCACGTGGGCATCTCCGCATTCCCACCACACATTGAAGCATGGACACACCACGGCCGATGAGGGCCATCATCTCATCATGCCATCTATCCATCTGCTCGGTATAAGCATGGATGCCACCCAACAGTTCACAGAGGTTGTCACTTACAGATGCAAGAGCAGCCCTCTGCAGCCTCAGGCCCTGTCTGGTGTAACATTCAATATGTGCCTGCGCCGCTATTATAGCCTGAAACATGCGCCTGCTGGTACCAGCTATGTCAACTATGCCAGGGGCATGATGTCCAGTGGACCTACCACAAGCATCCTGGGACATCTGCCTATGTGGTGCCCTACCGGCCATCCAGCTATGCCTGCTGTGACCGGACACAGTAGGCATGGTTACCACACTTCCCTGTGCACTGCCACTAAAAGCCAGCTGTTTCTCCACTATGGCCACTGGTGATGGGGTATGTGTAGTCATTGAAACTGTGTGTGTGGTTGGGGTGGCTAAAAAGGGGATGTCAAATGTTGGTGCAGAGTCGGACCCCTGACAACCCCACCTGTGCCTCAACAGTACTATCATCATTTTCGGTGTCTGTTTGGACACCAACATCAGATTGCATGCAGGAGGGACCCTGACCCACCTCGCCACCTGTGGAGGAAAACAATAAACACACTTTAAAACCTGTACAGCATTGCCTAACTGTAGATATACTCACACACACACACACACACACACACACACACACACACACACACACACACACACACACACACACACACACCTCTGTAATACCTACCTGCCCATGGCTTTACAGACAGACCCATGTATATGTCCATGTGCTAGCCCATCCTGCATCACACTTGTTAACATACACACATTGATACCACTCATTAACATCTCAGTCCTCTAAATGCCCACACATGTAGCCACAACACAAGGCCTGTTGCTACTTTACCTGCCTGACCTGTGTGTAGTGGTTTTTCATGTCCTCACAGCTGTAATTTGCTATGCACCCTCTATATGCCCGGAAATGATGTTCATGGCCCCTATATGTCTGGGCTACTATGTTGTACCCATAATATCTCGCACTGGTGTGTAATGTGTATGTAATGTTCAGTACATGCCAGATAAGCTGCCCTTTCAGCCTATCATGTGACAACTGTAATATTTGGATACACTCCCTAGTGTTGGATACACTCCCTGGTATTGACTAGTACTTCCCCAATGCATCTGTAGAGCTGCATACATGGGCTGTAGGTGACCTCTCTGCTGACTGCAATATTAAGGGTGTACCCGGTGTCTACCTTCCCTCTGGATGCCTGTTCCATGCTACAGACCATATTATACTATTTGCTGTCCTGTGATTACACAGATGACAGGTATTCCTGGTGTGTAATGTGCCAGTCCATGTCCACGTACTGAATGGTCCCACAGGGAGGTACAGCTGTATGAACACCCCACAATCACCCATGTGCATACATGGCCACCCACACAAACACACACATGCACACACACATCCTACATGCATCTACCTCCCTTCACTTCACCAGAGTGACCCTGCAAACAAACTAACCACCAGGATGCACACACACACACACACACACACACACACACACACACACACACACACACACACACACACACACACACACACATGCATGCACACACAAAAACACACACACATACAGGTGAGGTCGCACAAAGATAGTACACACAGTCCTCCTATTACCCATCTGCCAACATGCAGAACATATGGTACAGAAAAGCATGCAGTGCAGCTATAGTAAATCCATGCTAGCAACAGTATACATGTGTGTGATGCATTTGCTGTGTCAGTAGGTAATGCCCCTTCCCCTGGATACCACAGTGTCCATGTACACAGTATTGCTGTGCACCTGTTCTGCACCCTGCCATGTACTGTGCACCACAACTCACAGGTGTAAAACCCACTGCAGAATGTGTAGTACTGTGTCAGTTATGTCAGCTTTCCTTCTCATAGCCCCTATGTTTTTCAGCAACACATACCTTGGATGATATGTGGACAGTTGTCATTGGTGAATGCCTGATTTACAGCTGTCAGCATCAACAGACCATGTATGACCACTCCAATGCTCTTACACTGACAACCATCAAAACATACCATGATTATAGGAGGTGTACACACCTTTATTGATTTTATACACACATTCTTGACCTGCCATGGGGCCACATCACTTCATAACTTAGCAGTACACAATCCCAGTATGTGACATATGTCCTGTACTTTCACATGCATTGTCTACAGATTGTGTTAGGTGTGTGGCTGCTGACTGCAATGCATACACACCATGTGGGCATATGTGTGCACACCCTTATCATGATGGTTTATCGCACCTCTTGTTGTGTGTAGTACAGCAGTCACTGCTCCTGCCAGGGGTATACCAGCATGGGCCATCTGCATTTGCCAGTGTATGTTCAGTCTGCCCTACACATGTCCCCGTATTCTGCATGATTTTAAGGTCTACTCATATGGATATCCCATGGTATTCCCACACTGCCATTACTATTGCTGTGTGGGTAGGGTTATGGCTGCCACAGGCCCTGAACCTGACTATGTGCAGATAGAGTAATTCCTAGCATCCTTAGGATCCCTGTTGCAGTGCACTGGTGTGTCATGCCGAAATCCCCCCTCCTTCAGCCTTTATTCCGATACCTGACAAGTAAGCCCTACATATGTGTGTCACTTTACAGTGTCCCGTACACCGAACACCACATGTTGCAGCCTAAACCCAGCTGATAATGTGGACTACTGTAATGCCTTATGCCATAGTGTATCTCTGCAGCAGTTGCCATTGTCCTACAGGTATATACACTGGTGTTGCACTGTATATGGGTGTTGTCCCTACTGTAGGCCATGTCTACCACAAGTATGCTACTCCCTGTGGGCACATTCTGCAATGACAGGATGTTAGTTATCATACAGGTGTCTGACATACCCTTCCAATACCCCATCATGCTCACCCCTGTGAGACCGTGCATTTCACAGCAACAATACCTGCACATGTACAGCATGCATTCATGGTAGGTGTGTTAGATGTGTGCATGGGCTATACCATTACCATTACATGCCCATTGTATTGGCAAGCATCTACATAAAACATACTCACCAGCTACAGGCTGCTGCCTTGGTGGTATCTCGGAGGGATCTACATAAGAGGGAGAGAGATGCAATGTCAGTGGCCACACCATTGGCAATGCTACAGGGTGGGTGCATAATTACAATACAGCAACAGTACATTCCCATGATACTACCACATCTGGACATCTGTTTATCACTACAATGTAGCAACACAATATATCTATGACATGTGAGATATGCATGATCTACCTGTACCAATACGGATGTATACACATAACAGTGGTCTACTGATGTGCCCTGTGTCCTTACCTGTGCGGTCCTCACCCGGTGTGTGGGTGACACCCACCTCCATGAAGGAGTCCAGTGGTTGAAGGCTGTCCGGACGGGCAGTTGCCAAGAGGCTGGTCAGGAGCTCCTCTGCATGTGTCAGGAGGGGATGGATGGCATGGTCCTCCTGTGGTGAGTTAATCCCCCCAGACTGCAGTAGCATGCCAATGGGCATTGCGAAGCAGGTCAGTACAATGATGCCGGACCTGCTCATAACTGCAGTTGTGCAGTGTGACATCATTGACCCTGTGGACTAGGTCGTTCCACAGGGTGGTCCGCTCCTGCTGCTCATGTGCGGCACTGCCAAATAGTACTAGATAGTGCTGGATCAAGTGTGATATCAACTGTGCATGTGCCATCCTGGCTGAAAGACATAAAGATGGAAACAGGCTTGAGCAGCTCATACAGCAAGGATACCACAGTTTGTAATACGCACCTCTGTCACTCCCCCCATCATATCAGCTTCAAAAAACTGTACACACAACTCATTAGGTATGGCTACAGCTTACCTACCGGCGGGACAGATATTGAATTGTATCACGCTTTCTGCTATGTGATTGTAGTCATGTCCCCTGTGTGGACCCCATCATTGCTGGCCTGTTACAGACTATTCATCTGCATGTCATTGTCAGGTCACTGTGGTTCCATATATGCCAGTGGTATGGCTGTTCTGGGATTGCTGCACATCTGACATTCTGTGTTATTGGGGATATCTATGCATGCTGTTGGACATGTACCAGGATTGTGTAGACTATTACTACCAACATATGTTGTATAACAGTGACACAATAACATGTATATGTCAATTGGTCAGCAGATCCACCTCCCCAAACCCATCTGCCCATGATACCTGGCCACATGGGACCTCCGCATGTACTAGTCCAGCAATACCATCAGGTGTAACCACCCAGGGGATGTTTCTCCCCCTCGGAGCACACACAGACATGTTCCTGTCCCCTGAGGTTAAGTCTAGGGTCTGTGCCTTACCGGGCTCCTCCAAAGACACATGTGGGATGTACTACATCAGTTTGAGGCACACTGTACACATTCACAGGGCCAACATGCTCCTCCTGCTCAGTCTACAGACCAGGCACCTTCAGGATGTGGACTGCTATTGTGAATAGCAGTGGGTGAGAGGCTTTTTCCCATTGAGCCCATATTGGGGCCCATGGGGCATCCACATCATAGACCACACACACACACTATCCAGGGTGTTTACCCACCACATGTGTCACATACCACCCCTGTAGACTGTCCTTTATATCTACCAATCCTGACCACCTCCACAAGTGTACCTGCTATACTTCCCCATATTCCCATCACATACTTCACGGACGGGGCAATGCGGTCCCAACAAGGGACTAACGTGACATACCCATCCATGTTGCACACACTGACAGCTGTAGATATCTGTGTGTATTGCTATGTGTGCTGGTGCCTCGCACATAGCATGCATCATTGTGGTAGTAATATAGGGGACATGTCTTTACATACATATATGTTTGTGCATGTGTGTGTGTGTGTGTGTGTGTGTGTGTGTGTGTGTGTGTGTGTGTGTGTGTGTGTGTGTGTGTGTGTGTGTGTGTGTGTATGTATATATATATATATATATATATATATATATATGTATATTAGCTTGTGCATATAGGTATGCATCTATATATGTGTAGATATATGTGGTGTTGTATATATGTGCACATACATTTGTCTACACATGGGTATCTGTATATTTGTGGACATACATGCTGATATACATATATCTCTTAATATATTATAGTTTCATAGTTTCATAGTTTAGTACCAGGCTATCTGCCCTGGGGCATTTGCAAGCATAGCCCTAGAGATGTGGCTTTCACCACCCCATGTAGTGGTACTAAGGTGTATAGAATAAATTTAGAATACTGTGCCTTTGTCTAGTAGTGACACATTGAAGACCCCCTTACTTATTAAAATTAGTTTACTGTGCCTTTGTCAAGTAGCGACACAGGGGTGACCCCTGGTAAACACGATCTCCCATCCACTGCCAAGATTTCTCTTGAAGAGAGTCAGTGAGGGGCTCTGCCTAACATGGACTGGGATTTTGTTCCAGAGTATGGGAAGCCTCTGAGTTATGAATCTGTCCCTCCAGCATGTTCTATTCATGTTTGTACTGAGGTTTAAATCTTTGGCTCTCGTGGTTCTTATGGATTTGGATTTTTTGAGGTGGAGCATGTCCATCAATTCCTGGTTGGACATAGCCTTGTACGTCAGGCACAGATCACCTCTGAGTGGCGGTATGCTACTGAATAGAGCTGGAGTTTCTTTAGCCTGGCAGCATATGACATATGTTGGAGACCCTTGATCCTCTTGGTGAGGTACTTCTGGGGTCCCTCCAGCTGTTGCAAGTGCCGGGTGAGGTACATACCAAATGGGGCATTGTACTCAATCATGGGGCTGATAAGGGAGGAGTACAGGGGCACGATGACCTCCTTTGATCTGGATGTGAACCTCTTCATGATAGGGTGGGCAAGGTAGAAAGTCTTTCTAACCACTTTGGCAACGTGGGTGTCAAATGAGAGGTCACTATCAACTTGGGTCCCCAGGTCTCTGATTACTTTTTCGGTACTCAGTGGGTTACTGTCGATGTGATAATTTGTGGGTACTTTGTTTTTCCCAAAGGAGATGACTATACATTTCTTAGCATTCAGTTTAAGGCCATGATTCCGGCACCAGTTGTCCGTTTTGGTGAGGCCTTTCGGTAGGATGTATGTGTCAGCTGGTGTATCGACTATGGCACCTAGTTTGCAGTCATCTTTGTCAGCCACAACCCTCCCATGTTTGCTTTCACATCTGAGAAGTAAATGCCGAACAAGAGGGGTCCCAGGACAGAGTCCTGTGGGACACCACTTGTGACTGGCTTTGAGTCTGACATGGCTCCTGCAATCTTGACTTTTTGGGTTCTGTTCTTTAGCCAGTTTGCAACCCATCTTGTGACATATGGATTTACATTTAAGCTGTTTAGCTTATCTATGATCCCCGAGTGAGGTATTGTGTCGAAGGCTTTAGCCAAGTCCAGGTAGGCTGTATGGACTGCCTTGCCCTCATCAATGGCTCTAGTGACTGTTTTAAAAAAGTCAACCAGGTTCAAAAGGCAGGATCTGCCCTTTACAAAGCCGAACTGGGTGGGATCAACTGTCTGTAGGTCTCCAATGTCGTTTATGAGTTCCATAATAATTATTTCCATAGCTTTGCAAACCAGGCTGGTCAAGCTTATGGGGCGGTAGTTCCCAGGGTCTGTAGTGGAGCCTCCCTTGTGGAGTGGGACCACTGTTGCTGTACGCCAGTGTTCAGGTGCATATCCTGTAGTAAGGCTAAGTTTAAATAACATTTTTATATGCGGGTTTAGCTCCTCTTGGAGTTCACGTATCACGCAGCCGGGGATACCATCGGGTCCCATAGATGCTGTGTTTTTTGCTTTGCTGAGGGCGGTTCTCACCTGGACATCAGAGATGACAGGGAGGTTACATTCAGCTGGGATGAGTATTTCTTCTTTTGGAGGTGAGGGAGGGGAGAAATTTGCACTGAACCTGTCTGCCAGAATGTTGGCAATATCTGTGGGTTCGGTAAATTTTTTGTCATTGTGTACTAACTCTGAACATATCTGAGGGTTTCCTCCCAGGTTTCTAACATAACTGAAGAATGCCTTGTGGTTATCTTTAGTGTCCTTGGCAATTTTTATCTCAAAGTTGGCCTTGGATGTTTTTATGAGAGAACGTAGCTTTCTACTAGTGCTGATCAGAGATACCTTCCCTTTATGGGATTTTGCTCTGTCTTGCAGTAGCTTCCTTCTTTTGTTATACAATTTGTTTATGGCTGGGGTCCACCAGACAGGACGCTTTCCTTTGGTGGAGAGGGTCTTGATTTTATTTGGGATTGCATGATCCATGCATTCTTGGAGATGTCCGTAGAAAGCATTTGTGTAGGATTCAGCATTGTGGGATGTGGTTTCCATTGGCCCTGTGGGCTTAAATGATACCATCTCAGTCTTGAGAAGTGTAAAGTCGGCTTTTGAGAAGTTTCTCACTGTAGTCTTTTGTGCTGGGGGTGGAGGTGGTAAATGTATATCCAGGGTGATTAGTTTGTGGTCAGATCTCACCAGTGAGGGAATACTTCGTGTGGAGCATTTTGTCCCCATGTTTGTGATGATCAGGTCTAGTATATTATCCCCCCTTGTGGGAGAGGTGACTAGCTGTTCCATTGCATTTGAGTTTATGAATTCCAGGAACCTTTGGGCTAAGGTGTTAGGGCTAGAATAGTGCACCCAGTCTATGTTAGGGCAGTTGAAGTCTCCCAATATGGTGGTATTTGGTGAGACATTCATATCTTCCAATGTCTTCAGGAAGTTTGAGTGGGGTTCTTGAGATTGGGAGGGTGGTCTGTAACATGCAACCAGTTGTATAGCAGTTTTGCCTATGGTTAGCTGCACCTGGATGGTCTCCGATGCTTCATGAGTTGCCACTAACCTGGACGTGTGGGTATCCTTAATGAATATGGACACTCCCCCTCCCTTTGTGATTTGGCCAGGGTTTTGGGGTCGAAAAGCATGATATGAGGTAAAGCCTGGTAGCACTGGGGTGCTCTCAGGAGCCTTGAACCAGGTCTCGGTTACAGCGCAGACATCGATGTTCTCCATACTGAGGAGTGCTTCGAGAGCCTGCATCTTGAGATTGAGACTTCTGGTGTTGAGCAGCATTACCCTTAATTTTTTTCCATTTTTGTTTTCCAAGGAGGTGGGTTCGTCTTTTGAGCCTTGCCTAAAAAAGGCACTATGGGAGTGGCAAGAGCCTTAGCCAATATCCGGAAGCCCAGTGGTGACAGGTGCAAGCCGTCCATTGCGAAGCAGCGTGGCTTGTCCAGCATGTCATCCCAGGCAGACAGACATTGGATCCCCCTAGAATGACACCAGTAATCTAGCCAATTATCTCATTACAGCCGAGTGACGTCTCCAGGTGTTTCTGCAGTTACACCCTACTGCTCCTCTAGGCATCAAATAATGCCTGTTCATATTTGCATTAATAATTCCAAAACCATGTTACATACAAGGTATTGAAAATTTTATCTTGAAGCATACATGATAGCAAACACAATTGTATTGATATATGACCTCTGTCAATGGGTATTTGTTAAAAATGTAAGGTGATAAATTCAATTTTTAAATGCTGAAGCCACGCCCACTAGGAGTTAAAGGTGCACACTCAAAAGAGCTCTGCTGGAGGGAATGAGATCAGCTGATCATCTTGTCTTTGTATTGTGGCATCGTTCTTGGTGAGGGCAGGATGCTGCTCAGGGTCAGGGTCATACCAGCCTGGGCTACATAATCAGAGAGCTCCTCTATGTCTCTTTTCATGTAGTCCAAGGAGGTACATCTCAGGTCATTCACACCGGCATGGACAATGACAGAGTCATATTTGTACGTGCTTTTGAGTGACCTGAGTGCGTGTGTTATATGGCAGATCCTAGTCCCCGATAGGCAGCTTACCGTTACCCTCTCCTTGCTCAGCCTGGTAAGTGGGATGTCAGTGTGTCTGACTATAGAGTCACCTATTACTAGTGTATCAGGCATAGTGTTTAGCCTTAAGGGCTGTGATTTATTGGCACACCGATTTATTGAAGTATGTGTTGCATGTGTTATGTTTTGAGGTGGTGGATTTTTGGGTGTCTGCTTTGGGAGCCTCTGTTGTTTTGGTAAGTTTTTTAATAGAGCCTCCGAGTATGTTTTTGTGTTATTATGTGCTTGATTTGCAGTTGGGGTAGGTCTATGTGTGACTGGGTTTGTTGTGTGTGTGGTTATCTTCTCCTCCTGTCTGGTCTTGCCAGTCCTGAGTTGAGAGAGTTCAGCCTCCAGTTTGACTATATAGTTGCATTTCTCACATGTATTTTGTTTGTTGGGAGGAGGAGAGGGTTGTCTGTGTACATGAGACAATTATAGCATTCTAGCATTGTCTCAAGATTGTTATATATTATATATGTGACATATGTATACATATGCATACCTATATGTGGGGTACATTTAGACATTAGCTCCACAATCTCACAACACCTTTCTGCACAGCTGCACTGTTCTGCCTTGCTACAACACAGACAGGTGCAACATATGGACATGGCCTGACATTTGGGGGGTATATGTATGACCCAATTGCAGGTAACTCTATTACACACCTATGGCATTCTGGCATGCTACATTACAGATTAACCTGTGTATCCTGCCAGTGGTGGGCCGTGGGTCCCCCATGTCCATCAGAATGGTATTACTTCCACCACCAGCTATTGGCCATATAATATACATACTTCCCATTATACAACACACTCTATGATGGCTTACATCTTGTCAGTCAGTGCTGACCTGCACAGTTGATGGCTATGGCCCACTACCCACAGGGACAGATACTATTGTCCATAGCAGTTATTCAGTTGTACATCATCAAAACAATTCCTGATGGCACATATAAATCATTCCACATCATCTATCCCATTATTATGGAGCAGGTACTACATTCTATTACATGTATATATACTTCACATACCTGTTGTGGAAATGATGTCTTGTTGAATGACTGCTGGCTAAATGCCTTTGACTTAGGCTTTTATTTTGAAGTATTTTTTTTTTCTTTCTCTTTGCTTCTCTCTCTCTCTCTCTCTCTCTCTCTTACTCACCAGTAACTGGATTGAGCTGCTTTGAATAGATTGCAGCATGGCTTTAGTAGGTGATGCACATGATCAGGTGATGGCCTCTGCACTAATCAGTGTCCTCCACTTGCTAACTGCATGCTGCTTTCTCTGTAGTACTTCCGATTACCACTGTCATGGCAACCCCCTACTATAAATCCCTACATCATGCGGGCGTGGTCCCTTTACCTTTCCTGTGTGATGGACATCCTTCCTGTATGTGGGCATCAGTGTTATAGACAGCAGGTACCAATACCTCTTACAGGAGAACCGGCACACTCAGGCCAGCTACATATTTGTAGGAGGTTCCAGGACTACAGCCAGAGTGTGAGTAGACTTGTGTTATGCTTTGTATAGTCCTGGTGTTACAGGGTTTGTGTGTACATACTAGTTTACCTTGGAATGCAGACTGTCTGCATAGCTCTCAACTGTGGGCCTATCCTCTTGGTGGCCAGAGGTGTGCCTATCATGTTTTGTCTGTCTACCACACAGGCCCTGTGTCAGATATTTCTCTGGCAGTGTGTGTGTGTTGAGTGCTATCAGTACATGGCTGCATACATTTGTTTCTAACCTCAAATCCCTGACTAAGGGTATGTTGCAGACTATCCTGTAACACCAGCAACTTACTTAGTGCGTGGCAACAGTTTTCCACATATGGGCCTGTGTTCCAGCCTCTGTGCATAACCTACATACCAAGCTTTGCACATATGACATGCTGTCAGGGATTGTTCTGTAGCGGGCTGTGAGTATGTCATGCTGCCATTCCTGCCATCAGTCCACTGCTGTTGTATCCCCCACACATACGGTGGGGCTGGGGCCATATATGTGTGAGCTTCACCTATACAATACATGTGTGCCTTTATGCACTCCAGAGGCCAGTGGAGGTAACAGTGGTATATGGCCCTGTATTATTGAGCCCAGGGGGGATGCACCATAAATAACCTAGGCTGTTACAAAATGTGAGGGTATCAGGGGTGAGCTGCCATAAGGTATCTGGATGTACAGTACCATACAATTCACCTATATTTACATTAGTTACATAAATTGGGTTAATGCAGGCCTACTGCCTCCTGTCATACAGCTTGTTCTGTTTGTCAGTGTGCTTGTGATGGCATCAGTTATGCCTTGTTATGTAACAGTTACATCCCATTTGGTCAGCTGAAGTCATTACCACCTAGTGATTGTGTACAGAGTGCAGATAGAGGATGCTGAACTATACACCTGCATTACTTACTGTTGATTGTTTGATATCCTGTGGCCCAATCTGTCTTTACTATTGTACTATTTAAAGGATTTGGCCTGGACAGCAGCAGTTGTGAACCTTTCCAGACTACTGTATTAGTATAGCTGTTTCACAGTTGTTTTACTCTGTTTATATGGATGTCAGTGTCTGAACAGCTATATGACATGGCATATAAAACTGTAATATTACACAAATAAAGGTTTTCCATTTATGCAAACCTGTGTGTGGTGTTACATCCTATCACCTCTCTGTAGGTATATGTTGCAGGCAACGATTGTCATTTGTATGGGTGGCTCATACAGTGTCCAGTTGTTAAGGTGTTAACTGTAGACATAGTGGCTGTTCCATATTGTGTGTACCTTCTACATATGTATCTTACTGTACATAGGTTCATAGGTTCATAGGTTCGTACTAGGCTATCTGCCCTAGGGCATTTATAAGCCTAGCCAGAGTGTGTGTGGCTTTCACCACCCCTTAGGATGAGAATACTACACCCATTTAAGATTTAGTTTACTGTGCCTCTGTCTAGTAGTGACACAGAGATGACCCCCGGGGTAAACCTACGATCTCCCATTCACTCGTCAAGATTTCTCTTGAATAGAGTTAGTGAGGGACTCTGCCTAACATGGATTGGGATTCTGTTCCAGAGTGTAGGGAGCCTCTGGGTTATGAATCTGTCCCTCCAGCACGTCCTATTTATTACTGTGTTGACGTTTAAGTCTCTTGCTCTCGTGGCTCTGATGGATTTGGATTTTCTGAGGTGGAGCATGTCCATTAATTCCGGATTGGACATGGCCTTGTACGTCAGGCACAGGTCACCTCTGAGCAGGCGGTATGCGATTGAATAGAGCTGGAGTTTTTTCAGTCGGGCAGCATATGACATATGTTTAAGACCCTTTATCCTCTTGGTGAGGAACTTTTGGGGTCTTTCCAACTGCTGCAGGTGTCGGGTAAGATACATCCCAAATGGGGCATCGTACTCAATCATTGGCCTGATAAGAGAAGAGTACAGGGGCACAATGACCTCTCTTGATCTAGATGTGGAACCCTTCATGATAAGGTGGGCAATACAGAAGGTCTTCCTAACCACTTTGGCAATGTGAGTGTCAAATGAGAGGTTACTGTCAACCTGGGTCCCTAGGTCCCTGATTACCTCTTCCAGATTTAATGGATTACCACCTATGTGGTAATTTGTGGGTACCTTGTTTTTCCCAAAGGGTATAACTATACATTTTTTGGCATTCAGCTTAAGGCCATGGCTCTGGCACCAATTATCCATTTCTATGAGGCCTCTCTGAAGGATGTTTGTGTCCGCTGGAGTATCAATTATGGCACCCAGTTTGCAGTCATCTGCGAACTTTGTCAGCCACAATCCTCCTATGTTTGCCTGTACCTCGGAAAAATAAATGCCGAACAAGAGGGGTCCCAGGACTGAGCCCTGTGGGACACCGCTTGTGACTGGCTTAGAATCTGACATAGCTCCAGCAACTCTGACCCTGTGGGTTCTGTCCTTGAGCCAGTTTGCAACCCATCTCGTGACATATGGGTTTACATTTAAGCTGGTGAGTCTGTCTATGATGCCCAAGTGGGGTATTGTGTCAAAGGCTTTTGCAAAGTCAAGGTAGGCTGTGTGAACTGCCTTACCCTCATCAATGGCCTTAGTGACTGTTTCAAAAAAGTCGACCAAGTTCAAAAGGCAGGATCTGCCCTTGACAAAGCCAAATTGGGTAGGATCCAATGTCTGTAGGTCCCCAATGTCTTTGTTTATGAGTTCCATAATGATTCTCTCCATAGCTTTGCAGACCAGGCTCGTCAAGCTTATGGGGCGGTAATTTGCAGGGTCCATAGAAGCACCGCCTTTGTGAAGTGGGACCACTGTTGCCGTACGCCACTCTTTGGGTACGCATCCTGTAGTAAGGCAAAGATTACTGCACATGCATGTGTATGTGTAGTCACATGTTTATCTATCTATCTATATATATATATATATATATATATATATATATATGTGTATATATATATATATATATATATATATATATATATATATATATACATATATATATATATATATATATATATATATATATATATATATATATATATATGTGTATATATATATATATCTATATATATATATATATATATATATATATATATATATATATATATATATATACGTGGACGTTTGATCTTTCGATCAAACGTCCAAATCTATAATCAATGAACACACTTTAATGAAAGTTCTTTCATCGAAAAAGCACTTTCGTTAAAGCGTGTTAATAAAAAAAAAAAAAAACACTGCATTATCGTTTCTGCAGGAGGGCTTCACCCCCTGTGCCCCCACACACCCCTTACTTTAATATTCTCCCAAGACCACACTACAGTGGGGAAAAGGGAATTTTCCCTTAACCGCACCGTAGTACGGCCTCGGCAACAGGCATACTTATGCGAAAGTGCTTCTTCGGTGAAAAGCACTTTTGCGTAAGTATGCTCACCCTAAATGGATTCGGACGTTTGATCTTTCAATCAAACATCCTAGATCCATATGTATATATATATATATATATATATATATATATATATATATATACACACACATATGTATATCTGTATCTGCATATACGTGTCTGTGTATATGTATCCTGGGGATGTTGATAGCTTCCACACTGTACATTTCCTATAGGAGCCAGACTGTACTGCATGATATGTTACCAATACCGGCCCAACATCATACAGGTGAGATGTAGTACTGTTAACATCTTGTGCCCATGTCGTATCAGGTCCTGGTTATGGGATCTGCAACACTTGGTAGTGTATTGCAGGGTGGACATATTTGGCTGTTGGGGGGTATACCTATTTGTACAAAACGTATAATGTTTGGGGTCTCTCAACCCCATTAACGGTGCATGTGGACATGTATGTTTTAGTTATTTTCCCATTGTTAGCTACAGATGTATGTCCATATATACCTATATATATATATATATATATATATATATATATATATATATATATATCTGCTTACATATATATAACTATATCCGTATATACCTACATAGATATATATCTGCTTACATATATATAACTTGCTGTGTATATTTAGACATATAGGTGTAGACATATATACCTATACATGTTGGCATTTGCATGTATATATGTTCATATATATTTATATATATGCATATATATATATATATATATATATATATATATATAGATATGTTGTATCTGTTTAGATAATATATTTACACACACATATATCTAAATGTTGGAATACATTCTCTGTACTGTTGAATGACTGGGCTGGATGACATGTTTTTGAAAACATCAGGATTATGTATATCTGACAGGGCTTAGTGGTAATTCGCTATGGTGTGCAGGGTCCTTGGTTCGAGCCTTGCAAAGGCTGTTTATTTTGTTGCTGGGCACAACATGGGCCATTGGATACAGAGTGATTAAGGCACTTTAAAGCAGTTGTAAGCATGTTTGCGCAGAGGTAAGCACTGCTAACTTTCGGTTACAGTTTCTTATACTAAGTTAGCTTCTGAATTGCTTAACCTGTGTAGGCATTGCTTACCCCAGCGCAAACAGACTTAAACCCACTTACTGCTGCTTAAAATTGCTTACTCCCGCTTACCCCAGTGCTAATTTCTTTAAAAGAAAAGAAAATGGGATTGATAGGAAAGTGGTGAAAAAAGGGCTACAAAGAGGGGAAGAAAGTAGGGAAATAGCCAGGGATGTGCAGGAAGGGTGTAGGAAAGGTCCATAGCTGCCCATTTCTTCTACAGCAACAGCTGTGCATATACACTGAATTTGGAGGTAGATTTGGACACTCAAACCCCTAGGAGGGGGTGAGGGCAACAGTAATACGTTGTGATGCCAATTAAACCAGATTACGTGCCCAGTGGACACATGTGAGAAATGGACAGCTATATATTGGGTGAGATTTTTTTGTGGGAACAGATTGCTCTTTTTTTTCAGGTGAGAGTGGGATTTTGGGGAGGGGTGATAGGTATATTTGGGAGGAAGGTTGGGTAGGTTAACAGACAAGATAAACAAGATGCATACAGCAGCGGTGTATGAAACATATGGGGGGTAAACACCTTGATGGGGAGATGTGTTGGGAAATCGGAAGCCCACAAGTCCCCATGTGGTAACAGTGGGACTGAGGTCCCCATCCATGGGCAGTCACCACTGCACCTTCACAGCCCTGAAGGTGGCTGTGCTGGGGACTGAGTCGCAAAGCCAGGCTGACTCTCTAATCAAAACACGCGGCCCTCGAGCTGGTGTAGAAGATCACCAAACTGCTTTTTGATCTATCTATGAACCACGACCTTGACCTGGCAATGGGTGACAGGTGCCTGTCCGTGCCCACTCCCAGGGGGGGCGAGCCCCATCCCCTGAGGCAGTTCCACCCAAAGGTGGTGCAGGACCAATGGACAGGGAGGTCCCGGGTTGGGCCCCAGACATGCTGGTGCCTGGTGCCACAGCCAGCTGAGGTGGGACAGGTGGGTCTGCTGGGACTGGCCTTCCCAAGCATGCTATAGTGTTTAGTTTTCATCATCATATGTGGGTTAGTAATAGTCAACACATTCCAGGGTTAGGTATAACAGCATGCATAGATATTCCCATTAACCCAGACACCAGATACGGAACAGTTGCATAGCAAACAGAACACATGCATATATGGGACCACAGTGATAATAAGAACAGCATGCAAGTACATTGATGGCACCATGCCACCAATGTTGGAATAATTCAATATAGCACATGCATGGGAATCATTAAATATTTATCAAACAATTGGACATTATCAGAGTCAGTACATACCAGTTAGGGTGGGTGTGTTGATTATTGTTGGAGATATGGTGGGGGGGAGAAAGATGTCAATTAACAACTAGTATATTCCTGTAGTCCACATTACTTTCCTAGTTAGTGCTGTTGTCTGTACCTTACTAGTCTTACTACACTACCCTATAGCCTTAGTATGGACAGTGATATGGCTGTCATCATCTTTATACATGAACCGGTTTTACCTACAGTATACACCTCTTACCTGGTATACTTGTGGAGGGAATGTTTAACACTAACTAACTGTTTCTTCACATACTCCCAGATTGCGGGCTGATGTTGTGCACATAGCTATCCAACTCTTTCTGCACAGACTCTGGTCATGTGTTGACCACATGCTGGTGTGCCAGGACATATCTAGAATATTGCCCTCTTCCACCTTTAGTGACCTGACACACAGATATACATGCTTTCCTACACAGTTATATTATGTAGCACAGTGTGGGTGACAGTGACCAGTGATACTTTATTATTCAGAGAAACTGCAACACTCACAATTCCCATACAATACCAGAGTGAACAGTACCAGTACAGGTTATAATGGTCTGTATTTCTCAACAGTGTTCATATCCAATGTACCTGTGGGAGCTATGTTTGTTAGCACTACCTGACTGTTGCCACACAAAGTTCCGGATTACACATTAGTATTATGCACATACATCTTACTCTGTTACTGTACACACTCTGGTCACAGCTTGACAACATGGGAATGTAGATAGGACACACTTGAAACATTACTCTCCTAACAGTTTCAGGGGTTGATACAGTGACAGGTGTGTTCTCATGGATGTTTGACAATCACTTGTATTCCCTGTTTGCTGGCTAAACATCTGGCATCATCCCACAGACTTACCAGGGGGACAGGCAGCAGATATGGGCCCATATACTGGACATTCTGGCCTCATCTGTACAGTTGTGGGGTATGATTATATATGCAGACTAATCCCACTCACAGGATTCAGACCATGGCTGTGTCTGCTACAACTCAAACACTGTCCATCACAGTTGTGTCTGCTATATAGATATTGCTGTATATCTCCTATCTGCTTTCTGTTTTATTAATCCCCTGTGCTTTTGAATTCTGACCTTGTATTACAGCACTCTTATACAGATTACATAGACAGTTATATGTTGTAGGACAGTGTGGGCAACAGTGATGTGTAATACCTCATTATGCAGAGCAACTGCATCAGTCGCAATGCCATACAATACCACTGTGTATAGTACCAGTACTGGGTATCATTCTTGTATTTCTGGGCACAGTGTTGGTATCTGACAGACCTGTGGGAGGAATGTTTATTAGCACTACCTGAATGTTCCCACACACAGTACCAGGTTCCACCTTACTATTATGCACACACATCTCACTCTATTACTGTACACACTCTGACCACAGCTTGACAAGTTGGGGTGTAAATGGGACATACCTGGCTTCATAGTCACATAAGGTATTGGGAAGTTGCTAGTGTGCCAGCTTTGTTCTCATAGATGTGTGTCAATCAGTTGTATTTCCTGTTTGCTGCCTATATGTTTGGGATCATCCCACTGATTTCCCAGGGGGACAGGTTGATAGGCACTAGATATGGGCCACTTTATAGACATTTTGGACATATCTATACAGTTGTAGGGTATGATTCTGTATGCAGACTACTACCACTGGTAGGATTCGAACCGTGGCTGTGCGTGCTAAAAACACAACAGTTCACATCTTAGTTGCATGTGCTATTGAGTTTTTGTTGTCTGCATTTTCCCTGTTTACTGTCTATGTGTCTCTCAGTTGTACCAACTGGCCTCTGGGGATTACACCTGTCATATACAGGCATTCCTACACATTCAATTTATGGTGCACGGTGTGGGTAACAGTGCTTAATATAACAGTACTATTACATGATTGCAAATCTACAGTACCATATGATACCAGAATATACACATGCAGTCCAGCAGTTAGACCTGTTTTGTTAGGATATTACACTTTTATTGACATACAAACAATATGAGACTCTTCCTGCCATATTCTCTAGTGTATGCAATACTTGTCTTGAACAATATAGGTTTTATACAGGCAATTAATTTACTACTACTTTTAGTTTTATTTCCTATGACAGTAACTGCATGAGTATTACTGACCTGCCTCACATTGCAACTTCACCAGGTGACTGATGTGGGCCTCCTAGTTTGTGGCCCACTCCATTGCAGCTGTGGGGGACATAAGAGGAATATTTAGCCATACCTGTCCATGATATACCTGAGCTGGCAATTATTACGCACATACTGGGGTGATACACATGGCTGGAACATCCCTTGTCACTCTAGCCTCTTGGAGCCACTCCTCCAAGAGGTCCCCCTTATGCCGCTTCAGGTCAGCATAGTGGTGCCTGACCTGCTCACCAGTTCGGGGTATGCCAGTGGCACTGGTGAAGTCACGGGCGAGATGGTTCCAGGTCTCTGCCTTATATTGGGAGCCCTGGTACTGGCCCTGTAGCAGTCTCTGATCATGGTCTTTCACAAAGAGTCCTGCCATGACCTTGGACTCCTGGATGCACCAGCGCTGCTCCCAAAAATGCATACCTTCTCCCCTTACTGCCATAGTGCCTGCAAGGGGAAGCTACAACCAGTTATGAGATGTATTCCCGCCTCTTGGGTTTAAGTAGGGCCAATTTCCTGCACTTTTCCATGATTGGCCGGTTTTGAAAAGGCTAAGCTATGGGCAAACCTGCTTACCTAAGGTTGGCATTGTTTAAAGGGGTACACCACTGGGCACAATGAATAAGCTGGTCTCCACATTGCTTACACCTCCTGTGCTGGCTTGTGCAACGCTTAGCATTACTTACATTACACTTTGCATTATATTTCCTTTTTGGCATCGATTTCCTGTTCATTACATCTTATATATATCTGCCTGGTATCTATGATTAATGTGTATGTACACTCTCTGGGGTCTTTGTGTTTTATTGGGAACTTCAGTACTCTATTACAATTACACCTCACCTCTGGCCTTACTGCTGTACTCCAGTTCACATATTTATGTTATGTAGTGGGTAATGGAACATATGACTGTATACTGATTCCTTTCACAAGTTCAGTTTGGTTATAATATGGTGAGGACTTGTTTGCTGATACCTCAGTCTTTTGTACTTTTGTATGGCTTGGTGGTTACCTAGTGTGACTATGTGTATAGGGTCCTGGGTTTGAGACCTGCATGGCTGTTTATTTTATTGATGGGCAGAACCCAGGGCCGTTGGATACAACGTGATTAAGGCACTTTTGAGCATTTGTAAGTGGGTTTGTGTGGGTTTGTGTGATGGTAAGCACTGCTAACCTGCCGTTACATCTGCTTACAGAGATTTAGCTTTAGAACTGCTTACCCAGTGTAGTCATTGCTTACCACTGTGCAAACGGGCTTAAGCCCACTTACTACTGCTTAAATATGCTTACTACTGCTTATTTGTGCTTAATTCTGCTTACTAGTGCCTTATTCATTATGATACTGACACCTCACATGTGCATGTACTGCAGTACTCCAGTTAATACATTTATATTATTTAGTGGGTTATGCAACATAAATATTACTCATAATGTGCTTTGCCATGGAAAATGGAATCTGCTACAGTGGGACTCGACCCAGGAATGCCTGCTCATAAGGCGAATGCTCTACCCACTACACTATTGTCATGCTGCTTCATTCCTTGTTATCCTCTTCAGCCATTTAAGCTGCATTAACCGAAGCTAAGCGATGGGCACACCCACGCACTTATGATTAGCTTTAATGGGAATTAAAAAAAAATAAATAAAGAGTTTGTTCATTTTATTTATGTATATTGTTGCTTTTGTACACAAGGGGGACTGTTGGTGGGGATATGCGACCACCTACGAGCAGTATCGCTTATTTCTTACCCCTTTCTGCTGTTCTTCATTGTGGGGCCGTGTATATTCTGAGAGCTCTGCTCTCAGATACGTCCCCTGCACTCTTACATGCTCTGTGTAAGCCTAAGAGCTCAGACAGTGCGCCTCATTATTATGCATGGTGCACTGCCATCCTGCTCCTAAATGGCTGCCTCCATGCAGGACAAAGCTAGTCTGGCATGAAGGAATAGTAAATCCGGGGGAATGTCTGTTACTCTAGCAACTTTCTAAATTTGCAAGTGCAGTATGTAAAATCTGTCCCTATTTTTGAGACTTTGACCCCTCATTAATTTAAGTGTTGTCCACATTTTTTTGAGCTAAGAGATTGACAGGCATGGATCATAGCTGTAACATTTTGGTACTGAGTTTGTAAAATACTTTTGAGCAAGAAACTGCAAGTCTGTGTTTAAATGGTATTTTCTGGGTACGTATGGTTATGCGCAGGGAGATACAGATTTAAAAGCAGACATCCCTCATGGAAGCCCAGAAAATACCATTAAAATAGAGGCACTCAATGTTACACTATCAAAATAGTAATGATGTAACAACACAATATTAGATATGCCTCAGAACTGGTCAATCACATTGTGTAGACAGAAATTTTTAAAAGAATTCCTGCAGCTGCTGAAGTCCAATCTACTGCCACTGGAAAACAAAAACATATTTGATAGTTGGAGGGGGTATCTCAATGTCAATAAACCCAAAAACTATCACAGATGAGTTTAAAATAATCCATGAGTCAGTAGAAATACTCTTTGCTTGTATGAAATCCACGGCAGAGGATATTCAGTGCACCAAGACTGCCACAGCACGTTGCAATGCATAACTAATGGCTAATCAATCAACAGTGACTCACCAGTGCAAAGAGCCTGAACAGAGGGCTGTCGTAGTGAACCACTGAACTGTGATACAAGATGTGCAGCTTTACACCTTCAATAAAAAAATAGAAGGTTTGGAGAATCGAGCTGGTAAAAACAATCTACAAGTAACTAGGTTGCCAGGAAAGGCCGTAGGAATGGGTCCAGTCAGCTTCATTACAAAGAAGCTAGGTCCTTAATTGGGATCTGTGACCTACCCAGTAATGGAGTTGGCTCATAGGATTACACCATGCAAGGCAAAGAACGGGCTACCTTGACATTTTATAGTCAAATGTCTGGACTACACTAAGGATGCTATCCTAAATAAAGCAAGAAATTTGTGATCTAAGCTTATAAGATTTATTATAATCTAAGATTATCGGTTATTCAGTCCATACATCACTAGACTACAGAATGGCTTTATATGAAGCCTTGGCCCTTTTCCTTAGATGATTCAGGAAATTGGGCTTCTTAGTGCAATTAAGATTTTCAGCAGTGTTAATGTTACTCAAAAATAATTTACAGATTGGTATAAGTTCAGTGGAAGCAGAACTTTTTTTTTTTATAAAGGATAATGCCAACAAAATAATATAGCATTTGGACTGCAATAGAAAAGAGACAGACCACTGTTAATGTCCACAATTCAATCCATGGTGATTAAAAAAAAGGAAAGGTGATGGAACGTGCAGCATCAATGAACAAGAAGCAACCACAAAGGAACACATCAAATGACAATTGTGCCCCACACCCATTCAAACAACAGGTATGCTGTACTCACTGAGGGTAAGCAGAATCAAGACTCTATGAGAAGAAAAGGCCTTTACCACCCCAAACTATAAAGTAAATCTTTAATATGGAAAAGTCTAGGGCAGATGTGAGCCCAGAGGGGAACAATACGCATTTTGACTACATGGTGTCCACAACACCAGTTGGGTCTATGTCTGTGCATTGTGTATGTAATCAACCATGATGTCCCCCACACCCCCTCAACTATATATCAACTCTGAGATCACACTACAGTGGGGAATAGGGCAAATTTAAAGAAAGGCTTCCTTCATTATGTATTGCGGTACTTCCTGGTTGTTGGCCAACTATGGCCATTCGATGAATTATTTTACGATGTTAAGTGGTTTTGATAGTTTAATGTTTTGCTGTTTCACGTTCGATTATAAGGTGTTCATTGTAATTCATACCTGATGCACAAACATAGACCCCACAATATGGCCTAAGGGACAACAGCTACAGTAATGCTTTCTTTCTCATAAAGACCCTTCTCCTTCCCTTATGCTCTTTTGTTGGTTCACAGGATCATAATGAAAAGGCATCTTGGATCCTACTAATAGATTATTGAGTCAATTCACTGATACTTTAGTGAGCATAATAAAGGTTATGTCAGAAAACTGCTGAATGAGACCATTTAAAGATGTAACCTTTTCTCTTCTTATTTTTCCTTCAAAAGGCAGTTGTTTAAACTACAAAGTTTGCTTCAGGAGATTGCATGATGGGAAGGAGAGCAGGGCAACAAAATTACATTTTTTCCTCATTGAGTGGGCCCTGTTAAAGAATAGGGACATTTTTTAATAATTAACATAAGTTACATCTATTGTCTGCCTGCTCCTGTTATACTTCACCCAGGAATGGTGATACTAAGTATTTACATTTTTATTTCTATTATTGTGCTTAAACATAACTTTATTTTGGTGTTTAAATGGGACTGAAGCGTTATGCTTGAATTTTTTTAGACTTTTACAGAGTTATGGTTCCCCAATTCATCACATTGCTTACCATAAATAAATTTTGGTTTGTTAGAGTTTTGATAAAGTTTGCTATCAGATTGTACCATACTGACCCAACATCAATTGTTTCTTCTTTTGTAAAGGATATCTTGTCTGGTATTTGAAACAAATAGTACATCCTTTATATGTTTTAGCTAAAATGTGAATCAGGCCACCACAGCTGTTGTATCAGCAGCCACCCTTGGATTTATAGGTGAATGTAACACAAAATAGTGTTTTTACAGTAAATAAAAATTAGAAATTCTAAGGCCAAATCTTTATGAAGAGATGAGTTGTGCATGGTCTTTAAATGGGCGGTAGCAATAGTATTTCATTAAATTTGGATCAACAGTGATACAGAAGCTAAATGATTCACAGGGGAGGTGGATTGTTGTAGTGGTAGACTCTAGACATAGGATGATACCTCACACATTAAGGGTTATTTGAAGGAAATTTCCTCCTTAGCACATAAGGCTTATATGATTCTTTTATGAGGGGGATTTTAATACAGTTAAGGACCTAGAAATTGACAGACTACCTTCCGGTACCAATAGACTTCTTCAAACAACTTTACAGCTCTACAATACGATCGCTGAATTTAACTGACAGGTTATCTGAAAGGTCCATCATCCTATGGAAAGGGAACATGTGCATAAGGGGTCTCAAGGCCAGGTTGCATGCAGGTTAGACATGTGGATTCTGAGTCCAGAGAGAGACTTCTAAAAAGGAAAAAGTGGCTATACTGCAGGGTCCACTCTCAGACCACAATCCAATTCTTATAAAAATAAGGATGAGCTCAAAGGGAGAGATATTTAGACAGCAGAGATTTCACTCACTACTTAGACATGATAAAGAGTTCACAATGCATTTCGTTGAAGGGATGCAAAGATTCTGGAAGGACAGATCTTCAGATAGAACTAGTACAATAGAGGTGTGTCTTTTTTCAGAATGTCATATTAGTAAATAAATGAGTCATTGTTTAAAGGAAAAAAAGGAGCTAGCGAATAAAAAATTAAAAGGGCTAGCTCATTGCATTCTACAAGAGTATAGCCATCAGGAAAGCTGATGAGATTTGTTATGCCTGAAGTGAAAAGGTCAGCATAGGATGTGTGGAGCTAGAGTTATTAAGGAGCGTTTATGAAACATTATGAAATACGGACATTTTCATGTATACATTAATAATGCAAAAAAAAAAAACCAAGTGTGATACTGTCATGTTGGGGTCCTGTATTTAAGCAACGGGTGTTAAAAATTAAATTAAAATATGGCAGTTTGTAAAAAATTATATTAACATATGGTAGGCAATTTGAAGATATTTTGAGATATAAATGCCCTTTTGGTAAAGCAGTTATGAATATTACTTGTATGTTTATAATCATATTAATTTCAGAAAATCTGTGTGACCTACAGGCAAATCAGTTGTGCCATCTTGTAGAAGCATATCTTGGGTGGGAGGAGTATTCAACCCGCACTCAAAGTGCTGGGAGGGTCATCCATCCATCATCCTGCTTAGATTTTGTTTTGATCTTCAGTTGACGAGCTACCTGATCTGGTTATTACAGTGGAGGTTTTTTTTTTTCTCTTAAGTGGGAGAGTTAGCTGGGGTGAGTGTTAATGTAAATGGAATAACCCAATGGCTATAATGTAGCCACTGGGTTATTTTTTTCACTCTTCAATGGAAAAAGAACTGGGGGGGGGTGGGGATATAACAATAATAATCAGAATGTAGCAGTTAGGTATTACAGGGAAGTGCTTTTCTTTTTTTATTATTTATTTATTTTTTTTTTGCTATTCATTTCTTCACTTGATGACCTACACAGGGTGGGGCACTAGCTTGTGGTATTGGAACTGGACACTGATTGAGCCAGCTACACCTCTGACATCTTCAAAAGCACATCAATGTGCTCAGTGTTGCTACTACTTATGTAACACAAATGATTTTGTAAATTAATAATGTTTTGAAATATTTTAAAATTATTATATGCACTTGTTCAGCAATCTCACAAACGACCATTATGCTATTCCTTCTTGTCATACATCTTTGGAAAGGTCTTGTACATGTGAACAATTCCCTCACTGTTATCTTGGATCTAGCTTGCACACTTACAGAGATATAAAGACTTTGTTTGCCCATAATACTATTTTTTGGCACTTGAAATACAGTTTTTCTTTCATACTAAACACAACCAATCCAGCACAATTCAACCACCTACTAAAGATCCATTTAAATGAAAACTGGCTATGGTGTTGCTCCTCAACAGGCTGAACTTACCTGGCATTTCCCCACCTCTGCTCACTCTGTCGCTCTTTTTCCACTTACTTTACTGAATATATATATAACTTTACCCACTGATGTATAGATAAGTAACTATATGTCATTGATAGATATAGAACTGTCAGCAGAATAGTTGTAGATAATATAGTGTTAAACAAATAATTGTATATTATTGTTCAATTTTGTCAAACATTGGTGAAAAATTCCATTGTAGCATATGCTTTTTTATGCTCCGTATAATTCTTCTTATCTGTAAATGTTTGTGCTGTCATACTAAAAAAGTTTTTGTGTTGTTTTATTGTGGAGCTTTTCTCCCCAGGCCTCTGCTGAAAATGGGCAACTAACCTAGTCAGACTTCCCCAGTAAATAAATGTTAAATAAATAAATAAATAAATAAATAAATAAAATAAATCTGCAATATGAAATCAGCATCTACAGATATACTTTTGATACTAACACCAATGTATAGCCCATTGTCTACAAAAGAGATATCATATTTGACATATTTTGTAACTCACACCATTTATCAGATATTATAAATCAAGTGAAGTCTATTTAAACTAGAGGATTTTGGAAAAAATCTTTTAAGAAGCAAGGGGTTTCCTGGTTTAAAAGATATCTAGAAGCAGAGGTGTTACCAGCCTCCTGTTGTGCAGGATTAAATGAGTTGAATTATATTACCCTGATGACAAAATGAGATATTACTCTGGCTAGTGGGAATAAAGGTGTTGTTTTACATGAGAGTAACACATTGTAGACACAATACACTAATATGCTATATAAAGAAGTAAATGATAAAGGAAACAAATTAAGTTATACTACTTGGCCTAGGGGGTCACTTCACTGGTGAGAAGGTACGAAGAAATGAAAAAAAATAAGTATTTATTCATTAAGAAAAGATGCAGGGGAATTAGCAACAGATGTGGTAGACATTAATTTATTCTTGAAAAATAGCAAACAACAAGTGCCAAGCAGAAGTGATCAGAAACAAATGGAAGGCTTAATGGAGTACTCATCTAAATATAAATTTATGACTCTGCTGGAAAAACATGTTCAAGGATTAAGAAAACAACATTGTCTAGAAGAAGTGGAAGCAGCAAACTGGGACCCATCTAGCAGAAAGGCCTCAGGATAACAGGGTATTCCATAAGCAACACAAATCCCAGCTATTAAAAAGGGTTTTCATTTTGCAAAGGTGTATAAAGCAAGGGATTGTCCCTCTTGAACTCATCAGAGGTAAAGCCATCATGTTGCCAAAAGCAAATAAGAACCCACTGGACTCAAATGGTTATAGACCCATTTCATTTCTGCAAGCAGACCTTAAAATATATGCCAAATTGTTATCTAATAAGCTGGATAATATCATGCCAAAAATGATGACTACCACCCACCTATGTTTTTATTGGAAAAGAATGGACAGACTTGGTTACATTGTGGCTTTACATCCAAAAAATACATAGTAGAAAGTCTGAATTAGGAGCTGCTGGCACACTTGACTTCAATAAAGCATTTGATTTAATCAAATGGAATTTTATCTGTGCCAGTATGGATGTTATGGATTTATCTCCTGAATTTATACTTTATTTCAAGATGTTTATGTAAACACTTTGGCACAACTATTCTCTAACTGGATTCTTTCACAAATTGTAGATATAAAATGTGGCACAAGACAGGGTTGCCCATCCTCCCCACATCTGTTTGTTCTGGCCACAGTAACTATAAACAGTATATTAAGTCAATTGCATCAGAAAAGGTAAATGCCACTTTTAAATAAAGATTTGTTATACAAATGGTTTTCTGATGATTGCATTTTATAGATCAGAGGCTCTGTAAATAACGCTGGAGAGGTACTAAAAGTACTTAGGGAAACCTCCCTTTTTCTGGGTTAGAAGTCAATATCCAAAAGTCAGTTATGTTACCACTAAACCAACCTTATATGAGAACACCACAAATTGGATCTCTCTCTCTCTCCCAATAGTTATGGAGTATAAATGTAAAGCAATTTACATAAATAAAAACCAAATAGTCCAGAACACAAAACTTCACAAAACAAAATCAGAATAGCAGCATACTGAGACCAGAACTGAGCATTTTCATTCTTCTTTAATAATACATACAGAACTTCATCAGAAAAAGTTCCAAACTCACTTAAAATCATTTTAAACCTTATGCTTACAGGTCAGGTATTCTTCAAAACTAATAAAATTCAAGGACCAATTTATGAATGAAAATTCTCAAGGAACTGATTTGAATGATCAAGTGATCTGTAATAACCAATCACATAATGGCCTGATCTTAAAGCACCAACTTTAATAAAACATTACAGCAGTGTGAGCTTAAAATCAAAATTAGACTTTTACTTCTTAAAGATGAAATGTGTTGCACTAAAATGAACTAATAGCCAGTATCTTTGTGATAGTAAATAACATTTTTAGGTTAATATGTTCATTCAATCCTGGTTTTAGGTCAGCACGTAGTCACAGTTGCCACTCAGCTTCAAAAAATTCCAGGAGAACTTTATGATTACCAACTAAACTGTCTAAATCAACTTTACACAACACAAAAAAATAATTTTCCTGAAACTTTCACGTCAAAGAGTGCTTTGCAAAAGTATTAAGATCTCTTTTTTCTGACAGCCAGTGTATGCACATACACTCTTTTTCTCCGTTTATGTAAGGTTGTTAACTAACTAGGACAAGGGCTTACTCTTTCTACTAGTGGATAAAATATATACAAATTCATAAAAACATACATTTATGTATACATTACATGTGTGTGTGTGTGTGTGTGTGTGTGTGTGTGTGTGTGTGTGTGTGTGTGTGTCTGTGTGTGTGTATATATATATATATATATATATATATATATATGTATATATATTATATGGGTCCCCTTCACATGGTCAGCATTTCACAATGTCGAAGACCATATGGCCAAGACCATATGATCGACATTCGAAATGTCGACCATGCGGAACCGGCATCTCCGTACAGTGTGGAATGGAAAGATTTCCATCTTCTGCACTGTAGTGTGATCTTGGAGTTAGTATATTTAAGTTCCAGGGGGCAGGGGGTGTGAGGAGCAGAGCCCCCATGGGTGGTGCAGGGAGACCTGGCACCCCTGCTTGCAGCTTGAAGGTAAGATTTTGCTGTGTTGTTTTTTTTTTTTATGAAGTAGATCTATATATATACATATATATATATATATATATATATATATATATATATATGTGTGTGTCTACCTTCATTTATCGAAATTACACTTACCCAAATTCTAAATTAGCGAGACCACTTGTACGAAAGACAAGAATTACACCGACAGTTATTCACAGGGTAAATAACCTCTTGGCCACCATGGTGAATTTTGCCCTTTTCTCCAGTTTAGTGAGATCTCATAGTTGGTATGTTTAATTAGGGAGGGTATGGGGGGGGAATCCCCCCATTTGGATGGGTTTGAATTTGTTCTAATTAGTTGTTTTGTCCTGGTGGAGAAGTGGCTATTTGCCCTGTGAATAACTATCAGTGATCCGAGGCCTCATTATTTTCATCTTTTGTAAAAGTGGACTCATTGATTTAGAATTTGGGTAAGTGTAATTTTGATAAATGAAAGTAGACTCATATATGTATATGTGTGTGTACATAATATATATATATATATATATATATATATATATATATATATATATATATCTATATATCTATATATATATGTATATATATATATATATATATATATATATATATAAATGGGTCTACTTTGAAACATATAAAACCCATAACATCTAATTTCATAACATTGAGACCAGAACAGCTAAAACTCAAAACATCTGAAACCCATAACATCAAATTTCATAAAATGTAACACTACAAATCACAAGAAAATAACATCCTCTCCACATATAATGACATCAAACTACCAAACACACTTTTTATTACGTTTCTGCAGGGGGGCAAGCCTGCACCACGCTCTGCTCCCACACCCCCCCCCCGTAAATTAAATATGCCAACTCCAAAATCGCACTACAGTGGGAAAAAGTTAATTTCCTAACCCCACTTTGTATCAAGCCCCCATGCAGAAACATAGTAAAAAGTGTGTTTGGTAGTTTGATGTCATTATATGTCATTATATGTGGAGAGGATGTTATTTCCATGTGATTTGTGCTGTTAGATGTTATGAAATTCAATGTTATAGGTTTTAGATGTTCTGGTCTCAATGTTATAAAATTAGATTTTATGGGTTTTAGATGTTTTGAAGGGGACATATATATATATATATATATATATATATATATATATATATGTGTGTATATATCTATCTATCTATATATATATATATATATATATGTGTGTGTGTGTGTGTGTGTGTGTATAATATGTGTATGTATGTATAAATAGATATATATATATATATATATATATATATATATATGGATATGTATCAAAAGCATGAAAGACCACAACACAGAACTGGAAAATATCCGGAATGGAATACCAAAAGTGCAAAATAACAAAAGCAGACAACAACAAAAACCCAGAACAATGAACCAGGCAGGTGAGTTATTATGCAAGATTGCAGTACAGCTGTGTTTAGGGCCTTGCCTATTCCTGCTGCAGTGTGATTTCAGAGGTGATATATATAATTATCAGGAGGTATGGGGGTTTCTGCCCCCACATGGTATGTGAAGGTTGTTGCCCCCTTGCAAAAGCTGTTATCTGTGATATTCTGTGTTTTTACCTTTGATGTGTGCAACTTTGATGCTCTGGGTTTCATTGCTTTTGGCTTTTATTATTTTGCACCCTCAGCATTCCTGTCTGCATGTTTTGCAGTGTGGTGTTGTGGTCTTTCATGCTTTTGATACAGCCCTCCCCACACATTATATATATAAACCATGAGACTACCAAACTCCATTAAAAAGAATATTTTCTTATAGAATCCAGCTGTAACTGTTTCCATGAGAATGGTTACTGAAACATATACACAGCTTCTTATCACCTCTAAAAATTATCCAGCATCCATCTGCCTGTCCAGAACTAAAAACAATTTTGCACAACTATGTTTCCAGTTGGGCATTGCGACCCAGTGACCAAAGACTCCTGTCTGTTTACAAACCTATTAAATCTGCTGGGCATTGTCTGTACTTGTACAAGGTTGCTAAGGCCTGGAACCCCTTGACTATATCCATCAGTTCAGTACCCTCCCTCCCATCCTTCAAAAACACTCTGAAAAGCTTCCTAGCTAAAATATGGCTTGGTTCTTACCCAAAACCAGGATAAACTATATCCCTAAATGTGAACAAGAACCGTTTCATTCCTTACACCCCCTTACTCTCCTTCTTCACTTACTTCCTACTGCTGTCTAATTCTCTTCTCTTCTCTGACTTTCTTTCTAAATATAACATAAGCCTTTTTTCCCTCACTTTATATTTGAAATCATGTTTGTATTAGACTAACTTACCTTTAATTGCTCTATAAACTGTCTTAAATGTCTCTAAATATTACATGATTGTCATATAACTTGTATCAATTCTTAACCAGTGTATTTTTATTATGTGTAATTTGTTATAATTATTTAAACTGCAGATGTTATTGTTTTATTTTTGAAGTCTGTAAAATTATTGTTCTTAAAATGGTTTGTAATAACATGAAGCTTTTCTCACTGGGTCTCTGCTGCAAATGGGCTTTTACCCAGTCGGATTTTTCCAGTAATCAAATGTCAATAACTAACTAAGTAACTAACTAAATAAATAATAAACTAACTAACTAAGGAAAATGAAGTCAGGGAAAGCAGCAGTCTCAGATGAGGTCACAGCAGATATGATAAAGATGCTGGGTAAGATAGGGGAGAAATGGCTCCTGAGGGTACTAATTGCAGTGTGGAGAGAAAGGCGTATCCCAGATGACTGGAGAATAAGCATACTCATGCCAGTGCATAAGAACAAAGGGGACATCCACAACTGTGGACAGTACAGAGGCATCAAACTCCTACCACATTGCATGAAAGTTCTGGAGAGGGTGATTGATAAACGGATACGTAGAATGTAAGATGGGAGATGGACAGTTCGGATTCAGATCAGGATGCAGCACAATTGACCCGAGGTTTGCATTGAGACAGATACTTGAGAAGAAACTAGAGAAGAGGAAAGAGTCAAACTGGGCTTTCCTAGACTTGGAGAAAGCATATGACAAAGTCCCAAGAAAGCTGATCTGGGCAGTACTGCGGTGGTTTGAAGCCCCAGAAACACTGGTAGAATTAGTACAAGCTATGTACAAGGACCCAGTGACTCAAGTACGAACAGTGTTTGGCCTCACTGAGGGGTTCCCAGTGGGAGTGGGTGTACACCAGGGTTCAGCTCTGAGCCCACTGCTGTTCATACTGGTAATGGACTACATCAGCAAACAGGTTGGAGGGGTCAGAGCAACAAAGCTGCTGTATGCAGATGATGTGGCAGTACAGGCAGACTCTGATCTAGACCTTCAGCAAAGGATAGGAGAAAGGAATGCAAATCTGAAGCCACATGGGATGAAACTAAGCACAGATAAGACTGTGGTAATGGCAGCAGATTGGGGAAATCAGAAGAAGCTGAGAATAGAGATAGATGGGAAGATAGTGGAACAGGTAAACAGCTTTAAGTATCTGGGAGGGGTGGTTGAGGAGAAGGGTAATCTGAATGAAGATGTCAAAGCTAGAATCAGAGGGGCTACAGCCAACTGGCATAGAGTATCAGGTACAGTCTATGACAGAAGAATGCCAAAGAAGCTGAAATGTAAGGTGTACAAGACAGTGGTGCGACCAGTACTACTGTATGGTACAGAAACCTGAGCAGTAAAGGCAGAACAGTTGAAGAAGCTAGAGGTGATGGAAATGAAGTGCCTGAGAAAGGTGGTAGAATGCACACTGTGGGACAGGCGAAGAAATGAGGACATAAGAGCGGAAGACAAAGTAGCTATAAATTGCAGAAAAGATCAAAGAGAACAGATTATGATGGTATGGGCACATGTGTAGAAAAGCAGAAGACAATCTGGTGAGGGAGATCTGGGACAGACAGGAAGAAGATAAGAGAAAGCGAGGGCGTCCAGCAAAGAGGTGGATGGATTGTGTGAAAGAAGATCTGCGACAGTCAGGCATGAGTGTTGAAGAAGGCAGGAGAGTGGCACTGAATCGAGAGAGTTGGCGACAGTTAATACGATACCCCGACCCCATGTAAATGGGAAAAAGGGGGGGTGATGATGATGATGAACTAACTAAATAAATAAATACATTTGTATGTCATAAGGAATCAATTCAGTTATATCTTGTGTTGCTGAAGGCCATGAATAGATTGTGAGAGAGAACCCAATATATGGTCCTAAATTACTTATATAAGGTGACCTAGCACTTGCAACAGCTTGAGAAACTGCAGAGATTCCTCAAAAAACGAACACATGGAGTAAAAAACAAGTCCTCTGTGGACTATCTCAAGGCCCTACTGCTGTACTTAGTCACCTACAGATTGCTGCATGGCGATCTATGCCTAACTTACAGGACATTCTCTGATCCCACACTGATGAATTTTTTACACATCTGCAAAACAAATAGCATCAGAAATAGTTATTGTAAGGACCTAAACTTCATCTGTTATGTAAATAGGACATGTTGGAAGGGCAGGTGTGTGTGCCTCAAAGATCATCCCTTTTTTATAACAGGTGCCCTATCCATGTGAAGCAAAGCTTATGCCTAATGCTATTCAAATGTAACTTGGACCAGTGGATGGGAAATCACAAATGTACCCCTGGTTTGGTGCCTATTTCCCTAATGGCTGGGGTCAGCCTGTGAATGCTGGGTGTGTACAAGCTTATATCATAATCATAAAATTCTTTGCAGAATTGATATGTTAGCAATATTTTGGTTAATTTGGGTTAAGCATGACTAGGCTTAAAGTGGCTCTTGTGCCAATAGCCTAGTAACCACCTATAAACCTAAGAACTTATAACTGTCCATGGCATCATAATTGCCATTTAGAAAATCCTTAAAGAAGACATCACTTGTTAATTGGCTTGCTGAGTATGAGGGACATCTTGGCATTGTGGTCAGACTAGAAAAGGGGATGGTGCAGCGTTTAGCTTAGCACAGCTAGCAAGGATGTTTGTCAGGATGATATCCAGTATGTTTATTCCCTTGTTAGTGTTTTTACCTTCTGTTAACATTAATATTCATAAAGCCTAGTAATTTTCACCCAGTTATTGTCTGAGGCATATTCTCCCAGTTAATGGAGAGTTAAATGAAATCACTGAGTAGTGAGAAGAAAAGTATTTTCCACTGTGGGCAGGGTTGCATGTTTGGCAAAGATGTGGCCATGTTTTGAGATGACACATAAAGGTTGCAATAACATGTTATAAATTTGTAGTTTTGTTGTTTATTGCCATCTGAGTCTGGAATACTTTCTGGCCAAAATGTATTTATATTACAATACTTTTCAAGGACTGACTTATGAAAATGGATACACTACTTCATTGTTTCATAGAATGGTTCAAATGGAAAGAGTTGCAGGCAGGTTTTGTGGAATGCAGGATGGGTCTCTGAACTACATCTTTATGACGGAACACACCCAAATTCCCTCACAGGTTAAGTAAGCATCTATTTTTTCAAAGGCTGCAGAAAAATAAGGACATAACTGAAAAATGAAAAATGTTAAATGTTGATCAATATATATTTAATTGGGGAAAACACAATGAGCTCTGATGGGTGTTTGCCTAAATATCTTAATGGAGGTTACCAATGATTACTATTTATGGCTCTGTTTGTTATAAAAACTCATAGGTTTGAATAACTTGAACTATTCATAAAGGCTTTAGAATTGTCCTTTTATTCTGTGTCTCACAGAATACTTGCAAGTACATCTGTCTGGACTATATGCCAATACAGAGCCAGAGCTATAATTAGGGTCTGTGGCAGTAGATGTCTGCTCTGGGTATGTTAGGGAGTATGACCAGCATGTGATGATGGGGTGCATATACAATATAGGCATTCATGTATAAACCAGCAAAGATACAGTTACAGAATATCTTGTTCTTTATGTTTTTGGTCTTAACTTTGGATTGATGGAACGGCAGTCTAGGGAACTGCTTGGTGGCTTGATGACCTAGTTACTGCTCTAAGACACCCTCTTAAACTCAGGAACCCCACACAGCCTTCCTGAAGACACTGGAGGGTATAAATGTATCTCCAAACACCATCATATTGGGTGACTTCAACTACCCGAATATAGACTGGGAACATTACTCAAGTCCTAACTTTCTAGCCCAACGGTTCCTGGAGTTCATAAATTCAAACGCCATGGAACAGCTAGTCACTGTTCCCATGAGAGGAGAAAATATACTAGATCTCATTATCACAAACATGGGGACAAAATGCTCCACACCGGAAGTATATCCCTCATTGGTGAGATCTGATCATAAACTAATCTCACTGGAAATCCACATCCCCCACCCCAAACAAAAAAGACCACAGTGAAGAAATTCTCTAAAGCAAACTTCACACTACTCAAGACTGGTGTGGTATCCTTCAGGGCCCCTGAGCCAGTGGAAACCACAACCCAAGCTGCGGAAGCCCTTACAAATGCCTTCTATGAACACCTCCAGGACTGCATGGATCAGGCAATCCCAAATAAAACCAAGACTCTTTCCACAAAGGGCAAACGTCCAGTCTGGTGGACCCCAGCCATTAACAAACTTTACAATAAGAGGAGAAAGCTATTACATGATAGAACAAAATCCATAAAAGGGAAGTCACCCTGATCATTATTAGTAAAAAATACGAGCACTCATAAAATCAACTAAGGCCAATTTTGAGAGAAAAATTGCCATGGATTCAAAGGACAATCATAAGGCCTTTTCAGCTATGTTAGGAACCTGGGTGGAAACTCCCAGATATGCTCAGAATTAGTCCAAAATGATACAAAAATCACTGAACCCACAGACATTGCCAACATACTGGCAGACAGGTTCAGTGCAAACTTCACCCCTCTCCCCTAAAGGAGCGATAACTATCCCAGCAGAGTGTAGCCTCCCAGACATCTCAAATGCGCAGGTGAAAGCTGCTCTCTCTAAAGCTAAAAACACAGCATCAATGGGACCGGATGGTGTCCTCGGCTGTGTGCTACATGAGCTAAATGAGGAATTAAACCTGCACATAAGGCAGCTGTTTAATCTCAGCCTTACCACAGGATACGTGCCCAAGGAATGGCGTAGGGCAACTGTGGACTCACTCCACAAAGGCGGTGCCTCTACAGACCCTGGTAATTACCGCCCCATAAGCTTAACAAGTCTAGTCTGCAAAGCTATGGAGAGGATCATAATGGAGCTCATAAACAAAGATATAGGGGACTTGCAGACATTGGACCCGACCCAGTTTGGCTTCATCAAGGGCAGATCATGCCTTTTGAACTTGGTCGACTTCATCGAAACAGTCACCAAGGCCATTGATGAGGGAAAGGCAGTCCATACAGCCTACCTTGACCTTGCAAAGACTTTTGACACAATACCCCACTCGGGTATTGTAGAAAAACTTACCAGCTTAAATGTAAACCCATATGTCACAAGATGGGTTGCAAACTAGCTTAAGGACAGAACCCACAGAGTTAGAGTTGCTGGCGCTATGTCAGACTCCAAGCCGGTCACAAGTGGTGTCCCACAGAGCTCGGTCCTTGGCCCCCTATTGTTCGGCATCTACTTCTCAGAAGTACAGGTCAACATGGGAGGACTTTGGCTGACAAAGTTTGCAGACGACTGCAAACTGGGCGCCATAGTGGAAAGTGCATCGGACACGGATATCCTTCAGAAGGGACTCACGGAAACAGATAGCTGGTGCCAGAGCCATGGCCTGAAGTTAAACGCCAAAAATGTATAGTCATACCCTTCGGGAAAAACAAGGTAACCCCAAGCTACCATATAGGTGGCAATCCACTAAGCACAGAAGAGGTTATCAGGGACCTGGGGACCCAGGTTGACAGTGGCCTTTCTTTTGACACTCACATTGCTAAAGTGGTTAGAAAGACCTTCTACATTGCCCACCTGATCATGAAGGATTCACATCCAGATCTAGTGAGGTCATTGTTCCCCTGTACTCTTCACTTATCAGACCAATGATCGAGTACAATGCCCCATTTGGGATGTATCTCACCCGACATCTGCAGCAATTGGAGAGACCCCAAAAGTTCCTCACCAAAAGGATAAAGGGACTCCAAAATCTGTCATATGCTGCCAGATTGAAGAAACTCCAGCTCTATTCTGTCGCATACCGTCTGCTCAGAGGTGACATGTGCCTGACATACAAGGCCATGTCCAACCCGGAATTAATGGACATGCTCCACCTCAAAAAATCCAAACCCACCAAAACCACTAGAGCAAGCGACTTAAACCTTAGCACGGATATAAATAGGACGTGCTGGAGGAATAGATTTATCACTCAGAGACTCCCTATGCTGTGGAATAAAATCCCGGTCCATGTGAGGCAGAGCACCTCGCTGGCTCTGTTCAAGAGAAATCTTGACCTGTGGATGGGAGAGCATAGGTTTACCCCGGGAATCATCTCTGTGTCACTGCTGGAGAGAGGCACAACAAACTAATGGGCACAGTATTTTTTCATATAAGGGGTGGCGTAAGCCACAAAACTTGGGCTAGGCTTATAAATGTCTTAGGGCAGATAGCCTAGTATAAACCTATGAACCTATGAACCTATGAACATCTGACTCCGTTGTTTTAGAGAATTTGAAAGTCTATGTCTGGAACATACAACTGGCTGACCAAACAACATATCAGAGAAAAATACTTAAAATATTATTAAAAATGTGACAGATACATTACATAATGCCTTTCTAGACACAAACCAGAGAATGCATGGTTCTGTTTGACCTCATGCATGGTCAATATACAGTAAAAATGTAAAATGGCAAAATTGAGTTGCAAAATATTTTTATTAAGAAGCTCAGCTGTAAGAAAAATAACAAACTGGTTTCACTCTATTATGTGAGCCTCATCAGTGTAACTTCAGTTTGGTGTTTTCAGCTCTGATTAGTTACACAGAAACGTCTGTCTACATTGTGCAGCTATGTCCATCAATGTAAATTGGCCCATCCTTCTTCCCTCATAGCATTAAAAGCATTTAAACAGTTGGACATAAATCCTTCACAATAACTGCAACATTATCAACAACACATACATTTACAAAGTATCTTGTTGGCTAATCATTTGAAATGCTGGAGCCCGAAAGAGTGAGCTCCAAAACACAGAGACTACATGGCTGAAAAAAACAAACATATATATTAAGTTCAAGCTGGTTATTTATCTGGATATTTCATTTTGTCGGAGGAATGTTGACCTTGGACTTGGACTATTTACATTCAGGGGTGGGTGGTTGCCCCTCACATCAGGGGTGCAGAGGGGACTTTCCCCCTGCAAAAAGAAGTTTAAAGGAGAAGAGCAATGTTCAAGATTCGCTCTTCTCGTGTATTTTTTTCCAGAGTGTTGGCACTTAGCATTTGGAGTGAGACATTTTGATAAGGAGCCATTTTCTTGATCTAGACATTGTTCACACTTTTACTTTTTTAATCAGTGATAAATCATTTGAAATACTTTCACTTAAATTTATGGCAAATGATATGCAAACTTTTTTTTATTTTACATAACTGATAGCCATAGCCTTTTGCTTCAAAAGAATGATTATACTCTTTTGTTTCTGCAAGCTGTTAAAATTCACTCAAAGCACGTCTACACAAAGTTGAATGCAGTAATCTGTGAAAATGCTTTACAGCCAGGTGGATCCCTAAGATGAAGAATACTGTCTCTTTCCAATGGACTGGATCCTCTTTCAACATGAACCTTTGCTTTCTGCTGAAGATAGCTTCTGATGTGTCTTTCAACCTTTCTAGTCATCTTCTGGTGTTTCTTCTTAGTGATTAAATTCAAAGAAAATGCATCTTCCATAATATGGATGTTCATCATTATTTTATTTTTATTTTATTTATTCATCCTTTGTTGACTAGGTTAGTCCCACTGGCAAGTAACCTCTTTTCAGAGGAGAACCAAGGTGGTATTTATACTACTAGGAGAAATTTGGCCAGGGCATTGGGGAACTTCAACTCATACAGCTAGCGAGTACATGTGCACGTCCCCTTCCTAGTGCAGTGGTGGCTTGGAAGACAGTGTGCGAGCAGGTTCATAGCAGAGAGAGGACAGGAATCATTGTGCGCCAATTTAATGCGACCTAGCAGACTTGTGATGAATTCAGAAATGTTGTTCCAAAATGAGCTATTAGGTGAATCGGAGATGGAAAAAGAAGATTGTATTGTTATAATTCCTCAGCCACAAAGGTTGCAAGATGATTTACTGAAGGATATACTAGTTCAAAGTTAGCCAGAGAATGGTGAAGAAGTTTCATGGGGAGAAACAATAGAGAAAATCTGAAAGGAGGAGGCAGCACTGATGCTAGAAAAAAGAAAAATGAAGATGGACATAATAAAAAATAAGTATATGTGGAGACTGTTGCAGATGCAGCCAAAAAGAAAGAGGATAGTAGCAAAGAGACTACTTTATAGAAGTTATGAACGAATGGTTGAAGGAAGGCTTTGTTTATGAAGAGTTATATAGTGGGATATTAAATTTATAAACAAGAAAAATGAGAGAAATAAAATAAAAAACATTGGAGACCCATCACATTAAACAATAGAGATTATAAAATTGTTATTAAAAATAATCCAGATGAGAATGGAAAGAAAATTAGGGATATTGTGGAAGGAAATGTATATGGTATGAAAACAAAGGGATGTCAAGAACTGTAAGTGGCTGAGAGAAAATTAGTGAATTATATTGTAAGTAAAAGGTAGGAAGTGAGGCTTATGGTAGATGATATTAGTAAAGCATTTGATAGAGCAGGACATAATGCTTTGTGGGAGATTATGGAGATGTATGGAAGAAACTATAAAATGAACAGTGTATGTATGTCAGCATATCAAAATAATAGAGTGAGAGTGAGTGTTGGTGAATGCAAATATGTATGAAATATGGTATAAGACCAGGATGTCCTACTAGCGGAATATTGTTTTCATTGGTTATGAATGCCATAGCGTGCAAAACAGCTTATAAAATGAAAGATGCTAAATATGTGATGCAAAAGGAGGTAGTAATTATTGTACTTTTGACATATGCAGATGATATCGCTTTAATTTCTAGAAACAAAATATGGATGAATGAAGTAGTTTAGGTTTATTTGAATGAATGTTTAAAAGAAAGGAATGATTTTTAAACAAAGATAAAAGAAAGTGTTTCAGTGATGTGGTGAAAATTGGGAGTGTGGATTTTTTAAAGAATGAAATATCTTTGTTAGTGACAGAATTTGGGAAAAAATATGTAGTTATGAAGCAATGGAAGGGCTTGATAAAAGAAATGAAACAAACATGTTTTCTATGGAGGATGTATAAATCTGCATACAAGAAAAATGTTCATCTGTTGAGTACAGTATTAATAAGATAAATAGAATATATGCTAGATGTTTATATGATTTCAGGAAAATATGACAAAGAAATTATGCAAATAACATTTTCTTTAATATGGAGTTTAGGAATAAACCCATTAAAAAGAGATGTGCTATATATGAATGAAGATGAGGGTGGACTGGAGTTATTAAATCCAGTTTTATATTCTTCTTCATTAAGTTAGTATAGAGTATTAAAATGTATTAAGGAAGACAATGAAAATTTGATAACAAGAATGTTTAATTTTAGTATAAAAATGTTGGGAGATAATGAGTACAGGAAAAAGAAAAAAGAATATGTGAATGAAGAAATTAAAAAAATATCAAAAATATTAACGTGGAATATAAAAAATAATGCTTTACAAAAAGAATGATGTTGTATAATAAAAAAATGAAGCAATATTATTATTTAAACCGATGGGGAATTTTATTGGAATATGTGAGTACAGCTATCAAAGTAAGGAAAAAGTGGTGCTCCAAGATAATAGAATGTCCAGATGTTCTGTGGGGACTAGTGATAGGGGAATATGCCATATAAAACAGAAAGTTGAAAGAGTTTTTTTTTGTAAAGGGGAAGAAACAACAGAGCATATTTTTTGAAAGCATGAGACTGTGGAAAATGTACTGTGAAGAAAAATGTTTTGAGAGCATTAATGACAAATAAAGATATGAATATGATTATGTATTGATTTTGTAAGACTAAGAAGAAAGAATATATAAGAAGGATAGATAAAAATTGACAATGTAATACGGGTCACTTGGAATAAAAGTGAATAAAACTGAATGAAATTGTATTTATTAGGAAATGGATTTTATCACATATAATTGGAAAGATTAGATTATGGCTGCAGAAGAAGGAGTGGGGGTCAATTATGGAATAATTATACAAATGGTATAGGAATATGATAGAAAGTGATACAAAATGGAGATGTGTATATAAGTGTTTATAAATGTTTATGTTACATAATTATGTAAATACATAAATAAGGTTTTCTCTTGTGTATTAAATAAAGGACCCTTACTCTTTTTGATAGGTGATGTGGGATCTTTTACACCCACATGAGCTTCCACCAACTCAAGCAGATGAGACCTCAGTTTGGACATTGGTTAACATGGTGTCAGGGCATTGCACATTGGACATGAGACTGCATCAGTTGTATGATTTAGGAATGCATTTATGGCAATTATCTGTGCTGCAGACACTTGGTCTGTGGTACATATCTTTACTAACTGCCACATCATGAACCTCCAGTCAAGTATAATGTCCTTTAGGATTCATATTCTTCAAAGAATCTGGCCTTGAAATCATCTTACTAACTTTCAGGCTACTTTTAACTATATGATTGTTAACCCAACTTTTCCTGGAATTCTTCTCTAGTGTTCCAATAAATATAGGAGACTTCTCAGAGACAAATATAATGGATAGGTATACTGTACTCAGCATATCAGATTATTTTTGAAATTGCTCTGTACACTGGACACATTATTCCCACCTTGCTTCCATCTTGCTTTTTTCCAGGTACTCCCTTGTTTTTGATGCTCAAATTATTATATTGCGTAATAAATCTTTTTCTATGTAACTTTAAAATTCATAAGTCTGTAATCTTGTCAGTCCCTCATTTGGGTTGGGTTCAAGAACTGGATATTGTTAGGACTTACAACAGTCCTTAGGCCAGGTGCATCCACCCAAAATGTAGGGTGAAGGCTATGTATGTGCCTCAGATTCAAGAACTTGAGATTTATATAACACCAGTTTTAGAGGATGTAAGATGAATAAACAAAATGCCCCATGATCTACAGACAAGACATTCAGGGCAATGTATATGACAAGAGCACTTCTTTTACAAATTCATTTTATTAAGCAAAGAACCCACTGTCCTTTTCAGTTGTTCTTTTAAGCAATTTGCTCAGAGTCACATAATTTACACATGCCAATAGTGGGATGGAAACACAAGAGTACACAATAAAGCTCAGAAGCAGCTTATATTAACCCTCTGAGCTAAACTGCCATACTCATGTAGCTCTTATTTTTAAATTTGCAAAAGCACAGCCCTGGATAAACTGACAAACACATTAAACTGAATGATGGTTTAAACTATCAAGAAAAGAAACTGACTTAAATATATTAACACAGTATCTAATGTATATGTGTCTAAGCACATTTAAAGAGATACACGAGTAGTAACATAAAAATAAAAATAATCAACATAGGTTCATAGGCTGGTACTAGGCTATAGGCCCTAGGGCCTATACAAGCCTAGCCATAACACTTCCCTGACTATTTCTTCCCACAATATTTACTTCCCTGGACCCCTGTCTAGCAGGGCGACTGATGTGATCCCTGGGGTGAATTTCCTATCTCCCATCCAATCATCAAGGTTCCTTTTGAAGAGGGCCAAGGAGGCACTCTGCTTGACATGTATGGGCAGTCTATTTCAGAGTATGGGGAGTCTCAGGGTCAAGAATCTATCCCTCCAGCATGTTTTGTTCATTGTGATGACAAGGTTTAGATCTCTGGAGCATGTGGCTCTGAGGGATTTGGATTTCTTTAAGTGGAGCATGTCCAACAGCTCAGGGTTTGAGATAGACTTGTATGTTAAGCAGAGATCACCTCTGAGTGACGATATGCCACAGAGTATAGCTGGAATTTTTTTAGATGGTCAACATAGGGCATCTGCTTTAGGCCTGTGATTCTTTTAGTGAGGTATTGCTGTGGCCTTTCCAGCTGTTGAAGATGTCTTGTGAGGTACATACCAAACGGGGCATTGTACTCTATAATGGGTCTAATGAGGGATGACTACAGTGGGGCAATGACCTCCTTTTTTCTGGATGAAAAACCCTTAGTGATGAGTTGTGCCACATAGAAAAATTTCCTGACTGTTGTGACAATATGGTTATCGAAGGTGAGACCACTGTCCACCTGTGTCCCTAAGTCTCCCATCACACTTTCAGTGTTTAGTGTACTGCCACCTATGTGGTATTTCATGGGTACATGTTTTTTTCACAAATGGAATAACTATACATTTCTTGGCATTAAGCTTGAGCCCATGGCTCTGGCACCAAGCATCTGTTTCTGTAAGGCCCTTTTGTAGAATATCCACATCATTTGGGGATTCAATATTGGCTCCCAGTTTGCAGTCATCTGTGAACTTTGTTAGCCAGAGGCCCTTAGTGTTGGCCTGTACTTCAGAGAAGCAGATGCCCAACAAGAGCGGTCCCAGGACTGAATCCTGAGGTACTCCACTTGTCACAAAAAAATATGCAAAAAACAAACATATCAAAACATTGTAGCTTATCTATATAATCATTATCATCTCTTTATTCTACGTGATTTCAGGTAAAGGCTTCAAAGGCACATGCTTATTCAAGCCATATCCTTTATCCACTCTCATCATAATGATTCAACTTAATTCCATTCTCAGTAACATTAACAAAATCACCTTTACATATGCTCTCATAAATCCTGTCAATCGCAAGAAATTTAAAAGTATGTGTAGTGCCTTTTTCTAACATATGCTTGACAATAGCATTTGTATTATTATTATTATTATTATTATTATTACCACTAAGTATGCAGTAAATATGTTCGCTAATACAGTCTCTCAATCTCTTATTCATCTTACCTCCATAAAAAGAGTTACAAACTGCACAGTAGGTAGGGTGCACTATACTCAGCATATTGCAGTCTGCTCTAACTTTAAACGTATATTTGATGCCTGTATTCAGATGTACAAAACAATTAGATCTATCAATAATTCTACAAAACATACAATCCCCACACATAAAAATCCCAAACCAACCAGACTCTTGGGACAGACTCTGTCTCCTAGAAGGATAACATAATATCCATTTCAACAATCATTTGTTCTTATAAAAAAACAGGGATGTGGTCCCACTATTCCCCTGATTTTTTCATCCATAGTTAAAATGAGCCAGTCTTTAAGAAATATTTCCTTTAGTGCCCTTGAGTCACTACTATAAAACAGAGGGACCATTAAATGGGTATCATCCTGTCTAGATCCTAGTGCAAAAGACCTACTGGGTGAAGAAAAGTAGGGTCTGGCTTCTGTACCTCTTAAAGCTGCTCGAACACCTTGGTTTATCACCTTATTTTATAGCCCCACATAGTAAAGTCCCTATATAACTTGTCTAAATCTTGCCTAAACCCTTCCTCTTTAAAATTCAAACTAGATGCCCACATAGTCTGACTCTTCACTATGGCAATCCTTTCTATATAGCCCCGTCATGAAGATCAAATCTTTCTCCCTGCAAATCTTCACATCCAATCTTCACATCCAAAAAAATCAATCATAGAACTTGAATAATTTACCAAGAACCTCAAAAATGATGTAGTCCTATGCAAGTATTCAAGAAAATCTTGTAGCTCTTGGATAGTCCTCATCCACAGCATAAGCATATCATTGACAAAGTGGCGATAAAAACATATATACCACAAAGCAGTCATTGAGCCAAAGACAGTCATATCTTCCCAATGAGCTAATCCCATATTAGCATAGCTATTGGCACATGATGTGGCCATAACTATGCAAGAAGTTTGCAAATGATAGTGATTATCAAAAACAAAGACATTATCCTCAAGTCCCGTCTCAAGGAATAGACACAACAGATCAATCCATTTTGCATCATAGGCACTATAATCATGTAAAAATAACCATATCAATTCCTTCACCGTCTGCTGAAGCGATTTTATTGTGAAAGCGCTAATCTATGTTATTGAAGTTATTTTATTGTGAAAGGCATTTTTATTTGTGTGAAGCCGTGGCCTGGTGTTTGAGTTTCTCTCTCTTTTTGTTGATTACTTTATCAGCTATTTCATTCACCATTTACTCTAGGAGGGAATTATTACTTTTATAGTTAACACATTATTTAAGAATTATTGAAAGATGAAAAACAAATGCACCTACAAACAAGTCAGGAAACTTAGCCCAACACTTCTTTAAATGCTGTTACTGGATATGCATAAAGAATTCCTGTCTGAAAGATATATACTAACGGCAGATAAAGGACTGCTTTGTTCCTCCAGCCATTACCCATTTTCCAGCTTATTTAATAAGCTACTGATCCTTGTACATAATTGTATCCTTTGCTAAAAACGGCTTATTTGTCCTCCATTATTTTAATTTCACAGATGTTAGTAAAGCCCACTGTCTCTTCTGCAGATGTGCTCCATGCATTTACCAAGCTGCTAAAATGTAGAAAAATCTTCATATTACCCTGATATTGCTTTGAGACGGTCTCGGCTATCAGCATTTGAGTTTTCTTGTTCTTGTTCTTGCATATAAACTTGTTAAGAACAAGTAAAACTATCTCCTTTCAGATTTTCAGAAAATTCCTTTTAATCATAAGATTAAAGGCTCTACCATTACAGAAAAACATTGCTTAACTAATGCTTACATATAGAACTGTGTGCTTACAAACACAATGACAATTTCACACAATAATGACTGATAGCTTCCAGTTTATTATACTTAATTACAGACCTTAATGTACCTTTTGAAGTATGCATCTTCCAGGCTTAAATGGATGAGGTAGCTCTGATTTCCATCAGTGCAAGGTAACATAAGGCATGTGGAGAAACTTGTCCCACTGAGCTACATTGTGAACTGTTAATTATTTATCAATTTATTTAATTAATTAAATTAAATTAATTTATCTCAGCTGGCCCTGTGACTGTATTTAGCTGGGTCACTTGTTACTAGGTGTGAAAAATCTTTTCAGTGTAAGGAATTAATTACTTTGAAGTGATATAAAGCAGATGACGTGTTTCAGCATAGGCTACTGCACCTATTGCAGTATTGTTTGTCTAACTGATTCACCTTGCAAGTAGCAATATTCAGATATAATGATTAGCAGAGAGGCAAGCTGATTAAATGTCCCATACCTCCCAATGTTACATATAGTTTCTAGGAGACAGAAGTGTAATACTGGATTAGTCTTACAACCTTGCCCATATAAATGAAGACACCTGATTTATACCTATGAGAAGTGTGGTTAAAAGCAACATTCACTATCTCATGTTGGTCTGAAAAGCTTTATTCAAGTCAAAAAAGCATAACCTGCAAGTTACCTGTGTTTATTTTTCTTTTTAAATGTAGTTGTTACAGAAGAAGCCCATTACAAGAAGTGAATTTTTGTGCACTAAGGCTATACAATTGCAAGATTTCTGAAGTACTAAACTGTCCACTCCCCAGAGAACTATCCCAAGCATCCTCCACAGCTAATGATTTTTTTTCTTGTAAGGCAGTAATCTGAAACTTAAAGCATAGGCAAATCCCTTAAGTCAGTATTTTTGTCATGCTGTCTGTACACCTGTTTTAATTATTATATTTGGGAGTGGCAGATTATTTTCCGTTTATTTCAGTTGTCAAGGTAAAGGTTTTTTTTTAGTGCTGACACTGTAAACAAGTAGGTTACCACACCTTGGTTACGTTACCAGTCTTTCACTTGGAAATGGCTACAGTGTAGTGGTTGTAATAAGCTTATTGTGCTGAAAATTTCCTGGCATCAGTATATAGAGGTACCTGTTTTTTTTTTTTTGGGGGGGGTAGTAAGCTTAAGGTGACTTTGAAACAGTCCTCTTCTAGAGTTAAAAACAATAAAATTCTGGTATAATTTGAGAAGGAATGCTACAGGTACTCTGGATAGCTAAACAAGTCAGTCTTTCCATTTAGAGAACATATTTGTAAAGCTGTAGATTCAGGTTCAGATACCACTCTTAATCATATTGTTGTCATGTATTTATTTATTGACATTTGTTTACCGCTGGGAAAGTCTGAATGGATAATTTTATCAATTTTCAATGGAGCCCCACGTCAAAAAGCTCCATAAATGTAAGAACAAAAAATACTTATGCATAGGTGAAACCTATAGAATAATAAACAAATACCATCAGCAAAACAGTATCATGTATCATGGAAACTGGTTAACATGATAAGTGAGTGAGTTTACTGCTCATTCAGAAAGCAAATGTCAGAGTTGAACATGAGGAGGAGAAGAACGGAGGGAGAGTGAAAAGCTTGTATTTGTTAGAGGTGAAAAGTGGAGTTGATATGAGAAACAGTAGAAATAATGAATAAGGTCAAAATAAGTAAGAGTAAGAGAAATAAAACAAGGAAAAAGAGAGATAGAATGTATATTGATATTAGAAGGGTATGGACTAAAGGTTTTAGCCAGGAGGGCATCTGGAGTCCTTTGTCATCTTTATAGTTCATACTTCAATCTTAGAGGTTACTATAAAGAGTAACAGAACAGGGGATATCAGTTAAACATGAGCCAGTAGAAATGTGCACAACTAAATGCCAGTGAAAAGTCCCAAACAAGCATGTAGTGTGTAAAGCATAAGTGTTTATGTAACAAAAGGTTGATCCAGTCAAAGAATAACACAGTATTCAAGCTGGATCCATTTGTGTTTGAACTAAGCATGTCAAAATGGTGATTGCTTGATAGCACTCTGGTCTAAAAAAATTCACCTGCTGAAAAATTACATTAAGACTGTTGTGAGAGGCAACAGAAAGATTTCACTAAGGCCTCATGTATTTTCTGAAGAATGCCTTTGATGTTGTGGATCCTTGGGGATTGGTAGTTTCATATCTGTGGGGGTTTTAGCGCACCACCATCACAGACTATAATCCAGGAAGTACTTAAATCAATATTCTTGAAATGGTGAGCTTTAGAAAAAAATGTCTTGTTTGACCTTTTAGTTATAATGAATACAATTTGAAGAGTCCATCTTTAGTATCTGACTGAAAGGATTTTTATAAGATGTTTTACAGGTTGACAACATCTGTTGAGATGTTTATACAGACTCAATAGGATTTTATAAGGTCAAACATAAGCCAGTATCAGGAGTGGGAAACTAGTTTATAGATAATTGATCAAAGCAGTAATCCTGAACTCTAATGAAGTCAGGAAGTATCTGTCGCATGGGCACAGCAATACACAAGTCCCCAGATTTACAAGATTACCAACTGTGATTTTCTGCATTGACACAGATGGCACTTCTAATGACAATAAACATGAGGACATTAGAATTCAGATATAGGCAGTAGCAAAGTATATACTCCCCCATGGCCAGTAGCTTTGCAGGACTGGTACATACATTCTTAGTGCAGCCCTGACTACACTGATAGCACATGAGTATGCATCATCAGAAAGGTTTCCAAAATCCTAGTGTGGGTGGTATGGTATTGTAGCCTACATGTACTATGTGTCTGCTATCATCTCTTGCATGGTCTGTTACTACCTGGCCCAGACCTGATTGGTGCAATGCCAAATCCAAGCACATTGGCATAATGAACTACAGAGTATGTCTTATAATGCATTAATTCAAGATATTTCAGCTTTTTACATAAAAGTATGGCCTACAGGTGTTGGCTATATGACTAACAGATGTAAAATTTGGATTAGTATTCACATCATGATGGAATGTTCCACACCTAACAGCCTACATAGCTCCATGCAGTCATATATGACTATATGCCCAAGAATGGCTCCAACACCACAGCTTTACATGCCTGCAGCTCACTTATGAATATGAGTAGCATACATCATCAATGCATAGCAGCAGACTGACGTCTAAGGTATTACCTAATTTGCAATACTTTAACATTACAAAAAGACTTTGAGCTTTGCGGCTTCTAGTGTAAGGGTGAATGTCTACACAAGCTGATTGTTTGTACTAGAATTTTCATAAAGTGAGCTCGCATTTGCTCCTTGTAAAACTTTTTTTAGATCTTGACAACCTAGTAAACTTCAGTGCTTTAATCATAGCTCTCAACTTATATCCTGAATCAGGGACACAGACAAAATTAATCAAGAAAAAGATCTCACATCAGCGGTCAAATTTTAAATATGGATACTACTCATACAAAAACTTTTTTTCTTTTTTCTTTTGCCTCCTCACAGCTGACTATCAGCTACTATCAGGACCTCCCTTGTCTTCTGAGTCTACTGAATCCAATTGGTCTCCCTGGGCTAACTCTGACTCTTGTTCAAGTCTGATGATGAGATCAAGGTACCTAGTTCAGCATTATACTACTGCTAAGGAGTATTTTCTTTTACTTCCCACCCCATATGCTACCCAGTAATACTCTGCAGGTTAGTCATGCAGTCAATGTTAGTACTGCTCCACCCCTTACTTTTGCAAGGGGTTGACGTCAGCAGAGGAACTTGCTCATCTACAGGCAACACCCTGGAGTTGCTTTTCCAGTCTGTACTAGGGAAGCAAGATTAATGAATGTGGGCCAATCATATGCCCCTCCTGAAAAGGATGAGCACTCTGGTAATTCCTACCTGTACCACAAAATACCCAAGATGTTATCTGAGCTCAAGTCACCTGATCCATAGTAAGGTTTCTATCCCTCTGTGCCTGGTGCAAGCCCTCACTTAAAAAGTTGATAGACTAAGAGAAATAAAAGTAAAATAAGTCTGTAAATGTAAAGTCCTTGTGTATGTATGTACTAATGTTTACCATCTTTCCTCAAAAGGTCACATGAGGGCAAGAAGAAACTTTCAATCAAAATCAAGGACAATCCTGGAAAGGATTGAAACATGAGAAGTATGATTTTTGAGACTCAAATTTGCTGTATTTCAGTAGTAGCCTGGATCATAATCATACGCAGGGTGTTCATACTTGTATTTCAAGTCCTGATGGTTCAGCCTGTATTATAATATATTAAAAGTAAAAGTAAAAAGTGTTGAACATTCAGATACAAATGTATACAGAATTA